>NW_028301539.1:33285000-33885000 GCF_042242905.1 Orbicella faveolata
TAAATGTTTCTTAACTGCCCAGCATAATCCGCCATTAAGCATTGTCAGTTAGTTAATTTCTGAGCCGTTTTCCGTACTTTTGATTCTTAATCCTGTTTCCTGAAAGGTTAATTTTGCAGGGTTTTTTCTTTAATCCCACAGCCACCCACCGTTTCCTTAAAAAAACAGCTAGCATAAGCTGACGAACTAGTAATTCACGTACCGCCAATTTTACCTGCAGGATCAGTAAGGAACAATTCGGCCTCGTAAATTGAAACATCTCCTCAACTCTTATACTGACGTTCCCCTATCATGATATCGTGGACACTAAAACTGCTGCGTAAGGGCGTCTCAACAAGCGCACTCGGAGTCTTCCGCTTGGTGGATAAATGGAAAGGAATGGCTAAACAATTAACGATGGCGAACTTTGACTTCATAATTAATCTAATTTCGTGCTCTTCAGCTAACGACAAAGTAGGATGTTTTGTTGTTGTCGTGCAGGTTTCTTGTTCTAGAGCCCAAATTCTAGAGAATGACAATTTATAATCCAATTTTACTAGAAAGCAAAGCTTATTACTTGGCTTGCCATGCAGCTTTTTACACTAAATAAGGCTTCTTTAGTCACTTTTATTATTACTTGATGTTAAAAACTCTTTTGGTGAACTATGATCTGTTTCAGTTTGATAGTCATAGCTCGCACTAAATCTTAGCGATGCTAATTTCACTCGCAGTAAATTAAGAACACAGTTGGAAGGGTTCTGAGTGAGCTTGCGACCTGCAACTTCTAATGTACAAGCATATATATCTTTCTTCGTTATTCTGAATAGCCTGTCACCAAGTTGTGAAAACATCCAAGAGCTAGAACGTTATCTTGGGTTTAGATCGAGCTCGCAATTAACGATATTCGAACCAATCCTAATCCACCTCGCTCTTCCCCACTTTTAATCATCCCTGGCGTGTCACTTTTTGCTTTGCTCTGGTCTATTTGTTGTTGTTTTTCTTTTTTCTCAGTTTCCTTGGAAACTATCGTATTGGTAAAGATTGTGCAGAAAATTCCACGCTTTGAAACAATAGACTAAACGAAAGCATTGCTTTGCCCGGGAGCTCACCACATTACCACAGCGAATGTTAATCCGACTTAAACAAATATTGCACAAGAGAGGCTACAAAATACTTGCCAAAAACTCTTATCTGCCCACGCAATTGGTAAACGTTTATCGCATTCCACAGCGATCGAGGGCTAGTTGTGGTCATCCACAAACGTAAACTATCGGTAATCTCGTTTTCCGATGGAAGATACGTTATCTGTGTCTGTCTGTGCAGGAAATAATAGACGCATGGACGTGGACGATAGTCTTCAGATGTGTACAGATAGAACGGGCCATAAGAATACGTGACGAAATTTTCTTGGTGGTTGGATCGGAGAACTTGCCACAGGAAACTCTGTATATTGTTCAGTGGATAGAGAGCACTTTTACTCACCAGCATTTATCTTAATAAAGTACTCAGTTTAATGAATTCGAAGAAGAGCGAATGACAATAAATGAGCAATCTTCGAGCAGTTATGTCAGATTGGCGCAGTTTTGACGGGAAGTCTTAAACTTCTCTCTGTAGACTACAATAGGTACAAGCCCTCTTTTTATTTGGCTTGTTTAGCGTTAGGCGTGAAAAAAAAAAAGGAGAATGCTTCCCGGAAATTTGACTCGCCGAGGCCAACGAGAAATGGTTGCGCGAAAATTGAGGTGGTTTGACCCTACGACTCGAGTCCGACGAGACCTCCAATGTGGGTTGATTTTGTTGTAGGCTCTTGCTTTGCCGTGATGGATTTTTCTTCGGTTCGAAATTTTTGAGTGGATGGTTTACTTTCGGGAGGGCATATCATTGGGGAAGTGAGGGAAGATAACGGAAAGGACGTGAAGAAGCTTTGCGTTTCAAAAATGTTGTGGTTTTCTCTTAAGACTGAAGAAAGTGTTGGTCTGAAAAAATTCAGTCACGTACAAGAATACCGCAAGGTAAAATCCTCAAAACACCAGGATAGGAAGCAAAGTTCGTTAAATGAACATCACGAGTCTATGCATACTGTTACGACTTTTAAAAACTACCGGACAAGGTCTCTAACAGCTCCCTAATTCGGGAAGAATCTTTGGGAGGGGGGTGAATAGGGGTATGCAAATCCGCCAATCCGTGCCTTTTTTTTTTTGCCAAATCCGTTGATCTGCCAATATTTTTTTTCAAATCCGAAACCACAACCACATCCGGAAACCGAGGTGTAAAAGTTCAAAGGTAAACTGGTAAATGTGAATGCCATGCACGAATCCGCTCGATTTACCGCAAAAATCCGCAATCCGTGCGCTTTTTCAGGCCAAATCCGTCGATCCGAAAACCTATTCACGCCCCTCCGTTGGCCTTTCTTTGAGTGCTCTAAAACCTAATAATCGAGACGGAAGAAAGGATGGACTGTGTGCGTCTGAAATTTGGGAGAGGAACTTGTTTTCGTGGGGCCTGAGGTTATTGTACGTAACCCAAATCCCTTACACAAGCGCCCGCACGATTATTTCATAATGTTACTGACAGTCCAAATTATCTTGATTTCGATCAAGAGACGATGATCTATTGTCTCTTGTTTGGATAGTATCCAAATTAACAAGTGATTTGAACAGTTTCGTGTGCGATATCATTAACAGGTAATACGGATACATCCTAGTCCAATTTGGAAAATATTTGATTTCAAAAACTTCATTTGTCTGCCAAATTGGACTTGGCTGGCCTCTTCCAATTTTGACGGTCTTCGGACTTGCCAATTTCCTGGTTTAACAGGCCTAGCCTGTGGATTACAACAGACATGACCTCGAAGTTTCGTGATTAATTAGTGTTCGCGAGGAATTTCCTGTGCAAGTTGTGGCCTTGGAATATTTGCCCAGCCGAAAGATGGCAACATTTTTCCTGCTTCAGTGTCGTTATTCTGCAAAGTTCATCGTTCCTATCAGAGTTAAGGCTAAACCGGCCCAAACTAAATTGATTTTAGCTGAGGGAAAGCTGTTCTGCTTTTCTTTTTGTTAGCGCAGTGTGTGGTCTGGTTGCCAGGGTGCACCTCTTTACATTTTTCTTCCTCCTGGAAGCTGCGCGAGTTGGGGCGGGAGCCCGGGAGAATAGGGGGCGGGAGGGGTATGGGAGGCGGGAGAGGAAAGGGCGGGAAGCGGGAGTTCTAAGAGGGCGGGAAGTGGGAGAGAAATGCGAAACGCTAATTTTTTAAATTCAACAATGCGTTAGAATACTTTCAAAAACAAGAACCCAAAATATATTTGACTTGCATTTAACGTCTTCTCAGTCACTTCTGAGACTTCTGAGCAAACGAGCAAACGTAAATTTGCGCTTGGGCTGAAAAGGACAGAGCCGGTACTCTTCCGTTCTACATGTATACATCAGTCAATTTAGACTCGGAGGCGGCTGGAACAAGCCATGACCTAGCTGAAGCGACAGTCCAAGAACTGTTTACATCAGTCAGTTCTACACGGTCTACATGGGAAACCGTTACACAGACAACACATAACCAGTTATCTGCAGCAGATAACAGTGATATTAGTGACTTAGATGCCGTACCTGAACCCGAAGGTGGAAATGAAAGCGGTCATGACGTGCGTCTTCCACACACTGGAATATGCCATTAGAGGAAGATCCAATGTTTTCTCCGTATTCATTTCGAGCGAAATGGAACAAAATGATGTCTTTGACACTGAATATGTTGTCATGGACGAAAGTTCATTTATCTTCGCAACAGCTGGCGAAGGAGCACTTACATCTTCCAAGAAAAGTGACATCTTTTGTGAAATAGACAAGGGAGACGTAAGACTATTTGACAGCCGCTTGCAACTTGGTGAAGAAACGTTCTGCAAGATCCTTTCAGACTGCCCAGGAGAACGTGATATGGAATCTGATGAAATTGGAGAAAATCACGAAATCCCTCGCGACTCGGAAGAGGAAGGAGACTTAACAGGTCTAACGACCATTTGGAGCAGAAGGAGACCAGTGCGCCCACCTAGGCATATGGAAGACTTTTGTCCCGAACAATAAATACGCATATCTGAAATCCGCCTGGGACGTTTGGCTGCAATTCCGTCAAATCCCACTTCCATGATTTAATTGTCTGATCCCAATAATAGCCGGACTGGTCACTGGAAATACGTATACTTTATCAGAACACGAGACAATTTAAATTTAACTTTTGAGACCGTCGTCACTGAAAACGGATTTCAGAAACAAATCTGAAGAGCCGATGAAAATGGACTGAAATGGTGAAACTCAAACTGAAGAAGATACTTCATTGAATTGAAACATATGGCAGTGGTAATCTTGTTACATTATTAAAAGCAAAGGAAATGATTAAGAATTGCGAAGCTAAATGACTAGGATGTGTTTTGATTCTGCCAATTTACAGGGGCCGGGAGCAGCACTGAAAAGAGCGGGAGGTGGGAGATAAAGGTACGGGAAGCGGGAGAGCAGGGTACGGGAGGCGGGAGGGTCTGACCCCATGCCCCCCCCCCCCCCCCCCCACCCACCGAGTTAGTCTGCCTAATGGAATGAGCAGTCACAAATACCTTTATCATGATTATAAATAGATTGATAACTTCGTACTCATCATTTTACGTTCTTACTTTAGAACAATTTTAACATTTGTGTACAAATTTATTTGTATATCTTATTCATTTATCTATTCAGTTGAGTGTCTACAATCATTTATTTATTTAAGCTAAACACTCTGACACTTAATACTAAATACTCTGCCAAAACCCGTGCTTCGAGAAACACAGAAATAGCACGAATTTGACGTTATGATGGCGCGAACAAAGAGAATTAATATTGCCGTAATTTCCCTTCTTTGTTAAAGAATTGGTTCATGCTTGGCGTGCGTATATCGAGTTATGGATGTACGCGGGAAGTTTGGAGAGCACGAAAGAAGCGTAAGAGTTGCTCGAGGCGACAGCCGAGTGCGACTCTAGCTTCTTGAGTGCTCTCCGAACTTTCCAAGTGCATCCATAACTAAATATACGCACAGCTAAAAGTATGAACCAATTTTTTTATAACATGGCGACAGCATATTGGACGCTAAAACATGTTTTATTTGTGATTAACCGTGAAGGAAAACAAAGGTCATTAGGATCCTAACACGCCACAATCAGTTGAACGAAAACGCTTAACTTGGTTTCTAAAACTGTCAACGAAAAATTCGCTACTTCGATTTAATTATAATGAAAATATAGACAAACAAAGTCAAAATACTCAAGTTTAATATCTTAGCTCGGCAAAAGTCAAATGCTCGAAGAAGGGTTTGGATTGTTAGAATAATCTTCACATTGCCGAAACTTAAACAAAAGGAACTCGCACAAACTCGACGGAAATTTTGCAGCTGAAATGAAACTGCACACGTCATTTTATTGAGCACGGCCGTGCGTACATTAAAGAATTGGTTCACGCTTAGCGTGCGTATATCGAGTTATGGATGCACGCGGGAAGTTTGGAGAGCACGAAAGAAGCGTAAGAGTTGCTCGAGGCGATAGCTGAGAGCAACTCTAGCTTCTTGAGTGCTCTCCAAACTTTCCAAGTGCATCCATAACTCGATATACGCATGCACAGCTTAAACTATGAACCAATTCTTTTAAAACATGGCGACAACATATTGGGCGCTAAAACATGTTTTATTTGTGACTAACTACAAAGTTCTCACAATACACGGTGAAGGAAAACAAAGGTCATTAGGATCCTAAGACGCCACAATCAGTTGAACGAAAACACTTGACTTGGTTTCTAAAATTGTCAACGAAAAATTCGCTTCTTCGAATTAATTATAATGAAAATGTAGGCAAACAAAGTCAAAAATACTCAATGAAAATATAGACAAACAAAGTCAAAATACTCAAGTTCAAGGAAGCATCTTAGCTTGGCAAAAGTCAAATGCTCGAAGAAGGGTTTGGATTGTTAGAATAATCTTCACATTGCTAAAACCTAAACAAAAGGAACTCGCACAAACTCGACGGAAATTTTCAGCTGAAATGAAACTGCACACGTCATTTTATTGAGCACGGCCGTGCGAACATAAAGATTTTGTTCATGATAGCTCAATAGGAATTAGGTAGGACTAGCGCGCGCGCTATGTTATAACATGTAATATCTTCTAAAAGAAATAGAAAGCATTTTTTCCGTTTTTGTATCGTGTTTTAAACACTCGATAGAGTTTGGGAGAACTTGAAAAAGCCGCGGTAACACTCGCGTGGGGCTAGTGTTTGCACAACATTTTTCGTTTCCTCTCGCCATGTTTCTATTTATAACAACTAGGTTATGAACTAGAAATCGTGAGCAAATTCTACAGTTCAATAGCTTTAAGGTTTTCAAGTCACATAGCAGTGAATATCCTTCGTTTAGTCCTACAGGGATTTGAGTAATATAAACAAGAAATATTTCTACCAAAAATAGTAAAATGTTGTCGACGCGTGAAAAGCCGCCATTTTGTGATCGGAACGATGCCCGGTTAGAGTAGAATTCCAATTGAACTCAATAAAGGTAAGAAAAATGTTCCATACCTGTTAAACAGAGTACTTCCAAGTCGATGCAGCGTTTATGCAAAGCTTGGGCATTGATGTTGAAATGAAACTAGAAATTAAGTAACCTATAAGCTGTTCATATTATTCGATGGAAAAGTGACCCAAGGCATAGTTTAGAGGTTTAACATATAACATTCTGAGGAAAAGCAGTTAAGTCTAGTTCAATGAGTTCGTCACCAAAATACAAGAACAAATAAACTCAAATAGATAAACAACTAACTTCAAATAGGCAAATAGTAGATCAGGTGAACCAACCAAACCATAGGCTGAAAATTCAGCCGGCTCTCATCATCGAAACATGGCCGCTGCATTCCAAGGCTTTCAATTTTTGTATGTTTAATTTTTATTTTCAATCTTTTAATTTTTATTCTCGTTCCTCGATTTACATTCTAGTTAAAATTAGACTGGCTGACTGGCTGACTGGCTGACTGACTGACTGACTGACTGACTGACTGACTGACTGACTGACTGACTGACTGACTGACTGACTGGTTAGATAGCTTTACCAAGGCAGCGCTCATCTGAACCTTCTTGGAATGCTCTCCACCATGTTGTAATCTCAACTGATCAAACCCGGCATTAACTTCACTTAAAAAATATAATCGGCTTCCGCGCGTTAACTTGCTTTCCAGAAACTTAAGACAGGTAGCTAATTTAAAGATAAGTGACTTAAGATAATTTTAACGCTGCACTATGATGCAGATTTTCACAAGATGAATTCATGCTGCGTACAAATCCTGTAGCTTATACAATCAGAATAATCCGATGGAATTGATGGTCGAAACACAAATGAAAACATCCGAATAAGAAAGAATGCAGTAAGCCACTTCAGCTGAAATTTAAAAAAAAACGAAAAGCTTTCGGCTATATAATATTAAAATTCAGTAAAATCCCGGTTTTCGAACCTCTAAGGGACACGAAAATCGGTTTGAAAAATCGGATGGTTCGAGAAATCGGGAGTAAAATTACAGTGTTCGACTGAGGAGAGGGAAACGGTTTTTGGTTCGAGTTATCGGGAGGTTCCAAAAAAATGAGGGTTCCAGAAACTAGCACCTCCTTGCGTGCATTTTGTTAACGTAACCGTACCTTTGTTTTTCGTGCCTCGCACGTTAGTTTGCTCTGCCTCTTAGGTACATGCAAGTAGAGTAGTTCAAGCACTCATGAATCGGCACAATTTAGCTATTAAAGTTTTTTGCTGCAATTAGCTCCGTTTTATGCGCAATTTTCTGTGTCTGTATGTTCGTGATCGATCGTCCCGGTACTCGACAAGTTTATTTGTAGAAGGCCGTGACTGCTATAAATATCACTTCGCTATTATTTTTTTTTTGTTGTTGTTGTGTTTGTTGCGACCAGTGGAAACTGGTAATTCTTCCGTAACATAGTAGATGTCAAAAACTTCTTCACAGATACCTGACATTGGAGGCCCTGACAATGTTTTTATATTTTCACGACCGCAAAATGTTTTCATGTTCTCATTTGCGGTGCAGAGTATGCTGAGTGCAGGAAATAGGAGAGCATCAAACGGAAATGAGTGGCACGCTTTCGTGCGAGTGGTAACAGAGATTAAAGCTTGTGGTTAGTTTCTAGCAAGTACACTACAGGAGGGATGTAATTAAAAGTTGTATAACTTCAAAAACAGGGCTCGGAAATTTGCTTGTAGGTCCGCCCACTGTTATGTCTTCGCCGGTCCCCCTGGCTTACGTAACACTTTCAACATGCTAGCAAAGCATTTCTGTCAGAGAAGGTGCTCACAGGGTGAATGCTGGTTGAACCGGTTATTGCATGTTGTTAGTTTCAGTCTGTTGTAAATTACGGGAAGGATCCCACACCAACAACATTCCTTAATTTCGAGGGATAATCCCTAATCCGGTAGCTTTTGTGATGGAATTTTTCCCCTCCGTTTTCTACTGACTGGTGTTCAAGTGATTTCCTGAAACACTAAGTCATACTTGTTAGTTGTTCTACGTGAATTGTTCTCGTTACATTCCAAACCGCAAGGGCAGAAACCATTTCTTGAATTTGAAGTACGTAGGAGAAGTTTGGAGGGGGAGGAATAATAATATTTCACTGCACACAGATAACTCCGCTTGTTCAAGCATTGTCATTTTATTGAACTTTGTTATTACGGTCACATTCTATTATGTTTATAAACTAAAAATTAGAAGACATTTAATAGTTTTGTTTCTCCCACGACAACGCTATTCGTGCCAAAGAATACCAGGGATTTTTCTTTTTGTAATTTTTAGGCTAATTTTATGTAGACGTTTAAGAAAAAATGCTTCGTCTTGAATCCGTAGGATTTCATTTTCAAGTAAGAGTTTTCTTGCACGTACATCGTAGATCAATCAAAGCTTGAGCAGTTTCATCTCACGGTTAGGTGAAGCTATTTTTTGTAATTTAAAAAGAGGACGCCAAAATTAAATACTCTGGAATTTTAAGAACTGATAAAACAAATTCATACTCAGCAACCTTAATTTTGGAGATTATCAGAATCATGACAGAAAGCTGCATGCTTACTGAACATGAATGGCTTACGTGTATGCTTGATCATAAAACTTGTAAAATATCCTAGTTGGGGGATACTACAATTGTAGATCTAAACTGGGATAACAAAATACTTGTTGCGGCAACAGTTTATACTAGTTTGACACCAGAAATAAATCATTAAAAACCTTTCGACCGATTAGCTCAGTTGGTAGAGCGTCGGACTACCATGCGGGAGGTCTCGGGTTCGAGCCCCAGACCGGACCAACACTCAGGGTCTTAAAATAACTGAGGAGAATATGCTGCCTTTGCAATGACATCTGCAAATGGTTAGATATTCTAGTCTTCTCGGATAAGGACGATAAACCGTAGGCCCCGTCTCCTGCATCTTCACAGTTATGGTCAGCAGGGGACGTTAAAGAACCCACACACTAATCGTAAAGAGCAGGGCACGAAGTTCCCGGTGTTGTGGTCTGGTCTCTGCCCATTGTGCTGTTGAAATGCTCGGAGACATTAGCTGTTAAAGCTACTCTACAATCCGAGGGTAGATAAAGTATCCTACTACTACTACTACTACTACTACTACTACTACTACTACTACTACTACTACTTTCGAGGTGTTTCGCCTTGCTGTAACTAAAACTGACTTTTAAACTCCATATGATGTCGTCAAGCAATCAGCGCTTAGATTACTTTGGAACAGATTATCGTTCTCGCACCACCATTGCATATCATTCATTCATGTACTTTGAAATACGCCGCGGTTAAACATTGTTATCCGAGATAAAGTCAGCTGAGATGAGGAGGAAATCAATGTAGTTAATAATAACTTTTTCTGCAAGTGTTTTCCTAAGTATCCAAATTCTCAGTCCATATTACCGCCACTCGTGAACATAATATGTTGTTTCAATTTAGACTTATTTTTACCTGGATTAGAGTTTACCTTTTATAGGAAAATATTACTTTTTAAAGTCCGGATAATATTGGCCGGAGTCAATTCATGGCCGTTTCCTTTTTTACTGCGTGTGCGATTGTTGGAAAAATCGAGAACCTTCAGACATTGTTGCCCCACAACTATGGAGGACAATTTTCTCAGCTTCGCCCCAGTTAAGAATCCGAACTATTCTCGGACGCTGTGAGATATCTTTTCATGCCGCTTTTGCAAGTGTAAGAGTATTCTTTTGAGAACATACCAACAGTAAATTCCACCGGCAACACTTTGACAAAACGTTCTTTTTTGGCTGCAGACATAAATATCTTTTTACAAAAATATTGACGCCCCTTTTACTAACCCTTAGGCAATGAAGCATATTTCTTTCCCAGTCATACCAGGTTCCACTCTATTCGTTCCTCTCATCCTCCTCCATAAAGCTTATATTCACTAAAATATCGCCTCGAAGAGCCAGTAAAGCCCGTCAGCTTTAGACACAAGTCAAAGTGCCCATTTAACGTGTTTTAGCCGAGCACAATAGTTTATCTGATTTAGAACTTTTAGCTATTTAGCTAAATTGTTCGCGAAAGACTACAAGTGTTTGAAGCTCTGTATATTTATCGCGCTTTCCGTCGAGTACTCTCTTGTGAAAGATGACTGGCAATTTCTTTAATTGAAAAGCGCTTGCCTTCCAAACAATTAAAAACACGTTGTCTACTATTGTCATACACGATTGTGTTGATGTGATAAACTAACGATAACACCTTTGTTCTCTCGCATTACTGCACAAATAAACACGTTATGCTGCGGCACATTTCGTGACGGCAGAATAAGAGGATTCCGACGGAATTTACTCAAGGGGGGTTTAAATAACCTCCTGAAAGTGGCACAACAGTCTTTCAATTAACTGTTGCGAAAACTTCCAAGAGACTCACTCGCTGCTTACATAAACGATTTAAGCCCCGCCACTGCGGTTTCTTGCCTGTTTATCTTTGATCCTACGGGTTACAATTAAAACATTCTTTTGAAGGGCCGCCAAAGGGGTCCCAAGTGGGAATGGACGAGTGAAGCGCCATTGCCTTAATTGCTTTCAGCAAGAAAGCACGGCGTTTTGTACCTCTCAAAGGAAAAACGTTCTCTTTTCGAATCATGCGGTAATAAAAATTCTCGTGTGTTTAAAAACGCGTACCTCTTTAACGCACGCGCTCCAATTTGCGTTTTAATTCAAGCAATTAAACTACTGTAAACCAAAAAACCTCAGGGCATTTCTTTGTAAATATTTGTATTAGATTGCTATCATTGCATAAAGAATTAGCGCCTGCTCCAATGACGTGCGCGAGCCTGTAATTGAAGAGGGCTCGAATTAACTCTGCGGTTCGAACGGTCGTAGACTGTAATAATTGAGCAATTAGCTGTTGCCTTTTTAGTCACCGCGGCCAATCACACATCAGTATGGAAGCTAATCGCTATATAGTCCACCCCTGGAGCACACTTCCATTTATTTCTGGGTTGTCGTTTGCCGTGTCCCGTGGTTTAGGCTCGTTGAGTTCATTCTTTGATTACCGCTCTGTATTGAAGAGCACACGTAGGTTACTCTAGTTCTCATTCAGGAGCTTAAAGACGTATTGCTGAAAGAATTACTAAGAATTGAGTAAAAGGACAACGATTTCGGTTTTTTCTGCGTCGAAAATGGTAAGTTTAAATGCCAAAATATCAATGAGTTTGTAGTTTCTTTGTGAGGCTTATTTATGGCGAGCAGTTTGTGCGAGTTCGTAAGTTTAATCGCATTTAGCAGAAAGCTATTTGTGACTTTTGGAAATACTTATTCAATTAATACGAACCTCTAATTCGTTTTGACTTGACGAAAATGCGGCCACGCCATGGATATGGCAAGCAACCAATAATCGAAAAAGCACATGTAAAAATAATTGTTTTCACGCTAAAACCCCGGGAACTGAAATGACGGTTCTAAATAGCTAAAACATTTTTTGTTCCATGGTATCGCCGGAGGTCCTCGAGCCGTCAAGCCGCGTCGAAGGCCACCGTTGTTTCAAAACTCGTGGCACTTAAACTATTTGCAAGCAATCCGGGTGTGAACAATGTTTAGAAAACAAATAACACTAATATTTTCCTCTGTTTTGCCCTGCAGTTCCGTGTTTCTACAGCGGCGCTTTTGCTGTCATTCTTGTCAGTTGTGCCCGTTAAATGTTCTATAGATCTAAAGGAATCGGTGGAAGAACTTACGGCCCAGATCAAGCATCTTGCTCACAAAGGATGTTTCTCAAGTGATGCTTTTAAACTTAAAAGGCATTTTCTCCGTGACAGAAACACGACCTGTAACGATGGTACACCGGCGGGGTAAGTAACTACTACAGCCATCAAATACCATTAGGTTCATTAGCTGTTATCGTTTGCGGTGACACTTGTGCCGTTGAAATACTTATCTACGTAATCATCACTATGAGAATCGTACAGCGCTTTCATATGCCTTGCGCGGGCCGAGCTTGGCACTCGGATAGCCTCACAGGGAGAATTCATTCGGATTAGTCATACACTTGTCTGCGGTGCTTTGAAGATCTCAACTTCTATTTTGGGCCTTCCTCGACTTTTTTTTATCTCGAGTATATCGATGTTCAGACAAGGCTTGTTCATGTGAAACTAGCAGTCATAGTTTAGAACTAATACTAGGAAGTGACGCTGAAAACAGCAATCAAATAAATCTCCTAATTCACGATAATAGATACTTAAATTTATTCGTCTAGAGGGGTCCCGCAAAATTAGCTTGACATGTATATTCGCGTCCGAAAAGTATATATCGACACTGAAAAATTACACGTTACAAGATCTGATTTGCCGATATGCTTTGACTTCATTGTGTTGTCTGAGAAAACGTGTATCTCATTCCGGCTTTGCTGTCTAGGGCTATTTCACGTGGTTCCCCTGAGTTCTTAGCCTCTTCCAGGCGTCGCTAAATCTGAGACGGCACCCAGCCACCATTGTGCTCTTTCCTGACCCAAACACTGCCAACTAAAGGGCGAATTTGACACCATAAGAGGCAAAAGTATTTCTCAAACTTGTCAAAACTATGGTAATTTCCTAATTTGGTTGGTGATCGATACTGGACAAAAACGCCCTTCTAAGAAAAAAAGTTCTAAATATTTCTAGGGTGTTACTACACTGATCAGGTTTTCATAAAGGCAAGATAAACAAACATAAAGCAGAACTGACAATGTTCCGGAAGATTCCGTAAGGCTGCTTGATTTGATAAGATGTACATCTGAAGAAACCGAACTGATTTCAGCAGACGTTTGGAGCCAGCGTTTTGCATGAATGTGGTTTTGTCCGGTTCTGTTGCCCCTTGTAACTGAACCGACTGTTCTTTATAGTTTCGACTACACAGCTTATGATGGACATGTTTCAGCTCACATGGACAAAGTGTAGAAAGCTTTTGAGTGCAACCTCGATCTGGCTATATTGAGCCAACGGAGTGTTCTTAAAACGACTATCACCAGAACACTATATTGCTTAAGCTGTTGAAGTGAATAACTACTGACAGCAATTAATTAAGTGAAGTTGATTCTTCTTGCCAATTGGACACATTTCGGTAAAGAGGTTTGATTTCTTGAGCCAGAAAGTTACTCATTTCAGTATATTTAAAAGGGAAACTATGGGAAGAATTGCGAGATTCAGTGAGTGCTGGTCTTACCCGGCCCGAAGTATCACTGATGACGAACTGTAATCCTTGTTAATTAAGATCCTAAAATTTCAAATTGCTAATACCTTAGGGTTAGCTGGTTAGTTCTTGAGAAGACCAAAGGTCTACTCAATGACAGACGGTATCCAAAATATGCCGCGGATAGTAGCTCTATTGTTGTTTTTCTTGTTTTTCTCCTTTTCAGTTCATGGATCTTGTGCAGCCTGTACAACTATTGATCAGGCGTTTTCTATAGCGCTGCGCCTGTTGTAATTTTACAACAAAAATCGCTTCTTTTGGATCTAAAAGTTACCATTCCTGCTGGCCTTTTTGTTGTATTGGTCATTATTCGTGTTAGCTATTTGCCACTTGTTGCTCCAGTCATTGCTACCATCGTTTCGTCGACGCCAGTGATTGACGACTTTAAATTCCTCGGAAACACCCCAAAAAATTGTCATAGTTTAGCCTTTAAACAGGCACACGGTACAGTTGGGTTCCTTGTAATCAGAGAAAGAGTTTTCCACGAAAAATGTCAAAGCTTATATCAATATCTTTCCTGTTATCTTTTAATTATTCTCTGCTCTAAATGCTTAAATAGGGTTTGTCCTTTACCAGAATTACGATGGGCATCTTTTTTTGATCAAAAGTGAGAGTCAAACCCTTGCACAAGATCATGAGCTGTAAACGATACCTTTGGAAATGGGAGAGCGCGAAATGAATTCATGTTAGGCTTAATTACAAGTATTACAAATGCGCTCTCAATTCATTCATTTGCACCTTGATTGGTTGCACTTAAGTCCTTTTTGTAAGTGCCATTAATAATGTAATTTTAGGACAAAGAAAGCTATTCAAGCATACGCAATCAATTCGACCCTCTCCGTAGACATCTCTAGATCATTAAATCATTTTGCATAGCGGTTGTAGAAAGCTATCGCACATCGTTGAAGACGTAGCGTAGAATGGAAATAGAACTAGAAACAGCGAAGAAAATTCACTGTCGTGGTACGCAATTCTCATAAAATTCATCGCATAATTCAGTCTTCTTTTCCTGTGGAGACGATCTTCCAGGTCATTACCTCTTTTGGCTGATGGCGAGCTCTGTTCAGCAGTGGTTGCTTTCTCAAGGTTGTATTGGCGCCCTCTGGTCGAGTTTCTAGCGATTTTTATGCTTATTTAACTGTCCAAATTAACAAATTTGGTTACAAAAACTGACAAAAAGCGCTTATAAACCTCCTCGTTTTATCTTCCTTTCATGTTTACATGTCAACTGAGATTTCAGAATCCATGTATATAAATAACCAAAAAAGAAATTTCATAGTTTATTCAAATCCTGAAAATATTTGAACTGTTTCACTGCTGAGATAATCTTCACATTTCTGTTTGTTATACTATAATTATAGTGTTCACACTGCTTGTATATCAGGTATGTATATGTCGGTTTTCACGAGTTACACAGTGTACGGATATGTACAACTTTTCTTGTCTTGTCATCTCTGCTTCGTTTCAGATACTATTTGAGGAAAGCTCACGGGAGCAAAAGATGGATTGTGTATCTAGACGGTAAGTAATACTCACAGAGGAACTTAAAAGACTCCGACTATAAAATAGACAACAAAAACAACAACATAACAAATAAAAACTGCTTTTTGTGGGTGGGGGAGCGCTATCGTTAGAGAAAGCCAAGGTGACTCTGCCTGCTTTGCCCCTTCTGTCAAGATTACCCAAGTTTAAATTTCATTTATCCTCCTCCTTCCCACACCCTCTAAAAAGGTTCAAAAGAAGCAAAAGCATCTCGACAGCTTTCATTTAACAGCATAATAAACAGTAATACATGAAAGCGCTCCTCTGAAGCTTTCGTTTGAATGGTTACTCAATAAGGTTTTCAACCACCCACCTTCAAAGTTGGAACCGTCTTACAAGTAAAGTACTTAAGTATTGCTAAATAGCTTTCATTTTGAATAGTCAGACACTAGAATTTTATCTACAGACTTGAAAAGTTAGAACCGTCTTGTAGAGTACTTCTAGAGTACTTCGTCAATTGAAGTATTGCTCAATAGCTTTTATTATCAATGGTCACGCACCCTCAGATTACGTCCACAGATAATTTGGAACTAATTAAGCTTTGACTCTTGTATTTATTTAAAGGTTAATTCAAATTTGAATACATCTTTCTTGCCGACGAGGAGGCACTTGACATTTCGATAGACCCAATTTAGCCAGAATTACGTCTTTTCTGGTAATTCCTTATCCTTTTCTACCGCAGCCATTGTTTCCACCTACATCAGTGCAGTTAGCAAACGCACCGATCACCGCGTTGACCGGAAATGGTGCTCACATTTGATCACATTAACTAATTCCAAGCAGATTAACAAGTCAGGGGGCAAATACGAGCCTAATGGGATCAACGGTATTATCTGCAAAATGACGAGAAATGTCGTTAAGTCATCCACAGATACTGATATAGAGAGCTTCAATCTGACAAAATGCCCATTTACATGTTACCTTTTTGTACCACAAAGCAGATTTTTCTAGGTCAGACTGGTGCATTTTTGGCCCCTTTTCTTCTATTTCGATTTCGAAACTAAGAGTAAAATAAATTAGTCGCTAACTCAAGAAATGTCAGCTTCTGGTATCGAACAAAAATAACAGAATATTGTGTCTTATAACTCGACCGTCAACGACTAGATTTAATTCTTATTGTCGATCCGATAGAAAATATATTATTAGCTCTCTTTATCTTTTCCTTAATCATCCGAACTCCTTAAAAAGACTCCCTCAGAGTATGTCCTTATTGTCTTTTTGGCATTTTGTAAACCTTTAATTAAATGTTTTGGTCTAATTTGTAAAAAAAAACAACAACAACATCAGTTTGCATGCGGCCTATTCTTTGATTTTCGCGCCAACATTTACGTCTGCCTCCCTGTTTTGAATAAAGTGTGCGGTTAAGCATGTTCTTTAAATAGCGTGAATTGCTCTTTCTCTCAGTGTCTATCTACTTAAATGAATAGTTTGGTTTTTCAAGAAAAGATACATGTTTGAAATCTAGAGGGTTAAAATAAGTAATCCGGCTTGTTGTGCGTAAGGGGTATTTGCCTTCTGTTGTCAGTTAGTGTTTCTGTCATTCCAGTATGCAAAGAATATTCCGTAATATCTCCAGTAAGGTGGATAAAAAAGGTATTCTCGGCTGGTTCGCCAGGTTAATTGTTGTGGGATTGTTCCACAACCTTTGCCGATAAATTTGATTGGATTTTCATTCCAGAGGAGCCGTAAAAAAAGCCACAACCTCAAAGCGAAATTGCAGCGCAATTTCTACGAAAACAATGCTGTTTTTTTTTTTTCCTTATTATATTTCCGGCCACCGTTTTAACACCACACAGGACATTTATTTCACCAAATGAACTTGCGACGCCTTTGTTCTTGTTTTCGTCAAACTAAATGCTAAAATGTTTACTCTTTCATTTGAAAAAATATTTTCAAAAGCAAAGCCGATGTGATTACCCCTGCTGCGTAACGTTTAGCAGCTTTTTAATTCCTCTTCGATTCTTTCTATCTTCTGCTTTTTTTTATCTTAAGGTGGTGAGTTCTGTGACAGTAGCGCATCTTGTGGAAAAAGGTACAGAGACGTGAGACAGCTGATGTCGTCAAGGTCTTGGAATGAAACGAGAATAGGTATAATAAAGATCTAACTACGATCGATGTTTACCGCCTTGAAACACTCTCTTCGTAAATCCGTTTGATTTTGCCGCATGCTCTAAATATGCAGCAGTCTTTTCAACAGTGGGTGTCACAAGTTGACACTGATCCGTTTGATCTTTCTACAGTAGTACGAATGCCCCCCAACCCTCCCTCCCAGCGTACCCACCTCCAATTCAATCTGCAACTACTATGAATTCTCCGTTCTGTTCTCTTTGACTTGTTTATAATGGGGAAGCAGGGATGGTGCAGTCGTAGCTCAGAGATGGCGCAGTGGTCAGAGCGCTCGCCCTCCACTAATGTGTCCGGGTTCGATTCCAGCCCGGTGCCATACATGGGTTGACTTTGTTGTTGGTTCTCGCCTTGCTCTGAGAGCTTTTGTCCCGGTTCTCCAATTTTGCTCCCTCCACAAAAACCAACATCTCCAAATTCCAATTCGACCAGGACAGGGGACGCGCATGAAATCCAGCTAAGGCTGACGTTGCTTCCTCTCAAAATATTTTTGTTTATTCGTTTATTTACTTGTTTCGTGATGTTGCTGTAGATTCCTTGATGATGAGCATGTCCTCGGTCAATTCCTCCCAGCTTCCGACTACTGCCGACCGCGCGGTAATCAAATCGTTGAGCACAGTTCAGACAACGAAACAGCCGGCAGTAGTCGGAAGTTGCGGGGAAGAGCCGCCGAACATTGATTGATGGTAGCGAAAAGCGCATTTGTCGGTTGAACTTTGAATTTTAGAGTACGCATGTTATTGAAAGGCGCAGTAAAATCGCATTATAATCTAAAGAATGTGTCAATGCTTTTTACAACTTTAAACAGATAACAAAAAAAATATAAGTTCAAAAAAAGCTTTAAAACTGTTAGCAAATTGTTGCATACGTTTCTTATCTGGATGTTGGGCATTAACCTTCCTCTGGATTTTGGTCCTCGAAGACTCCTAGCCTCGTGTCTCCAGATGAATTTTTCAGAGACGACAAGGCCTTTGTGATTCCTGGCATTAAGCAGGTTTTGTGAGATTTCAGATCCCCTATGACAGAAAAAGCAGCCTTGCGAGTAGACTAGCGGAGAAGTTGTACTCCTCTTTGTGCTTTGATTTGCCCTCAATCAACAGTTTTCGAACTGTACCCTGGATGTAAAGGAACTGTGTTACGACTGAGTTTAGTCTATGTTATCGCGTTTTGTCAAATACTCGCAAAGAAATTATTTCTATGGATCTAAATGATGAAACCACAGCTTATTTCACATTTATTTCTGTAACAGGCAGTGGGATACTATCAACTGACCCTCATGAAAACCCAAGCTGGTGGAATGCTAACCATGTGTAAGTACCATGTGTACACTCTTTCCAGGCGTTCAGGTCATTGGTACTGCAGAGGAATTTTGTTTTGCTCTATTTACCTCATTAGCTTAAATTCTTCAGTTTCTAATCGAGTAATAAAAATTGAAAGAGCCTAGTACAATGAACTGCCGTGACAAATTTGAGCCCTATGTGTTAATACTCACTTTCTTTGTGTTGCGCGGGGTGTAAAACTGCAATGCTTTCCATCCAGAAATTATGCAGTTTTCGAAAGCCAACATCTCCTTCAATGCTACACCAAAAGAGCTACGATCGCTACAACAAAAGATTGGCGATAGTTGCGATCATATGGAAGCCAATCCTTACCGGCAAACCACAGAATTGACTGATAATATACTCCAGGCTCAGTGCTAAACCTGCAGTACAAAGTAGGAACAAAAAACTTCAAACAAACAAAGAGGATGACTTGAGAACAAACTCCTCTCAATGGACATTAACAACTATCAGAAGCCTACAAACGACCTATTCAAGACATAAACAAAAGCGACGGACTGACTTTAAACAGAATGAGTTAATTTGACTAACAACCGAGACGGACTAGAACCGACCAATGACTGTTGGCGAAATTTACACCAGCGAATCTTACAGCCAATACCATCACAGCTAAACTGACCAATCAGTTTCAAAGGACCGGACTTGTAACACCATCGACTGACAAACACTTTCAGGTAGACGCTGAAGATGACTTCCGCTCAGTTTGTCCAAAAGTCACCCTCACGAACTACTAATCTTATCATTGTTATTTGTCATCAGGTACGTTCCTTACTGCTCAAGTGACGCCTGGAGTGGCAATGCATCTAAGTGGGAAACAGGAGGTAAGATCGTATGCATTATCAACCTGACATTGATTGTGTTGTTTTCTTAATACTACTGGAGCAAGGAAAGGCTTGGTATACCTAAACAACGTCGCCTCCTCCCCTCCCCTCCCTCTTTTAGACATGAGAATCAAAGATACAGTCAAAGTCTTTGTTTTCTTGCTGTGCGGTGAACAAATAGACCTCTTCAGAAACCAGAAGAAACCTGGGGCAAGGCTCTTCTCGCTGTGGCTTCTGGGACAGTTACTGGAGTCATGACAAAAGACGAGAAGGTTTATTGTCTCCATTAACGATCCCTCAAGTGACTGCGGGATGGGACTCGCCTCATATTGAAAGTACAATCAAAACGAACACATTTCACAGTACCGTGTAAAGGTACATTAGACATGTAACAGAATTGATGGTACCTTCCAACCGTCGTCTGCCTATTGCCTATAGCAAAAGTATCGTACACCAGTTTACCATGTTCAGTGGTTTGCTGGTGTACTTCTATCTCTTGGGTCGGTGAAATTTCGGAACAAAAAGTTTCTTTTTTTCTGTGCTCCAAAACCTTGCATTCTAAAAATTACCAAAATCTCATACACTCACTTTGGCTTAATCTGAGTTAGAAAATACTCAGGGGCTGTTGCCTTACGATTTTTTTAAACACCTTGTCATCAATTTACGTAACTATCCAGGTTTAATTTGGTATTACATAATTCTCGACAAATTAGCATAGTGTCGATCCGAAGGAAAACAAAGTTATGTTGATGTCTTTATCCGAGGAAAAAGTTAAGGCCTGATATGAAAAAAAAAAATAAGAATGATTATTTTTTCGTGCTTTGCGTTAACCAAGCTGCCTTTTAATGTCAAATACATGCCATTTTTCTTGGAAACAAATTCTCGAGTTTCCCACTAAGTTTTCTTTTTTTCTTTACAGAACGGTTCTCATTTCTTGGAACCAGAATATTGGAAAAGGTCATCGAAGAATTAATGAGAAAGGGACTTGCTGAAGCCAAGCGTCTTCTTCTTGCCGGCAGCAGGTCTTTAAACATTATTTTAACTCATTTTAATTGTCGTTATTAACTTTTTGCAACGTTGCTCCACCATGCAAATAAGGGTCTTACAGTTTGTGTCTCTTTGGCATTTCTTATCTCTGTGTTCAACTCCGTCGATGTTGAAGAACAATGCAAGTGTATTCTGATTACCTTTTTAATCTGTTTTTGATGGCCTGCTGACTGACAAACCAGCGATCCAACCAGCCAAAGGAAAAGTGAGAAAAAAAATATCAAACTTTATCTGTGGCAACAACTGTGTTAAAACCGCGTTTATTATATATTTTGTTCCTCCCCACTACCGTGGAAAGTCGTCAAAAACCTTGCAACTAACTCATGAGCGCATTTCCCCATCCCCCGACATTGAAGGGAGGGGGGGGGGGGGGGCAAGTGGTCCATATCGCCGGTTTTTATCCCGGTGTGTGTAGCCTTAAGCGAATAGGGTATTTCTACTTCCTCCCCCCCTGATGGGATGCTAGTCCATTGTAGGGCTACCTATAGCATTAAATTCACTGATACCCATTTACACGCCTGGGTTAAGAGAGGCACTGTGAGAGTGAATTGTCTTAGATATAGACATGCACATAGCCATTCAGTTTTCTCAGTGGGCAATTTTGTCTAAGGGGGAAATGCGCAATGAGATGAACCCTATGTGAAGCACCAACCCGTTAGCCAAGGTCAGACCACAACACCGGGAACTCCGTGTCCTACTCTGTTGATCTTGCCCAAGAACACAGCACTCCGAACGATCTGAAGTCGAGCGCACTAACTGCTAGGCCACCGCGCCTTCACTAGGGAAGGGGCAGCACTTACCTGGCCACCGCGCCTCCAATAGGGAACGGGGAGCACTTACCAGGAGCACTTACAGTTAGCCCATGTTCGATGTACCAAAATTCTCACGTGGCACCGAGGCTTTCTGCCAGATTTGGCCTTGTTTATATGTATCAAGTCTTTTAGGAACTACCGAGCAAAAGAAATCAAAAGAATCTTAGAAAATTTGCAATTTTGGGAAAAGAGCTTCAGGGCCATTTTAGAATTTTGACATATAGAACATGGGCTATTTCGAGTTTTCGCACGTCTTTTGCCATAATATAAATTTGTCCAGCGTTATACAAGCATGGAAGCGACAAAAACCAGTGAACCAAACAACCAACAAACTGACAAACAAACCGACGAAAAAGCAATCAAATACAAACGAAGAATGGAAAAACGAACAACTAGAAAAACAGGTAAAGGAAGAGCCTTGCAAGCGAGTAAGTGAATCTGAGGGTGCCTAAACGAACAAACCAGGAAACGAACATAAATGAACTTAAGGGTAAACTTCAGCGCCACTAACGAGAAATGAGGAATGACATGTAATATTTATTTGACAGTGCTGGTGGTATAGGTGTAATCCTTAACTTGGACAGATTGGCACGAAGAATTAAGATGGCAGGCCTTAAAGTTGAGGTCCGAGGTCTGGCCGATTCTGGGTGGTACTTAGACATGCCAATTCCAGAAACCAACCAGATTCAACAGGGAATGGAGTAAGTAACCACGTGACATGTCGTGTGATCGAAAGTTTTCCTTTGTCCGACCTTGTTTCCAGATCTCTTCACTTTACCAGTCTCCTCTCGGCTTCGCTGCTCCAGTACTCTGCTGCTGGGCGGAACAAAACTATTCACCGGAAAACTTCAGATCATTCAGTTGGATACAAAATAATGGAATTGAATAAATTAATTAATCTATCAACTGGCCAGCCGTTTTATGAGACATATAGTTAAATCAATTCGTCTTGTCTGAGCGCATAGAGGTTACGTTGCTTCCTCTTCTATTTCAGTTATTGGCGCGGTGTAGTTCCGGAAGACTGTGCAAGACGAAATCCTACAAGAAAGTGGAAATGCTATTTCGCTGAGAACGTGTACCGCACAGATAGTAAATCTCCGAAACCCAGTAAGTTATCCTAAAGTTATCTTACTTTTCTAAACTGTTTCTACGTGATCCCCGAGAACAGGGCTTAGAGAGTACCGTAAACTGCCGCTTATAAGCCACCGCCCACCCCCCCCCCCCCCCGCGCTTAGGAGCCTCCCTCTGCTATAGGCGCATCTACCTGTAAACCAAAAAATATATCCGGTTCTAAGCCCCCCCTCTAGCTTTCCTTTCCATGTACTACGCGTGAATATTGTGTTGGTTGTTTCCTTAAACATAAGTAAACAGCTGTTGTGTTCTGAACATGGTCAAGGCCAAAACGGCGAACCAAAGCATACAGCACTTTCCCTTCCCCCCCCCCCCTCCTTATATGTCCCTAGTGAGTAGGAGTGACTGATTTACAAACCGAGCGCATCAGACCGAACTCTTGCTCTTTCTCATAACCCTAACCGTGTTGTTTTTAAATTTCACCAGGTCCGTTGTTCGTTTTCCAGTGGTTGTACGACCAAGCACAAATAGCTTGGGTCGTGTCAGGAACTTTTCGAATGCCCGACGATGCCCACAAACAAAAGCATATTCACAAAATTGCTCTCCGACTTGGGTCTGAGTTGAGAAAGTCACTCAATCGCACTAAAGACTTAGCTTGGTAAGTTTTCGACCGGGTTTTTAGAGAGTCCACTATTATTACCGTAGCCTTAGCATGGTAGTCAATGTTTTGAATGTTGTTTCTTTGTTTGTTTGTTTGTTTGTTTGTTTGTTTGTTTGTTTGTTTGTTTAGAGCACTAATATTAAATTCAGTTTATTCCCGGTAGATGTGAGATGTGATTCGTTAACATTAACACCAAGTTGATCTCATTCGTTCTTGCAGTTCCGTATTTGTTCCATCGTGCATTGCTCACACAATCCTTACGCGGGAGTAAGTATGGTGTTAAGTCGACTCTTGTACTTCAAACATTACTGAAATGTTTGTTATGGCTATTTAACTTCGTATTGTTGTTATGGTTAAACCTATCTGCTGAATGGGAGAAACGCTGGCTGTCGTCCTCTCGATTTTTGTATCCCCTTTTTGTTTATACAACCCAGGCTGAATAGGTAGGATGCGCTTTTCAAAGCGTTTAAATGCGTTCTTACACGGGAACACATAACAAGGGACCAGACACGACAGTTAGTTGTCTTGCCCCAGAACATAACACAATGACGCCAGTCAAGACTCATAGCCGGATCACTCCATTCTTTGTCTTCGTCTCGAGGGGGGTGGCTTAAAATTAGTTCCCACAGTTCGCTGGAGAAATTTGAAAACGCAACAATCACCGGCCATTTTCTTTTTTGTATTTGCTATCCTACCTAAAAAAGCATATAGATATTGCCTTTAACACTGTCTAAGCTATCAAACTAATTATAAGGCAGGTCTAAAACAGGGTATTGATTGAAGAGTCAGCTCTTAAATAGGGTATCGGATTTTTGGTCAAAATCGCAGATTTTGACCTTAAATAGGCCATCAGTAGGGTAAGGGTTTTGGGAATCGGACCGCACACCCCACCCAATTTTTCTGGGAGTAACTTTCCCCCACCCCAGATGAGATTTACGTTTAATGGTGGCTCTTTATCAATTTTGTTCTAATCCACAGTGATTGGCTGAAAGTCGTGGTAGGTGGTAAGAACCTAAATGATGCTATAGACGAATGGTACCAGTCCTCCGGCAAAAGCTTGGCCAGCTGCAGGCCGCTGATTGAAAGCTGTCCTCTGTGGCGTTTTCAGAATTGCGCCAGAACGTGTCCTGCATTAGATAAGTCGTTATTACCGAGTCCACATGGTAGTGGCAAACCAGACTCGGCTTTGCCATCAAGATCGAACCAATGAGACGAGCCCACAAGAATGCGCTTGCAAATCAACCTGGCGTCGTATTACGTAAGCAGTAGGCCGCATTCACGATAGCCGTCACGATGGTCTTAATATTGAAAAATTGTAAATTGCCCTTGTGGCCAGGGGACAGACATCGTAAAGTATTTGTACCAAGAGAGGATGAAGAGAAACAGAATTAATCTCGCATATTAGCCATTTTCTCAAGGTAATCTCTCTCACGTTATTTTTAGATACGGTATCCATAGACATAGACATACACATAGACAGTTTTTTTACTTGGTCGCACATTCCTCCCAGATAACGATACCATATGTGTTACATAGATTTTTCTTGGAACATGAAAATGCGTGTTAAGCCAGTTGGGCTGTCCACTTGAGTAAAGATCGCCTCATATATAGAGTTGACTACTACTAGACGCTTCTTAGATTTCTGAAGCTGAGAGTGACCTAAAAATAACTTGAGAGGAATTATCAAGACTTATGTAACAACAGTATTAACATTCTTATCGAGATAGGCGTTTGTTTTTTAATACTTGTTTGGAATGGTTGCCCATGCTTTACTCTCTCCTCTGGCCTCTCGCATAAATATGTACATGGCGTACATATTTATTAGGCGTTTTTGCATTGTTATACTTTTACATTGCTAAATTTTTTACATTGTTCTGTTTTTTATATTGTTATATTTTTATACAGTGGTACGTCGCTCGGGGCCCCACCTATATCAGCCTAGTGCTGAATGCGTTACTCTGCTCGAGAAAAAAGCTGACTTTGAGTTTATCGCCGACTAAGTGAGTCAGTCTTCACTTGACTTCTTGCCATGACCCCCTGGGGGTAGTCGGCTTGCGAGAGCCAGTCTACGAAGTTTGTAATATGAATACAATCATGGCGGCTATTGTGAACGTGGAATATAAAATACTTTTTTTTTTTGGAAACCGAATTGATGAATAATGAAAGCACTAAAAAATACTATCAAGACATAAGCGCGCTGTGGATTGAAAACTAAATTACACGAAAATATGGTTGTTTCGTTTTATTACTCCTTCTTCTCCAATATGTGAGCATTTTACTTTTTCTCAAAAGATCCGTTAAAAGAATATTGGAATCTATCATAGGAAGACGATTTTGTTGATACGTAGGTAAAATCTCCAAGTTGGTCGTATGAGAATGTCTGAAAAACAGGTTGGGAGAATTTGTAAGTTGACAAGCGAGCGTCAAGATTGTCGAAAAGTGTTTTATTGAAGAAGAACAACGACTTCGTCTTAACAGCTATGACGTGAATTCCTTCAGGGGAAAAAATGTCTTAATTAACATGAAACCAATGAGGTCCTTTTACTTGAGGTCTTCACAGATGTAGTGTAAGTGTTTGACCCGAACCATACCCCCAAAACGGGACACGTCACTCGACATGTCTCAAAGCTAAGTAAAGGATGGACTGCAATCCAATGCCTCAGAGGCGATGCGTCGGAACTAAGCTGAAACCTTCGTTGTATCGTCAATGTTAATTATTATCAATATTGCTTGCCAACTAGAAGCTAATTGATGACTGTATATACATTATTACGACAAGCATAGCACAGGAAATTAAGACCGCCGATTGTATAAAACTGGTTTTCACTCAAGGCCGAATAAAACAAATCAGAGCTCCAACCGAAAAAAAACAACAAACAAACAAAAACAAAAACAAGTAAAACATGTGACCCTTGGCAGGCGCGTGAAAAGTCGCTAGAGCAACTACGTCTAAAAAAAACATTACCTGGCTCTCTTTGGTTAAAACAATTTACACGGGTTTTTACAAACCAATCAAAGCGCTTTCATTCCCATGTGATATCACGCAACTGGCTTCTGCGATTCAAATTCAGTTTGATTTTGTACTTTCCCGCACCTCAGCGGGATCGATTCGGTTCGCTCCTGATCTGCTTCTTCATCTACAATCCGCGGTCTTGTCATCTCTATGTAATCATCAAATATCCTTTCTGAAAACTCGTATGTTTCCTACGATTTCGAGTCCCACTGTACGAATTATAACAGAATCTGCACTGCTATTTATGAAAAACTTAATATTATAAAAGAGCTGTTTAAAAAGCCGAAATAACGAAACCTCGCTCATTTAGAGTGGTTTTCATTTGGGTGTAGAAACGTAATTGGTATTGCATCAACTACGCTTCACGATTGGCTAAAAGAAGAACGCACCAATTTTTTTCATCCAATCAGATGTAAAACAAAACCAATCGTAACTCGTTCGCACATGTTTTCCCGCGCTTTGCGTCAGCTACATGTAATTACTTCGCGTTTTGATTGGTTCAATGTAATGTTTACGGCCTTCGTGATTGGCTGGAGTGATTACCTTGGTTTTGGTTATACGACACTCAATTGAAAACCGCTCTATTCTCGGCAAATGTTAACTAGTTTGTGTAATAATTTTTGAGGATATTGCACAAAGGCTTTGTAAAACAAGAGATCACTCTTGACTGTACTTCATACTTACACGTATGTATTTGTTACGTCAGGGAAATCTGTAATATATTTGCAACGCATCAAATTTATAAACAACTTTTTATTCCTACAATATCCTGTTGTCGTGTTTTGATTTTGATGAGATGAGTGATAGCACTAGCATTTTCTTCAAAAAAGAAATTGAAATCTGATTTACGAAGCGCTGATACTTAGTCAACAATCCCCGACAGGTCGAATGGCAGCCATGTGGTGGGTGTGTTTATGGAACAACCAACCAAAGTCCATCCACCAACATGGCCGCCACGACGTCGCATGTAAATCACACTCGTCACCGGGTCATATCTCTCCTTGGGAACGAGGCGGTTTGTCTCCTTGTACCTTAAATGTTGGTTTGACAGGTAGCCTTAGCAACCGCGACAATGGCAATTCAATTAGGACGTCTCACCAATCAAGATGCTTGCTGCGCATTATAATGGTTCCGCGCGCGCGTTATATACTTAATAGGTCCATCTCGTTCCCAGGTCTCTCATCTTTTGCCCTCTCAAAGAGAGAGGACGGAAAGATATGAGACCCTAGGAACGAGGTTGTTATAGAGGTTTTGCACGGCAGCCATGTTGCATAGCAGCAACAATGAAACTGTTTTGCATTAGAAAGAACATTTTTCCCATAAGAAAAAGAATCTACATGTATTGTTCCTGCCATGCACCATGGCTTCCGTGCTAAACCTCTATTAGGCGTCCGCTGCAAATGACCAAATTATGATTTTTGTGGGAAATGTCATCAAGAAGTCAGTTGAGAGCTAAAACAGAAAATCAATAAGATCAAAACAACTGATAAATATTTTTTTCTGGTATTGGGCCTTTCAGATCTGTCATGGTTGTATTAGCACCCTTATACTTTGAATTTCGTCATTCGATGAAAATTTTCCACTTAGCCACCCTGGGTGCCCCCATTGTCACTTGTAGCATTCACAAGGCATATATCAAAGTTCTGGTTTTAATTCAACAATCACATTTTGCGCTCACAATTGTGCTGCGATAATTGGCAAACAAATAGAACAAACACCACAGACAAGTAAATGTTAAAATTACACAAAAAAAAATTCAAGACGAAATACCACAAACATTCGCAAACACATTTTCCCTATTACGTACAAGGAGGATGTAATGGAAGAAGATCCAATGTCAGACGTCTCGTGAGCCCATTTCGTCGACTGAAAATCAACGTTCTGTGTTTTCAGTGAGCCACTGAAACACGTCTGTAACACAACCACTAAAGTTATTTTTATTACAGAACTTTGAGTTGGACATGTCTTCCATTTTTGAATTGAAAACATCTTTCACTCTAGCACTATTTCGAGTGTTTATCTTGTCAATGAGGTACTGGTGATAAAGAACGTCCGTTACTTGAGGTAAAAACATCAGTGGCGGTTTTGCATGTGATTATAAGCCGCATCTCTCTCGTACAACAAATGAGAATAACGCGTCTGCAGTTGATGTTCACGATCTGTTTGCCTTCTTACGTCTTCTCTCAGGGCCTGCCAGGAGAACAAGATGAGAGTGTACGTTAAATAGTGAATTCACGAATATTTTATTCACACACATTCCTTTTCGTCCTTAACTAATCAGCAACTTGTCCACATACGCGAGGAAAATTTCGCGACCGCGAACTGGCGAAGAAATTAATCAATCTACTGACGACTTTTTCAGAATTTTCTCGATTTTAAAGTGTTTATAACAGCAACGCAATTCTTAGTTACGAGTCTAGTGATTCCCTAAAAGTTTGCTTTGACGCATTTCTAGAACTACATGTATAACCTCTTCCAGGCGCCTCTCTCCTTTATTGCCCTCCGCCGTTTTCTCGCGCTGAGACCCAACTAACTGAACGCCTGGAAGAGGCTACTACAAATAAAGTGGCAAGCATACCTCAATTCTCTTGGGGATAGCTCTCAGTTCGTGCTCTCTCAAGGAACTGAATGTTTCTTTCTCAGTGTGAGTCTGTTCAACTTGCTCGTAAAGGTCGTTAATTTGTTTCGTCAAGCCGACAGCACGACTCTGTAGGGTGGAAAATATCGAACATGCTTAGCTCACGAAAGACATAGAACTAAACAATAGCATGAACGGCCAAACATGAGGTTCTCACTGATGGTGTTCAAGTTCGCGCTTTTCAAACAGACCGGGTGAAAAGGGGGTGAGATAGGGGCACTACACACGGTAATATTTACACGAGAAAAGGAGACATCTATGGGACGTTATTTGAGAGGGTAAGAACAATTGAAACTCTAGTTTAAGAAAGAAAAAACAACTGTTCGCTTCCATAAATAAAATCCTTGTGTTACGCCTCCGCATGCTTGTAGCTATTGCCCAAACACAGTATCGATCATACCTGATAACCACCGAGAAGAACTTTCAGCTTCTTTTCAATTTTGGCCGCTCTCTTTGCGTCTTCGGTCATGTGAGTTCGGTTCAACTTAAAACAGACACAAACAAAAGGCAATTAGCAAGCTGCATGAGTGAAAAATCAATCAACGAAGAAGGCCAAGGGCCTGTTTATACCAAGAAGCGATGCCCAAGGTTCACCCTCCGACATACTGAATCACCGGGGAGCTGAAAGCCGCCAACCTAAAAATGGTTGCGACAGTTGTAACTTTTCAAAATTCCCTGACTTTTCCCTGATAAAAATAAAATTTCCCTGGCCAATTTATTACAAGATGTCAGATATATCGGCGTCTAGCCTCATTTTACATCCTTTCCACTCTTTCATTACTGTAAGACTGATAAGTTTTCAACAGATTTTCCTACTTCATTAAGTTAAGTTACCGTTGAGATCACAGTGACCCCAAATGTTTCTTCCGGCCTTCAATGGTATTAAATCAGCCGTGTTAAATAATTCAATTTTCCCTGACTTTTCTTCAAAATGTCAATTTCCCCTGACACAAAATAAATTTCCCTGACTTTACCATGACCTTGAAGAAATTTCCTGACCATTTCCTGACCTGTGACAACCCTCCTAAAGTTGGCTTTTGGGCCAGGAGGATCACTTGCTTTGAAGGTAGGGTGACGCTGGGCTTTGCACATGTGCTGAGTCAGATCTCAACCGGAAAACGTACTGTAAAGCCCTCTACTGAAAGGAAGTCTCTGTATCTATAAAATAGAATTCATACCTCGAGTCGTTTTTCTAAAGATTCCAGTTTGTCTTTCTTGCTGGCTAAAGCTGCCCTAGTGAATCGCTGTTGTGTCGGTAGAAACAAAACCTACAAGACACGAAAACATTTGTGTTACGAAAGTGTAAATCAAAATTATTTTTTCCATAACAGCTAAATTTTCAAACTTTATCCCTTCTCTGTGTAAACGAGGACATCTTGCGGAAACCTCCGTAAAATAAACAACAGCATATGAAAGTGCTCTTCAGTAACTTTCAAATCTGAAAGGTCACACAGCGCGGACGGTTGTTTTCCACAGTGTTTAAATTCTGAACCACCTGGTACAGCATAACATACATTACATGTACTGCTCAGTAGCTATTATTTGAATGGTCGCACACCGGGGTTTAATCCGATTACACGCCGGTGTATGACCATCGGCAACGGACGTAAAAGTTAGAACCACCTTGTGAAGCATAATACAGTAAATACCATCGCAAGGAAGGCATTACTCAAAAGCTGCAATGTTCAAATTTAAGATTCAAAATCAGAACCTGCACCGTAAAAGAACAGTACCTGGGCATAGCATTCCTCCCAAACTTTAGTGTAACTTTCAATGGGTAGATCACCGTGAGCCATTTTAGACTTGACAAATTCCATTTCGTTCGCCAGGACTTCCCTCGCGTTAGCGATCTCTTTGTCCGTGAACGTTTCCAGAGGGTTGGTATCGAGTGCCGCTTGGTTAGCGGCGATGACCGCCTGGGCAGCGCTTTTGGATTTCTTGTGCGTTAGGTTTTCGATTTGCAGTGCTGTCGGGTGATTGACAATATCGTGTCTGATCATACTGACCATCTCCCGCTTGATAAGTTCCTCCGCCTAAAGCAACAGTTAATATATTACTCAATGCATCAGTCTTGTTAAAAGCGCAACTCACATGAAGATTTCCATGGCCGAAAGCGGTATGTTGATGCAACGTTTGAGGCAACACAGATTCCATCCAAGAACAAACAAACGAACGAATGAACCCGTCACAATAAACTTGGATAACACGAAGTGTCTGACGAAAAGAACCGAATTTTCCGATATAAACAGTTCCGTAAAACTTAAATAGTCAATTTTCAGGCACCGAACCTGGGGCCTGTTTCTCGAAAGCCCCGGAGACGTTTCGGGCCCGAAAAGCCATTGTTAGTTAATCGGTATTTAAAGACAGAGTGGTGTATACGCCTGAAACTTCTTGTACGGAATGGAACCTCTGTTTATATTAAGAATATGTGAATAAAACAGATCTGTAATCATAAGGCTTGAGATTTTGCTACGACTTTCAGGGTGCGAAAACCTTTCGGGACCTTCCAGAAACGGGCCACTGTACTCATTAAGTTTATAAAAGTATAGCAGCATAGCTCATTTCACTTGTCAGTGCACCACAGCAGGTCAAATGAATACGGAGTGTCTGTCTGTGTTTTTGTTTTGCTTTCTTTTCTTTTGTTTTTTGTTATTGCTGTTTATTTGTTTGTTGTTGTTTTTTACCTGCTGTAATCCTGTGAGGGGTGGATCAACGTTAGCCGGCCGGAGAACAGCAGCGTTCGCATCTGAGGGGCGCGGCATGTTTCGTTGTACGGCTTGAGAGCGGCGTCTAATCTCTCTCAACTCTGCCCAAAAAAAGCGTAATGTGAAATCAAAATCAACGAAATCACTAGCTTGAAACAAAACACTTGCAATGCAATGTTGATACACTTGCAATGCAATGTTGAGCCACAAAGCACCAATATGAGACAGCCTGGAAAAGGTAAGGAAAAAAAATCATTTTCCGTCAGTACGATTCGAACCCAAGGATTATTCCTAGCGTTAAGTATCTGATTTTCAGCTTGTTACGTTTGGTCGACAGTTTCCTTTCCCAGGGCTGACACTCGGAGGGAAATTCAAGGGTTATATGTGTGGTTCATACTTTAAATTCCTAGAGTTAATTCTCCGATTTCCAGCACAGCAGGTTTGATCAAGAAGATACTCGTTGACAGTGAGGAAACTAACGAGTCACTTAACAAAATTTGTAGTTTCACCTCATCAACCCTACCCAAAGAATCGTCAATTTGACCAAACAGAATTGCAAAGCAGTCGTATCTAATTTAATAACTTAGGATGCAGACCTTCCGCTGCCTTCATGGCCATTCGTCTCGCATCAATATCAGCTGCATCTTCAACAAAGCTTTCATCTTTGGTCTCCTCCACCTCCTCTTCAGCAGTCTGCAACAGTAAGCAAGAAAACTCTCCCCTGAAAAATTCTGGCCATCACGCTCGTGAAAGGTAACAGGGTCACAATTGCCAATTTGATACAAACACTATAATTTGCAATAAGTTCCTCCGGAGAAGTTTGAGCCCGACCGCCACGACCCTAAAGCCGTTCATCACGTTAAACAAGAATGAGACACTGTGTCCTAGAAAACGGCTGGAGAGTGATCTTACAATGAGGAAGCAAAATGAATGGAAGAAAAAGACCTTGCGGCGAAGAATCCACAATTGCCAAGTCATAAGAAAAGAAAAAAACACTGCCCCTTTACAACCCTAAAAAAGCATTTATGTAGGGATAGTTGATCCGGAAGTAATTTAAAAAGCTGTCATGATAATTAGTTTACTTGGATGGTAATAACAATGCATGATGACATAAAACGGGTTACTTACCTCAGGCAGCACAATCTCAAAGTCATTGGAAGGGGTTGGAAGCGATGCTAGTCCTGCTCTCAACTCTGCCTTCAACTCTTCCTACAAGAAAACAATAAATAAACAAAACACCACGGGTCTCAGATAAATGAGTGAAACATCTCATATATTCCATGCAATGTTCAGTGGCACAGCGAAGCCATTGCATGGCAAATTTCCCTACATAATGGAGAAGAACCTAGAATGCAGTAATTTTAAAATACTTCATGTGAAAAGTTTCTTCTTCACCAACTTGCAGCATCGTTTTGTTATATTATTTCAATCTTTGTTGTTTCCGTATGGTTTGACCAGTGGAAAAAAAATCATTTCAAGAAGTCAGAGAAACCCGTTGTATATAATAAGCATCTGGGTCTCAAGAGATGGAAAGAAGCATCATGGTTACATGTGCAAGGAAAGATTCTAACTGAATTGTACAGCAAAGCATACATACAGCTTAAATCAAGCCAGGGTACAAGACAAGCTGTACATGTTTGGTCTCCTAATGAGGAAAACATGATTGTTATAAGAGTAATAAGTCTTGCCTGTTGTTGTTTAGCTCCATAACCTGATTCGTACTCCTCCATCAGCGACTCCTCTGGGTTGATGTTCAGCTTGTCTCGTACTGATGCACGTCCGGGTGTGGTGCTGCCACCACCTCCCCTCTGAGGGGTTCCACCCATACTGCGTGGGGTGGTCCCTAAAACAAAAATAACAAAGGGTGAATAAGAGTCATTCACAACAAAAACATGTCCATCATTTCACCATTAATTTTTTTCTCAGATTAACAGCTTGCAAATGAATTAACCCATAACAGATAACCAGATCCTACTTCCTTTAATCCAGATTCTAAACAAACATGGAAACTGCAGCAACAGGGCACTTTTGAAATAGCTGCATTGGGATTCAATCAGTTTGCACACAACCCAGACAGCTTACCTCCCCCCTCTCCCTGTGGTGTCCTGTAAGGTGTAGCAAGCATCATGTTTGGGGTCTGAATAGCCTGATGTCTTGGGGTGACACCTTCAAAGTCACTCTGTTTCATGGGTGTGTTCATGCCACCTTTTAAAGGAGTGTCCACATTTGATAATGCCAAGATGTTCTGAGCTTCCTGGAAAGATAGAGAAAATAGAAGAGTTACATGTATGCAATGATTAAGGCGTTTTGTCTAACTCGTGCAGGTCTTTCAATAGCACATGGGGCTGGAATTTGCCATCATTCCAGAAGTAAATGTATTCATTAGTTTGCACAAAACACTATTGGTCTTCAGGGACTACAAGTCATTTTGAGTGCTGATCACAGTGGTTTGATTGTTTTCTTGTGCAAGACAATGCAAAACTCTCACAGAGCCTGCTCTCTCAGTATAACAACACTAAATTGGCGAGGCAACCCAAAAATTGGAGGGAGACACACATGTATGGTAGACTGGAACTTCATCTGTTCAGTGGATCTGTATTCATGACACACCACAGGTCAATTAAGGTGATGGATACCAGTGCTACACCAAAAGAACAAGCTCTGTAGGTCACTGTCACACTTAAGCAGAAGTTCCCACAACAATGCATAAATTCACAAGTTTCCACATGCAAGCAACCCAGGAATACATGTACCTGCAATATTGTGTCCTGCTCTGCAGGTGTGCGAGGAGTCCTCAGGGCCTGAGCTGCAGCAGGGGTCACTGAGTACTCACTCAGGAGAGCATTTGATGCCAAGTGACTGTCTTCCACTGATAAACGAGCCGTCTCACTAGCTTGGCCCATTTTGACAATCTAACAACAACAATGAAAAGATTTTAACTTTGCTGTCAACTCAAGACTGGCTGAGTTACATGGCCAACCAGGAGAACATTTTAAGTCATTGATAGTTGTACCATAGCCATATTTGAATAACTGCATTGTATTATAACTGTCAATAATTGTCCCAGGTGTTTAACTGTTGTAATATGGACATATAATGAGTGCTATAAGAGTACAATGATCTCCTATTATAAATGTTTTAATACTGCATTGGGCTTAATTTTTTGATCCTGTATATTAAGACCCATTACAGTTATGTACCTCTTCTAATTCTGTGTCAGAAATCTGTGGCTTGGGAAGAACAAGCTTGCTGCGCTTCTTTACGGAATCAGGATTGTTTAGCCTAAAAGGACAACAAAAACACTGACATCATTTCAGGTTTATTCATTTATATGATGGTAGAGTGTGTATTTAGATTTGTACATGTACCTTTCATGTTTTTCACATTGCAAGGACAGCCAATATTTCATTCAAAATCATCTTGTTGTTATACATGCAAACCAAGCATAAACCAATCCTGAGAGCAGCTTACTTATTAATCTGCATGACGGCTCCTGGAAGATCACTCTCTTTTCTCTTCTTCATTTTTTCTTTATCTTTCTTTCTCTCTTGCTGTCAGAAAAAAAGCAAATGGAAGGAAGAAATACATGTAAGCATTCCTGTTACAACAATTACTATAAATATGACTGAGAAAATTACTTTATTTTAATTATTTTGATTGGTAGAGAGCAGGCCAATTATTATTTTAACAATAATTTTTAGTTTACACTACAGTGCAAATTAGCCTGCATGCGTTCGTGATATTCTCACTCATATAATAAATGAGTAATCATATGAAAGCTTAAACAATTAAAAATTTACACCACTTCAAATCAAGGTCTAATACCAGAGCCCTGTTATTGAAGTGCAACAATGAAGATTTTAAAAGGGCATAATGTAAGTGCAATGGGATACATTTGCACACAACAAATGCAGCTGAGGATTGAAAATCAAGACAGACATTAAGAAATGTTTATGAATACAACTACATGTGACAAACATATTGTTAACAGCAATCACCTGTTCAAGATCATCTCTCATTTTACCGTCCAGGTGATCCTGACGAAGCTTTTTAAAATCAGGTTGATAATCAGGCAGTTCCTCTTCACCAGTGTCATAGAAACCTACAATGGGATTATTGACAGTGTCCAACACAAGACTGACTTTCACTTACAAGTACACTGCACAATGTACAGGGTGTACATATATGCACATTCATGCAAAGTACCACTGAAAGTATTATGTGTAAGTTTACAAGTGACAGATTGAGAGCACTAGTTAACTGCAACTTTCAACATTTTGGACCAGAGTCTTGAGTCTCCTCTGGTGGGGCATAATTTATTTAGCAAGCTTGCTATTTGACTAATCAGCTCTTGTACACACTGTAAGGCATACACTGCAACAAAAAACTCTGTTATGAGACATTGCAGCTTTACAAGAAAAGCTGTCAACTTTATACATGTATGTGTATGCACTAACAGCTCTCAGTAGTGAATGTTACAAGCAAAAATAGAGCTGGAATTTCTTCTGGCCTGTGTGAATCGATCACTAAAAGGTTGTCACTTAACGCCAATTTCTTCATATCACACATCAGTGATTTAACATCCTTTAAGACACATTTTTGATTAATGCGTTAAAGATACCACTTCTTTGTATTTTCAGTACCTTGAGCAGGTTTCTTTTCAAATGGTATTTCAGCATTATAATCCACCCCTCTTCTTTTCTTTCGATGTTTTCTTATCCTGTAATTAAGAAAAAAGAGTGCTTTGTATTATTTATTTCATCTTATTTTATTGACAAAAGTACAATCTTTCATGAGCATGCACGTGTAGTGCAAACACATATGTGAATCAAACTTGTCTGAGACAGAGATTTAGTACGTTGAGTGTTATTTTTGCTCCTCCTTCAGTTGTCTGTTTAATTCACTCTTGTTCAATGAAGTTCATAATTCAGTATGTACCCTATACACATGGACATCTATAACCTGCATTAAGCTCTAAGACCAGATTCTTCGTTGAAAAAAAATGTGCAACTTTAACATGTAATTTTCAGCTTACTCTATTCCTGCAGCTCTCAACTCCCTTCTCTTTTGCAAAGCAGCAAGACGCCTAAAAAAATTGTTTAATATGTTAGTACTAGATACTGTAAGGAAGATAACATGTATGTCTTCCTGATATGCCTAATGTTAAAACAAGGTTTGTTTGATCACTCAACAAATTGGATCATTGCTAGTAGATCCAAAAACAAATAAATTTAATTCAGTTAAGTATAAGAACAAAATGTGTCCAACTATCGAATGCACAGTGTTTCTTGACGAAACATTGAATATTATTTAAGTAAACATGCAATACTAAAGGAACATGTACATGTATTATGCACATGTACTCTTCAAGACTTTTAATTGATTAATAACTTTCACTGCAATACAAATGGACCCAAGTTCAAAATTCAAAAAGAAAAAATCTGCATTATATTTTTTCCAAAAATAATTCATATTTGGAAATAGTCCAAGCCAGTGATATGAAACTACCTACGGAATACAATGCTACAGTGTCAGCAACAGACTGACAAGGTCCAACTGACTAGCTAAGCTAGACTGTGACAGTTAGGTTAACTCTTCCAAAATGTACTGCCCTAATAAAACTCACCTGGCCTCCTCAAGTTGTTTCTCCCTGGCTTTCCTCTTGGCCTTTTTACCCTGAGTATTAGCCAGACGAGCTCTGGCCTCTGACAACATTTCCAACTCTGATAGTTACAAAGAAACAAAGGGAAATACAGCAACAGTATATAACAGTTGTACCCTATTGAAGTAATGTCATAATTGCAAACAGATATGAACTGTCTATACTTCAATCGCACTTTTTTATAATTATACATGTAAGAAATTGAAAACATTTTCTATAGTTCTATTGAGTTATAGAATCACAAATAGAGGTTTGAGATGACATGAATAGCCAACAAAATATGAACAGCAAGCAAGGGTTTCTACAGTTTTAATCTCCTGTCAGTTATTCTCTCCTGAGAGGACACTTTTTTCTAATCTCACAGGGACATCTTCCTACAAAAGGCTTGACCATGCATGTAACAGTTATTTAAATTGATAGTAATCAATGTGAAAGATGAATTTAAGAATGGATAATATTGGCTTTACCATCTTCATCCATGTCAATGGGATCAGGTCGTGCTGGCTTTGTTTCAGGGTTAGGGTCAATTTCTCCTGGTCGTAATTTCCGTGGATCCTCGCCCTCATCTTTTTCTCCTTCTTTAGCTTGGGCTTGATCTCTGGAAAAGATTAACTGAAACTTTTACTTTCATTTATACTTTTTACTTTTATTTATAATAGTGCTGCCCAAATATGTGAAGACAGTACACCTACACTAAATGACAAATACAGTAATACTATTTATATTATAAAACAACTTACAAAAGAAATTCATATCTCTCCAGACACTGTGATGCTGTGCGGCCAATCAGAGGAGCAATTGTTCGCCACTGTGTTGGCATCAGCTTTGCCAAATGAAGTAGCTTTTCGTCTTCTTCTCTGCTCCATTCAGTCTGTCAACAGCAAAATAAAATATTTGAGTGTGTCTGTTACTTTATATACATGTAGCACAGCTAAAACAACAATATTCATACCTTTTTAATGCTAGGATCCAACCACTCATACCTGAAAAGAAAAAAAACATATTTTGATAAATGTAACATAAATGTTAGTACCTTATAAACATACATGTAAGTACTTACATGCATCCAAGAAAAAGGAACTCGCTCTTTATATATTTGTTAACACTTACCATCTGGCCTTGCACTGTTTGGCTGACTTGCGGTGCAGCAAAGATGCAATTCTAGACCACTGATTCTTTCCGTATTTCATAACTGCCGCCTTGAGAATTTCATCCTAAGATTTCACAAAACAAAAGTAAAATACACAATTTACAATTTAAAAATCTCATTCCTCTATAGAAAGTTTATCAATAATTGAATTACAGTACAGAAGCTACATGTAGGAACCAAATTAACAGTCAATCAGGGCTCCATGTTGTTAGAAAGATAGAAACAAACAGGTACACACATGTTTTGGTTCATGATCGAATGAGTTCGAGAACCAAACTTTTTGGTTAGTAACATCAGAAGTTTATAAACCTCTGGCTACACATAAACTTAAGCTTAAGGCTTACGGTGAATTTCTTTGAGACCCACACCAGGATCAATAATCCAAGATCACGCGGATCATAGAGCATCAAAGAAACCGATGATTCCACTCTGAGGCAGGACTGATCGTTTCCTTTGATGTACTAAGATGCCAGTGACCTTGGATCAATGATTCCGGTCTGGATAATCCCAAACACTGCGCAGTTGACTTTGCAGACGAAAGTGAGCTTACCTCAGTGTTTCTCCACACTCCACCTTTGATAATGATTCGCGGCATGGTGTTCAGTAAAGTTATTGGCTTCTTATAAAGATCGAGCTGGGGTCAAATGACCAAATCCAAAAGATCTAAACAAGGTTCTACTCCTTTGAAATTTGTGTCAAGGAAGCAACATGGCCAAGGTCCTTGTAGTTCCCAGCATGCCTTTAGTACATCTATGTAAACAGCACGAAATGTATCACTATCCGACTTGGCCTAAAGTGAAAAATACGCGGTGCATTTTATTTATTTGTTTATGAAGAATAGCATATGAAGAAAGGAACTCAAAATGACCTTTTAATAAATAATCATATAATTCGGATGGCCTGGCCGTATGATGAAGGAAGGGATTCAAGTAAAAACAAAAAAGACCCTTCGACAACGACTAACTACGAACCTGACCAGCGGACTCTTCATAAAGGTTGAACACTTGAATGCGTGGGTACTGGACACTAACTATGCTTTTAGCAACATGGCGTCGAAGGTGAGACCAAAGTTCTTTTCTCCTTACGTTGATGAAAAAATATTAAGAAGCCTTCAAAAACGCGTATCTCCACGGAAAACATCCCAGGAGTTAGAAGCTAGTAAAGGTAGGTTTCATAAAAATATGTGGCTCAAGTATTGGCGTTGACTTTATGCCCAGGAGGACTTTCATCAACATGCCCATGGCAGACATTTTAGCGGACAAGGGCGAACTTCAGGGGTTGTATGGGATCCATTACGTTAGATTCAAAAACATTAAAGAGCTTTAACCTAGAGATACTTAGCAGTGGGCTGTAATTATCTTCAAAGGTTATTTTCATGTAAAGCATGTACGTGCAAAAGAGGGAACCATCCCATTTTAGGCTTAAATACGCCTTGCCCTGTCCCATTGACAAGGTGAGTCAAAACATACCCCCAAACAAAAAGAGACCCAAGTGTCGAAGTAATGTCACCCCCCCCCCCCCCACTTCCCAGCAGTAATAGGCCAGTATTTCCTTACCTGTCAAGAAAAAAAACAAAACAGATTTCTCTTCAAACCACCATCAGTGATATCAAAAAGATCATCTGATGTAGATGAAGCAAATCTCTCAGAAATGACCTTCTTCTCCACAGAAAATGTCATCAATGGGGGAGGGGAAAAAATTACTGATATGGAATGGCCCAGAGTTAGCCCAATTTAATTAACAAACCGTAGGGATGCCTCCCTACCCTACCCCCATGTGCCAAGACCCTAGGAATTATCTTCCAAGGGGTGGAGACTAAGAAAACAAAAAGAAGAATTAGTAGAACAGAGGGCTTATTAGAGGGGGGCTGGGGGGAGGGGGGGGGGGTTGTAGGAGATTTGCATCAGATTGGTATTATTGAAAAGCTTTGCAAATCCAAAGATATACACATACTTATATGTCTTAGGATTTTTCCCATCAATTTGAGGAGGATCGAGACTCTTTGTCCTTGTAATGCTACTTTCATTGAATTTTTTTTTCAACTCTTTATGTAGAGAAACAAGTCGACAAGGGCAGCGATAGTGCTGAGAAAACTGGTAGTGATGAGCAGCCATCACTAGTACAACAAACTGAAAAAACTGTTCAGGGAGAGAGCATGACAAGCAAGAAGGCAATGGTAGGTTCTGTAAACACACTGATTGAGATCTTATTCTAGGATTGTATTGAGCAGGGCTGTCATTACGTTTTGAGTCACCTGTTGCTTTGCTTTTCACACCATGGTCAATAGAGGGGAATGGTTATGAAACTCGACAAAGTTCTTTGTTGCATGTTTTGTTCTCTTTTTTGACCTTGACCATGCACAAAACATAATAGTTGTTTACTACTAACCGAGAAACTAACCAATAGGAATGTTTTGATTACATAACTCATGCATAGTGTATGAAGGCAAAACAAAAGATTGTGCACGGTTGTGGACCATATGTACATACATACATACATACATACATACATCATTTATTTGTTTACGCAGGTCGGTACATAGGCAGCGGTTAATTAGGAGTTCAACATAAAGATAAATCTTGGCATCTTTGTTTGTTCCTTTGATGTTCACCGGGCTTCACAACCATTCCCCTCTATTAACTATGTTCACACTCATCACAAATGTGTTACTTTGTGGGTGAATTGTATCAAGAAATGGCAATTTCATGCATTACGTTAAGAAGTCATCAAGCATACAAGTCCTGGGTTAACCTGTAACAGGTGTCACAGGTTACACCCCTTTATGACAGCCCTGGTTCTGAGTCTAGGTCTGGGTTTACTATCCTAAATTGTTTTTTAATCAGAATGTTTTATGTACATTTAGTATTACATGTACTTGTTTTATGTATCATAAAATTTCACATCTAGTTGAATAGTACATGTACATTGTAAGTGTATGAGAATTTGCCATGGTGAAGCAAGGGTGAGCCTTTGTGAATACCCATGCACAATACCTGGACACAAGGTTTGAGCAAACTTGTGAAATGAATAAGTAATTTTTATTGTTTTTAAGCTGACTGATAGCAAATAAAGCTGAAAGCAGCAACACCACAAAAGTAATGACCATCCTAAAGTAGACTTCTCTAGGTGTTCTGTTAGGTAAGGAGCAGTGTGAAAAATGGCAAGAGAAAAACATAGGGGAGGAGTGCAGGGAGGCGTACATTTCTGGAAAGGCTCTTCCCCCCCCCCCCCCCCCTCCCCCCTCCCTCTTTCCTACGTTTTCTCTGACTGTTTTTGTACTGCCTTCAACTAACTACATGCCTGAAACAGTTTTTCCTAAAGTAGAAACCTTATGAGAAAAAAATGGAAATAAAAGACTCAACAAGCTGTACCAAAATGATCTGGTATTTGATGTAGATCATCTTTAATCCAAAGGCAATATGTTACCCAGTTCTGATGTAATGTACCGTAGATTCCTTCTAGCAAGATTGATTCTATCCTTTCAGCTCTGTATACATTGGGAACATTTTTTTATTTTATTGAAATGGGAGGACCGATTAACGGTAGTACGTTTTAGCTCCCCGAAAGTAGTACAATTTATCCCGCTTAAAGTAGCAATAGGTGAAGGATGCTAAATCTGAAAGTAGTAAGGGTCGTTAATTTCGAGATTTTGAGGTGGCAACACAAACAATTCTTCTCTGACCTTTTTAGATAAAAGTGAATGTTAATGAGTGGTACCAGAAGCGCACTGCAGAGCTGGGAGTGAAACCAATCTACAAGACACTCCCAAACGCTAAAACAGCCCTAGAAGGCGAGAAACCCGAACCCCGGTTTATCTGGAAAGAGAAGAATTGGCCTAAAGGATTCCCGGACTCTCCTGAAGAGGCCAAAACAGATGTCATGACATTCTTAGAACAGAGAGACTGCTACCGTAGGCTGCAGACACTTAAAGTGAAAGACTTCTGTGTCGGCAGTATAGTGGCTGTGACGAGATCAGATCCACACGTTGCTAAAGGACAAGTCAGGTTTGTTTGTTTGTTTTATTTTTTGCAAATATATTTACAAAAATATCAAAGGATAAGGCAAAGAAACTCAGGAAAGCCAAAAAGGCTCTTGTAAAAGACTGACAAAAAAAAAAAAGCAAAACAAAAAAACCACACAAAAGCACGCTAAGGTCGTGTTCTACTGGGATCAACCGTTTCTGGTTGGGATTTTCGTGTTCTATTGGGGAAAAACCGTTTTTGATTGGTTTGGTTGGTCAACTTTTTTAACCGGCCTCAAACCAAGCTGAAACGGTTGATAAAGTATCTGTGTGATTATGTGGCGTGATTGTAGCTCGCGTAAAGACTGTTCCCAGGAGTCACCGCGTTTCAGCCGATAACGGTTGGAAAAGTGTTCTATTGAGAGACGACAACCTCATCAACCCAAACCGGTTGCGGTTGAAACTGTTGATCCCAATACAACACGACCTAAGAGAAGTGAAATATACTTATTGTTTTTCATCTCTTATTAGATTTCCAGAGTACTTTGGTACATGGCTTTACGTAGCTGGTTTGTTTTCTTGTTGTTAGGTTTGTAGGAATCTGTATCTACAAGAGTCGTTGGCAGAACACCTTGGGTGCGACATTCACTTTACGTAACGTGATAGAAGGAGAGCCCATGGAAATAAACTTCCAGCTCTACTCACCACTCATTCAGAGTATCGAGGTCATTAAACACGAGCGAAGGGAAGAAGACGCCTTGTTTTACCTTAGAGACTATCCGCCATCCATGAGCATGGTGAACGAGAAAATGAAGGCGTTGCCGTACACGGAGGAACCTTCCCTCTATGTTGAATCTGAAGAAACAAAGAAAGAAATCGACGAATGGTTCGCTAAACTATGGAGACTGAAAAAAAGATTCTAGATTTGTCACGCCTAGGAGTAATCGCTTTGTGACTTGTCTCCAAACTGTTCACAAGCAGACAAGCCTGTAGGACGCTAGGGGTGGCCAACAATCTTTTTTCTTTTTTCAAATGAATAAAATGTCAAATGATAGTTTACAAAGACTCGTTTCACACAGGCGATGTTTAATGCAATTTTCGTGGTGGTTTACACGGTGCAAAATGAAAATTCAGGGACAAAACATGTCATACTGGGCTTTATCATTACCATTATATTAGTGTCAAAGTGCTTATTCACAGCGCTAGCTCCAAACAGGTTTCCATGCGAATTTTGTTCCCCTAACCAGCTGTGATTATTGACTGATTATCCTGGAGGGTACAACTTTTGACGTTGTTGCGAACGAGTTCACCGTCTTTCTCCAGGAAGTCATCGAGATTTGATGTTAACTTGCACAAATTGTGTTTCCTGTATTTCAGTTTAAAGCATGCCACTGATGGCTTGGATCCCATCGGGCCGCTAGCTATACGCTCGAGGTTATTCGAAGAACTTAAAAATTCCTGGCTAGGTTGAACAATCTTTGGTTATTGGATGAAGGGCACCTTCATGATCCATTGTTGAACATTTTTTGGCGTAAAATCTGAAGCCGCTCTTTTCATCTTCACAAAACGTAATCGTGAGTCGTTATTTGCATGACTGAACGTGGAATAAGAAGCGAGTTCTTTGTTTGCCGTGTTTTTAGATTCTCCTTTAAGTGAAAGATCGTTCAACTGGTTAAAACGTGACTGAAATGATTGTTATTTTCCGTGAAACAGAATCTGATACCGCCTTCGGAAATGTTAGTCGGCACGATCGCGTTTGACATGTTTTAATCCGACATTTGTTATTTCTGATCCATGAGAGGAAATTACCGTAATATCCCCGGTCTAAAGTAAGCCTTCACTTTTGCTTTAAAACTTTTTATGCCTTGATGGATTTATTTTCGCGTGGGGGAAGGGAGATCGTGAGCTCACCATGGTAAGGGTTTTTGCGGTTGAAAAACTGGTTAGGCTTATTACCGTTTAAAACATTTTCAGTCGCCTTAAGAATACTACATAGCAGCTCTGCACCAAACGATACGTAATTCAACACGACATCCTTACTTCGCCGTAAAACCGTTCGAAACGAGATAAAAAATTGCACCCTCCCCACCCCGTGATCAACCAGCCCGTGAAAGAAACAATGGAGAGCTGACAATGAGACGTGGAACTTAGTGAAAAACTGAAAAAATAGCGTCATACAGAAACCTGAACGTAGCTTGAACACAAGGCGCAGTTACATTGCAACCTAAAGTACTGGACTTACCGATAGAAAGCTTAGAGTTGCTCCCTTTGAGCAGTCATTTAATATCATCATATAATTGAAAAAATACGTGCCAAAAATAACGATAAACCATATTTGTACAGGAGTTCAAACGTTTTGAAGCTGTCCTGTTGTGACGTCACTAATGGTGACAATATCGAATGACAAACAGCGCTTACCAATCGTGTAAACGAAGTTTTCAGTTTTACCTTTTTTTTCACTTTTTTTCAAAATACTGAAACGAATAGCTTTGGACTTCAAACAGATCATTTCTTTTTTTCCAATCTGTATGTCATCTTCAACCTTGATATGAGTCACCGCGTATCTTAAATCCATGTAATGTTTCTCTTTTACCGGAAGAAAGATACGTTTTGGCAGATCAAAATTGGATGCAATTACTATTTTTTTACAGCAAGACAATATTTACGTATCTACATATTTGACAGATTCAAACTGCTTGCATTATGTTTACAACACGAACTGTCGTCGTAAAATATTAAGGAGTTATCACTTTGGTCGATACAACCCAAAAAAATTGACAGAGTTGAGGCGTTTCAAAATCTGTCTTATAACTGGCCTCGCGGCAATCGCAGTGATGTATTCGGTGTGAATTTTCCACTGATTGGAGTAAAATGAAGATTCGTGACTCCAAACAGGTCGATGGCTAATGAATGGCACAATTACAAATATGACAAATTTGAAGAGCAGAGTCCAAGACGCTAATTACGTTAGATGAAACAGAACAACTATTAAATAACTCGGTGGAAAACAAAACCTGTTTTGCATCTGGCACGGCCATAGGGACTATTGCAAGAGAGATCTTCACGGTTTATACGGTGTTTTCTGACGCTATTTTACAAGAAGGTACAGCAGCAAATTTACAGGTAAAATGTGTTTTACTTTTAACTAAGTGAGGCGCGAGATGTAACGGTCGTATGCGTGTAAATGGAGAGGTAGGAATTTGTGGGGCTTAAAATCAGGTGTTTCCACATTCTGTTCAAGTCCTTCACTCGGAGGTGTGTATTACCCTGGGTAGACTAGTTTTTTTTATTTCCTCATTGAGACTTTCAAAAGAATTAACTGTCCTCTCTCGTGCCGTTGAGGGTTTTTCACGTTTTACTATATACGTTTCGGGGTTTGTTTACATTGGCCCTGAAAAGCTCCCGCGGGGAGTTGCCAACTAAGTTATTTTTTATTTATTTATTGTTTTTGGAACGAATTCATGCTTTATACACGCCAAGACTAGAGTTGAATCCATTTGTCACAAGAGAAAATTTGTTCCATCAGCTCAAAGTCGGTTTAATGTTAGACTAATGATTTTAATTTTTAGATTATTTTTTTAGATTTTCGCTGATAATCATTGTAAAGCGCCTTTGAGCATTAGAATACTGGCGTTATAGAAATCTTTTATTATTGTTTTTGTTATTATTTAATCTTCTCCTTGACTTAAAATCAATGAGAGACGTTAAAAAAACTCATTCGGAAGGGCTCGCGCTAAATTATAACGATAGACAATGAAAATCCGAATCCTTCCCGCGAGTCACGGCAGACAATACGAATCCGAGGGAATCCGAGGCTTTCCGAGTCTGTCACGAATGTTTGTCGCGAGAAAAAACAACAGTGCTTGTTCCTTTGGCTTTTCTATCAGTCTTGAAGTGAAATGCGTTTTCGTACCGACATAGTCATTTAATCGGGCTTTACAATAGCAGTAATTTGAAAAAAATTTTCGCCATGTCTTTTGCGACCTTTAAATTTTACCGTTTGCGACCCTTCCACCGGCCATGTATCACTTTGGAAAACTATCGGCTACTTTCATTCCACTGAAGCACACATTGCGTTGACTCTTCACCTAAACGAAGAAAGTAATCAACTCAAACTTAAACTGCTTAAGAGGCGCTGTAGTGAAATGAAATTGCTTTACCTCCGTCGTAACTTTTACATTATTTCCTTTCGCTATGCAGCGATCGATTGGGACTTTCGCGAAATTTGCGATTGACCGTCGCTGTGATTCCTTTCGTAATTATTCCAACCATGCAGCGCCTGCCGAAACGAAACCTATATCGTTACATTAATTCCACAATGAAATAATCTGCTCAAGATCAAAAAGATGGATTTTTTGCAGGTGAAATTCGTATGTACACAATTTCAAGACGTTGGTTTTTGCGAAATGGAATTGTTGATGCAAAGATGCTTTGTGGATAAGTAAAATTTAAACGAATACAACTATTTAACACAAGAATTCGGGTGAAGAATATGACAGCTCTACATACCAGATCATCTGAAACCAGTAGTGTGTTGTAAAATATAAACCGCTTATTTCGCTGATAAACCAGGCGTTCTTTTCACGCCGTATCAGACTTAGATAACTGTGATATTAAGATTTCGTGCAGATGTTCGCGTGCTATGTATGAATGCTTTGGAGGGTGATGAGGAATTTGAAATGTTGTGCGCTCGTTATTTTATCATCAGTATTTTTTTTTTTCACTCTGCAAATGCGATGAAAAAGTAGTGATAATCATATGCATGTGTCTCTGTTCATTTGTATGTGTACTGTCTTGTGGGCGTCTTTTTCAAGTCCGCTCATTTCCCAAAATATTCTTTTCAGAATAAACGAGATTTCAAAAAAAGAAAAAATGAACCCAAGCCAGGAAAAAATCTGCCAAGTTTTTGAATTCTACCTATACACCCAATGCCATCTTTAATTCATCTTTTGTCATACGTACAACTGAATAAACATCTCATTCTACATTGTCTAGCTCGTCCGCTTTGGTCTAGTTTGTTTTAAATGTTTACATGTTTACTAGCGGGAGGTATCGGCCAAACTGATATCATGGTTTTGTTATGTAAAGTGATACTTTGATAAAAGAAAAAATCCTACGTTAGTGAGTAGTAGCTAAATATATCCATTTATTGTAAACGTAATTCAGTTTGGAAGGCTGGTCAACAACAAGCTAACATCAAACGGGATGTTTTGGCATAAAATCACTCCGAGGCCGACAAACATAAATAAGTTATAAGCGTTTAAGTTCCTAAAAACTCTCGCGACTAAGGCATTCAAGTTTGCTATCCATTTTTTCCGCTACAAACGCAAGAAGTTTTATGATGCTGTGCTGAACAGAGAAAATCTTCAGGATGCATTAGAATGGTACGTACAGGTTCAGTTTTCTGTTATGTGTTTTTTGGCGCTTCGCACTCAAAACCTTTTGTTACATGGAGAAGAAAAATTGAAGCATTCGTCAACAAGTGGAAACGAATCTGAATATTGTTTTATAAGATTTACGAATTGGTCGTAAGCTTAGGTGACAAAAACACTTCTCAATTCAGCCTCTCGAGGTCGAAAATGAAATTCAAAATTATATACGTGAGAGAAGTCGTTTACTTTGAGATATTTGCCAGCAGTAAATATTAATCCTTGTTGACATGTGGAAAGCTGGCAAAATATAACGATGGCACAAGAAAAAAACTCCAGGAACTCCCCAACGATGTTTCCATGTCCCGTTGTGAATTTCGGGAAATGTTTTTGGGTAAAACATTCACCGTTTCCAGTTAAGTCTAAGATGCAAAGCTTAAATTCAACGGAAGGATATGAAAAACAAGCAACAAAGCGTCGGAAATCTTTCCTAAGATTTTATTGGATTTCGGGATAAATACATGAAAAACAATTCCTTTTAGCTTAATGATAACAACCTTAAAAAACATGAAAACAATCCAAAACAGTTCGCATATGTCATAACATGTATTTCGTTAGGGACATATTGCAATGCCACGATCTTCTATCTCTTGATCGTTAATTCATATTCCTCTTTTTGTATTCACTTTTTCAAGAGAGTACATAAGTATCATTTTTCACAGCTTTTCCAAAGACGAGCTTAAACTATAACACATTGATTTGTTTCAGCTAAATCGAAGCATCTTTTGCAAAAAAAAATTCATTTTTGTCCTATTTAAGTTAAGTTTATAATATAGAGAATTAAAGTGTGGGAAATGTTAATTTTTTTTTGTTCGTTTTATAATCAGATTCATGTCCCCCGCTGTTCGAACGTATAGTTTCACGAAAACAATAGTCTGTTCAACATACAGATCAAACAAGATCATATTTACCCATTGTCATAGGTCATGGAATCCTTTTCTGAACATACCAAATAGGTCCAAATAGATAGATAAGTACAACAGAAGCGCCAAAAACAACGGAGTTCGTAGGCGTTAAATTCTAACCCGCTATAAACCTGTAGAAAATCAGCAATATGGTATCCTTCAAGATAAAAATGTTTTACTTTTGTTTCTTTTATTTCGTTTTAACAACGTACGAGTATAATACTGAACGTTGCACCTATTCCTGCGTGTTTAGATTAGATTATTTTATTTTATTTCATTTTATTATATTTTCGATCCTTTTAAGGCACTTACGTGATTCAATATTAAAAGAAAGCTACACTATTGACGTGGCTGCCTGTGGCCGGAAAATAAATTAGCAATATGGTTTCTTTCAGGATTAAAACATGTCTCTTTTGTTTCAAGAATTTATGAGTGTCACATTTCTACACTTATTCTTAGATGTTTAGATGTTATTATTTTATTTTAATCCCTATCCTTCTACTCTATGTCGCTTATCTGATTCAGTGTCAATAGAATCTATTCTATATTGATGTCGCTGGACTTAACTCTTCCTCTTTTCGAGAGAAGCCCCTGATTCGACTCGAAATATTCGATAACGATGACTTACTTCTACAGCAATCCGCTGTTAGGCTCTCTTATTGTTTATATCTTGCTCGCGAAACTTGAAACCCGATCCACCTGATACAACTACTGCTGAATAAGCTAAGTTCAATACAGCGGTTGTCCTTTCAAAAGCGTCGAAGAGTACGCAGTGTCGAAAGGTATTATGGGTATCGATGGTTCACGGTTGCTTGATTGAATCTCAAGGTGCCTCAGTTCAGCGTGATAGAAGGAAGACAGCACAAATACTTGTATTCATGATTTCTTCTTCCTTTTTGCTGAAACACCGTGAACCTCAATCAAGCAGCGATAACAACAACCGGCATTGTCGCGTACCCTTTTACCCTGTTTGTAGGACAAACCTCGTCGAAACAGCTGTACATCAAAACTGGCATGACATGACTCCGAGGCATTCTGTCCAAAATTGCAAATTTTCTAAGATTCATTTGTCTAAAAATTCCTAAAACAGACTTGCCTCAAAGCAAAGCATTGTCAAATAGAGACGTTTTGCAGAGAACCTTGGTGTCATTAAAAAATTCTGATATATGGAACGTGGGAGCTATTGCAATGACGGGAAAATTTATTAACTACTTTGCGTATTTGCAACATATATATATATTTTTTTTTTTCGAAATAAATGAGATTTGGTTTTCATTCAACTGGTAAGACTTCCATTTCAATTTGAAGTTGACAGTCTGAAGAAAACATTCTAAAATAACCAAAAACCCTCGGGTACGGTAAGCATTCATTTAAAGTGCCAAAAAGAAACAATTATTTATGTCAGTATTTATAATCCATCAAATATTTTTGCACGCTCGCGATTGGTCTAAGCAATGGTCACGTGACTGGATATGAGGGGTGTTGCGAAAAAAAATTTGTAGCAAAATAAAGCTCGAGGGATAATAAAGCTCTCGCTTCTCAGAACAGTTAATGTCCGCGGACAAATATCCGAGCATGTTTTCGCACTAAGTGGAGACAATTATTGCTTATATACCCACAAAGGCGACATTGAGCTCAGCAAGTGGAAAAGCTGACGATCTAACTCACATTACATGAAAAATAAAACGGTCCTTTCCCTGACAATTCACGAAAAATAGGCATTTCACGAATCACGATAAGAAGGACATTTTCCAGACCAAATTACATATTAACGAGATTTTGAAACTTCATGTCCAAAGCACAGCCTAGTTTGACATCCGCTTTGACTACGTTTCTTTTTTTTCTGCACCAGGGAAAAAAACATCGCGTTCCGCAAGAGTATGAAAAGAGATCAAAGATTGGCCTGCAGTTGTTATGGCTGTTCAAAACAACAGAAGATATAATCAAAATAACGCTAAACAACGAATTATAAACGCTTATTTCTCATTTCACAAAAAAAAAATATTTTGGGAAATCGCGGTTCACGGCTACTTAAGAACTCATCATGATTCACGCGAAAAACTGAGCATTTCTTATTTCGTGAAAGTATTGAATTTTTCTTTTTTTCTTTTTCTTCGTTTCTTGTCATTCACATTTTACCCGTCGAAGACTGTAGTTCAGGCAGTCCAAAGCTTGTAATTTCTTAATCGTTTCAGCCAGAGATCGATTTAAAATTTTTCCCAATTCTTATTTCATCGGGAAAAATCTTGGGCCATTCACGAATAGCAAAAATACTGTTTACAACCCTCATATAGATTAACGTTAATTTTCCGGTAAGGGAAGCTGAAATATCTCCGCACCGGAAGGCGTAATTTAAATTTGTTAACTACGGCTCTGAATTGAGCAAAAATCTAGAAAACAAGACAAAAATCAGCTGACGCACAAACGAGCAATATCGAGCCTCAAATGGGCATTATTAAACTCATGAAAAGATAACAAATATTTTCAAAAACGATCGTGTCACTTTTTATATTAGAATTTAGAAATTCGATCATAAAATGTTTTTGTCATTTTAAAGGTAGGGAGAGGAGGGGGGTCTTTTGAGAGCAAATTTTATTTGACTGCAGGTGGCTAGGCTAGCGCTGGAAGAGAACTGTTACACTTTTGATGTAAGTTGATTCATTTGATTTCTGTTTTGTCTTCGTCTGGGATCAGATAGTTCTCAATATATCAAATACAAGGGGCTTGCGGAAACAACGTTGTTAATTTTTGTAAGACAAAACAACCTTTCCTTAACTTCAAAAAATGATTTATGTATTATTCAGGCGAAAATACAATTTTGTATTTCTTATACACAAAACATTTATAAATGGCGCATATGGCATTAAAAACTTGACATGTGGTCAAATGTTTTTCTTTACCAATCGTTTTAGCTCAGTTTTGAAAATGTAAATTTGCAGTTACAATAGATTATTAGAATTATTATAACAAGTATAATGTCCGCTGCCTCAGGGTATTCAGTTTGTTAACATTGCTGGTGTTTTCGCTTTTTCAACACATTCGTCGTCTTTTATTAGCTTTGTTTCAATTCGTAGCGCCTAAGTATTAATTTTTAAAAAAGTGACTTTTGCCAAGCGTATATGAATTTCTTCAAGAACATTTCGTGACTCCGGCAACCAGCAGCACCGTCGGTAAACATAAAACGATACACCGCCGGGCGAGATTAACGCCAGAAACTTATACAATTATTATCTTTATGAATCGCCACACCTCAGGTGCCGCGAATTAATTTATTTTTACCGCATGATCATGACACTATTTACAAACTAGCTTGCAAAACGTCATCCGAGCCTATTTTTAATAACGATGATCAATTCTCCAAGTTGTTTAAATGACTGTAATCCCTTGATGTTTAGACGAGAGCAGAAAGGCCAAAATAGAGTTTTAAAACATACACTTCACGCAGTGATACATCACGGAATACCTCCACGCGATCTGCTGTTCAGCGGCGTCATAGCGCGCGAAGCACGCGACCGCTTACGAAAAAAACAAAGATACTTATATCTTAGAAGAAGCTTCTCACAAGAGCTGAAGGTGAGTTCGTTGCTTGCTGTGTTCACTGATGGTACCGTTGCAAAGCTAAACACATTAGTAAGGGCCGATAATCTACGAAATGAGTTGTTGTCTTCTTGTTTTCGTTCTTGTATTTTACAATTCTACTTACATATCCAACGTTAATTGGTTCTCTGATATGGTGAAACTCTTTCCTGCCAACTGCAAAAGCACAGCAGAAAAAAGATTGCTTTTCAAAACTTTAGATCGGCAAATTTAAATACAAACCTAAAGGTCTTCAGTTATGAGCTGAAAAGTTGCAAAACAGTGGGACTTAATATTTCTTTTAAATCGAAATGTCCATCTCAGCCATAAATTGCAGTATTCTACATGCAGAAGGTACATAATTTTCATAAGGGTGCTCTTGTTCCGAACATCTGACCAGATCTCATAATTTCAAACCGTCTTGTTTGCTATTGTCGGCTTTTTTAATCTTTCAAATAACTATTAATGGCCTAGCTGCATAATAAAACGGGTATCATACTGTCAATATATGTAATTCTCGCGCTCATTGTTTGTGAGCATTCTTGCTGCGCACGGACTTTGTACGTCACGTCTAATCTCGTTTCCAGATCTCTCGCTCTGCCGTTTCTCTGCGTTGTATGAAAAAACTGAAAATAATTTTTGCATTAGAGTTTGAAAATTTTGTCTAACGCGCCATCAAATTCCGATTCGTTTTTAGCTGCACGACATTTCAAAGGGGCAAGGTGTTAGAAAGAATGGAAACATTTGAGCTTGTTGAAGCAACAGACCCACCTGTATAAAATGCGAGTTTCTTGAGCCATTTTGTCAAATCATGTAGCTTTTCACACGCGTTATCTATTGAGGCGTGTGACTCACTATCAAGCTGTACTAAACGAAAAAAATTTAGTTTATTAAAAGATTTTTGCGCTAACTGCCATAAAATATTCATATGATAAATTTTATGTAAGGAAACTATTGTTTCAGACTCCACTTCTAGATCCTGTATTAATAATTTACATCAGTTTTGAAATCCAAAATACTTCTTATTGCTCGAAAATATCCTCATTTACTTGTATCATTGATAATGGTGAATGTAAACGACTTAAGATATTTTTTGCTGCTCGTAGTAAGATTATCCGCGGGAAACTGGAAACCAAGTCTAAAAATAACTTGAGAGAGATTACTTTGGGAAAATGGCCAATATGTATGGGTTATTGACCAAGTGTGAGGTCAAGATGGCTGGATATTGGCCAAGTTCTTTTTTTTGCGTGTTTATGGACCGAGACGGAGTCGAGGTCCATAAACTCGCGAAAAAAGAACGAGACCAATATCCAGCCATCTTGACCGAACAAGCTTGGTCAATAAAGGATTTATTATATGGCTTTCGGGGAAATTTTTCTTGCGGGACACGGCGGGTAGTCCCGAGCGGGCAAGATAGCTCCATCTTGCCCGCTCGGGTAGCCAATCACAACACAGGATTTGATTCATCCTGCCCGCTCACGGGGCTAGCCAGTAATAAGCAAGATTAATTCTGTTCCTCTTCATCCTCTCTTGATTACAAATGACATGGAGCGATCAACCACAACTAAAACAATATGCATGTAGTGATCTCTGTACATTTATAAATAGAATACCAGCTCTCCAAAGTACATTTACCTATCTCTTCCTTTAACGCCACGCATTTTTGTTGCAATAGATCTAATGTTAACCATGACGGGCCTCAATTTTACTTATTGAGGATTACAATAGAAAACATTTTCCCTGTTTCTGTCCTACTGTAGGAACACAAGTGGAAATTTAAGAGAACAAAAAATGTTGTGGGATGACAAGCCACAGGGGAGTTCTCTCGATCTTTCACGAGTGTTTCTATAACCAGGCAGAAACACGGAAAAAATAAATGCAGTTGCTAATCCCCTTTAGAAAAACTGCTGACAAAAAAAGAAAGAAACGTTTCAGTTTATCGTGATTGTCAAAGTATAAATTCTCTTTTCTGGTCTGAAATTTTTCTTGTTTATAAATAAGTTCGTAAAATTATAAAGTACACTGAACCACAGACCTTACAGAGTCTATTCGTTGTCGTTTTGTTAGAGCGATAGATTGGTTGTTCCCGCATAAACTACTTGGACTCGCGGTATGGTTGTTAAATAGAAAGATGGCACCTTTTAAAGGGCATTTTCTAAGAATAATTCAATATTAGGGATTGAATGGCAAATCATTTTTCTCGCTGAATAATCACCTCCCTCAAAGAACAGTTCTCTTTTAGGTCGAATCATAAAAATAAACGCCCACTTCTTTTGTCATTTAAAGACGTCTTGAAGTACTATAAGCAAACCTCTGTTATTGAAATTTTCTTTCGTCTTTCTGGAAAGCTTAAGAGAATGAACGATATTGAAGTGTAAATTTCGTCCCACAGTAAAACAAATCGGAATTTTTCTTTTTCACTTTCGTTTTTTTCTTTTCAGGACAGCACCGTGAACGTGAACCAAATGAATTACTGCTTACTCGATTTAACTCGTTCATTAAGTTTTTTTTAGGATATGTGCCACCTTTAATTTTTTGATGTGGGTGGAAAGTTGTGAAAAAGTTTAGTTAGCGTTGAATTGTGTTCCCAGTAAATGAGAACCTGACGTCGGTGAGGGGTGCGGGTTTCCGAATTGGCTCGCGTCAACCAGCCAACGTGAAACACGCCAACTCGTTGTGCTTAGTTTGCGTCAGAGATCCATATGGTAGTATGACAACTTATCAGCTTAATCACACACTGATTATGTTTTGGATATTTTCTCTCCAAGCCCAGCTATTTTCACTATATTTCAGTTCTCGATCATCAAATGTAAAACGATCATTTGTGGGCGCATGTAAAGGTTTCGGCTTTTTAAGGGAAATTTTGATTTGATTTGATTTTTGATCCAAGATCACTTAACAAGGGGCCTGAGAGCGAGTTTGAAGACGCAAACCAGAACCGGTTGAGGAACTTATGCATCTCTGAATATAACTCGCTCATGTAAAAATGTATTGGTGAACGGAAAGGCAATTGTAAGGAGTGCTTTACACGAATGTGGAACTAGAGGTTCAAGATCTCATTTGTTTGTACAAGTAACTGTTGTTCCTTACTTGGGTATTTTAACATGCACTTCCTTTTGTAATCAGTTCTCTGTTATTTCCTCTGTGTCAAGAGATCATAGATCTTGTTAGTCTTCTTCGATTTTCTCCATAAGACTTCCTTCCATTTAAATCAGTTATTTTTAACACTTTGGGAAACCTCCAGACAAACGTGAAACAGATATTTTTGATTACCTAGTTTTCATGTCTGCACTTGGGTTTCGAAGTTTTCCTTAAAACGAGAATGCCCTGAAGTGAGTCTTATCGTAAAATAATCCAAATTTCAAATAAAGTTTAAAGGGTTAAAAATTGCTTTTGTGGTTTGTTTACTTGGCAGCACTCTAAAGAAAGTTATGACACCTTTATATTGAAATACGTTCTATTATTAATCATGACAAAGCTCTTGTAAAAACAACTGTTATTTGACGGGTTGACGTCAAACGGTGAAGATACAGGCAAATATCACACAAAATGAGTTGTCAGATCCCCGTACGAAACAGAGAAATCTCCATTGCTCCGCAAGAGACATTGGCGCTGTTAAACGTTACTGACGAAAAAAAGTCGAGATCACGATTTACTGTTGAGATAACTTGAACTTAAATTTGAAAGGTATGTTATTTTTTTAACAAGTTGGTGTGTGTTAAGATGTCTTTGTCACGGCCCATCAATATTTCTGTCGCAGAATTCGTGGTACTTCCTATATCAAAAATATGGTTTACTACATATATAGTCGCATTCTTTATATCTTTCTTTGTATTCGTCACGTTAACGTTAAGCTAAGCTTGAAAATGTTTATCATGTTTATGAAATCTTCACAGATAGCTAGCGTGTAAATCAGTCCGATGTGACCATAATAAAACATTGCTATTTTTACAAGCTACTTATAATACATAGGCATTAGTGTGGGTTGTAAATATTTTCTTGGAACGTATGTTTAGCTCGGTTACTGAAGCAAGAAAATGTTGTTGGTAAAACTGTTATGTAACAGGACAAATTTGCAAACAAAATTCAGAATCAAGCTATATATATTTACCAGAGGAAGCGGAAAAGATCGTATTTATGTCAAAATATTTGAGGTCGGAGGCAGGATTTCAGACTTTCTCAAACAACTGGGATAAAAAGAAAATTCCTAATTCACAAATAGATGGAGGAAAATATGAACAAAGCCATCAGGCGGAGACATCTTGGTTTTACAGCTGCTCAAGGAAAGCCTATTTGCCGCGTTTGATCACTGCTGACTCCGAATAAATTTTCCGTGACAAACTCAGGGCAAATAATGAAAAAGTGACAAGTCATTTGTTTATAAGGAAATTGCACTGAATGATTTCCATTGGTGTTCCTTTCAAAACTACACAACCTCCTTCAATAATCTTTGCAAATTAAGGAAAATATCTGCAAACGTCATGATTAATTGAAAAGTTACCATTGAAAAAGGATGTATTCCAAAAAGTATTTCACCAGCAAAATGTCAGAATTTATTTCAAAGTTCCTCGGCTCCTATATTAAAGATAAGATATAATATTTCGACAGGATTAGTTTCAGTTAAGAACCTGCATCTCGCCGGCGCTCATGTTGCAATACAAGACATAAACATTTTGCGTATTTTTTCTTTCCGCGCCATTTTCAAAGGATACAAACAAGACGCGCGAAGTAGTGACGTTTCTATGAAAACTCATGTCAAATAATTTCCTGAAAACGTTGAATTTCTGAGGTATTCATACTGTGCATGGCGCCTTCTGGTGGAAATATTAATTACGTAAAAATATACAACTGTAACCTCCAATTATTTTTTTATTTCTGCACGCATGTCGGTGACTGTGTTCGCGACTGGCGTTCTGGACGCGAATGATTTTGTCTAGAGCTTAGCTCTAACTTTAAATTATTGATGCCGTTGCATGGGACATCTATGTTTTGACAAAACCTAGTCTAAAGCTTCCTTTTTATACAACTTTAATGGTTTTTAATAACTGTTTTCATAATTCTCTTCGATGGAAAGAATACTTTCTATACCTACGGCTAAAATTACCTCTGCGTTTTCCGTTTGAGACCGATGAAATTCAATAAAATCTTTACGTCATTTCTTTTGTTTTCCTTTCGGTTCATGATATGATACAGAGATAAAACGGTCAGGTCTCAGTTTTCTTCGAATAGCAACTAACCTAAAGAACTTGAAAACGATAAAGTAAATTGATGTAATGAATATATGAAAATAAAGCTAAAATAGAAACATGATAAATTCAGAGAAAACATTTTACAAGCAATAGTGGACAGACATAATGAACAGATAAAAAACTTGTATTTAATTTATCTCCGGGTAGGGGTTGATGATTTCAACTCATCTAACAAAAGACTAAGAAACAGAATGTCAAGAGGGGACATTTTCTCGAAACTTAAAACACTATCTCACTTTATCATTTACATAAAGCTAATACACCATCATTTTTAATAACCTCTGCGTGTCCTCTGCTGGTAGGGAGAAATAAAACTTGACAAATAGCAATTAATAATTAATATATAAACCACGAATAGCTCTTGCATGCGGTGAGGGAAAGAAAAAACAAAACTCGTGCACTCAGAAAACAAAATCTGAAAAACTCTTTGAATCACAGAAGTAAGTAAAGGTCAAGAAAGAAATTCATTCGGGAAGAAGTGACATTTATTCTTAATCTGTTATCGTCGCTCTCAATGAAAGACTAACATTTTCTTTGCAGAGTCATATATCCTAACAAAAATACGATATTAGTCTTACAACAAAATGTAAATTTGGGCGAAGGTGTTGTTAAAGGTGAATATCAGTACCAGGACATATCAGGACATGTTTTTGAATTTGTAGCTTGACAACACAAGAACGTTTTCACCGTCATGAACGACGGAAACGGGGTTTTAGAGAGTTATTTAATAGGGAGTTTAAGTAACCACGACGACGACGGCGAGGACAGCGTCGATTAAAAAATGACTTTATATTTTACCTACGAATCTCGCGATACCCTAAAGTCATTTACTTTGTTTATCACTGACAAAACTTTCACGAAACTGAATCTGGGACACAGCGATAAACTCGAAATAAAAATTTAAAAAAATTAGCCGTCGTGGTTCACGTTCTCCAGACAACGCAGAATTTGGTCATTTCACGTTGTTGTTTTGCCGAGGACGGTAAAGAAATGTGCCAAGAATTATAACGCGCATGCAAAGCCATTGTTCTCCTAATTAAATCTTTTGTTTAGCGACGTTCCCGTTGCCGTTGCCGTCGTGGTTTTCTTAAAATCCCTAATTAAAATCCCAGACCCGAAAACGCTTGCACTTTTGGCACTCGCTATATACAAGAAACGAAAATGGCTGCCCGATTTTATCCCAAGACTCTATACTTCACAACCTTGGCGAAAACTCTACTTTAGTTAAGGAATCACTCAAATCCGTCCAAACGTATTGTTAACTTAAAATCAAGGCAGTCGTTTTTATCTCGGCTGCGAGTACGTAGCTACTGCAGCTAATATAGGTTGATTTGGTAACTGTTGACTCAAGTCGAGTTCATGTTCTACTCAGCATGATAAACACTTAAACACATGAAGAAATAACTGCTCAGTAACCTTAAATGGAATGGTCACATACTGGGATTTGGTCAACTTACTCCAAAGAAAACAAATTGTCTCACTTAAATAAATATAACCATAGGAAAGAATGATTTTACTGTAGATCAGTCAGAGTATATCCAGAAACTTCAAAATTAGACCCAGTTTGTGCGATGTTAACAGTATGGCATGAAATAAACCTAAATTTACTAGTACTGTCGCCATAACCGTTCAATGGACTGGTCAATTCAATTCGATTCAATTTTCTTATTTTCATTATACAGATTCAATGTATAGTAATGTAAAAGAAATAGTAAAAAAGTTAAGAAATATAAAGCTGTAAGGAAAAAAATTTATATGTGAGCGGTGGCCAAAGTGGCAAGAGCTTTATGGTTGGACACCGCCATGGTCAAGTAAATGGCAGCATAAGAAATTAATTTAGCTAAGCTACAGTACATTACAAAATACATACACCTCATTCAAACTTGTATAGCAACAAAATCAAACAGCAAAGTAAAACATGGCAGCAGCAAAATCAAGTTTGATTATTCAGTGGGTGGCATTTGTTACTCTTTCTTAAAGAGAACAAATTGATCGTCGGCTCGCTTGAAATTCCAAACCTGAAAACTTTTGGCGAGTCTCTTAAGTGTGAAAAAGTTATCTACTGTAACGGGTATTACTTACCGAGTGTGTGGAACAAATGACACATTTTCAGTCAGTGTATTAAGAAGCGAGTCACCTGTGCGTAGCTGGCGGTTTCGTTGCAAGGGGTTTCGAGACGCGCGATACAGCAACGGCCACGAAAAGACCTCGTCCAGTAGTTCATTACGCAAGCGGAACTAACCGAATCGTCAGAACGACATTTGCTGTAGACGTGATTGAGCTCATCTCCCTATCTCTATACAAAAGGGAAAAGCTTAAGCTCAAACATTGGAACAAATGTTTTCTGATTAATAAGAATAATTATGTAATATTTCGAGGCGAAATGACAAAGTCTTGCAGATTTAACTACCAAGCTAGCTCTTTTCCTTTGTTCTCAGTGGCCCGTGATTATCGTAACGGAAGAAGTTAATACACTAAGGATTTACTCCCTGAAATTCAAATTCCTGTTTAATTCATGGAGAACATAATTATTATCCCTTGAAAGAGAGAATCTCTTGGTTAATAAGCCTATACAGAAGTCTGATAAATTCAGTATTAAACGGATAAACACATATCCTAAAACCTGAAGTTTATTTATACACTGAATGAACTATTTTTAGCACTCATCAAACGTGAGTTGTTGTCATCGCTAGATGATTTTGTACAGAACAACGGGCTCTTATGTGTATGCTTTGCGGACCTATGTTTGTTTCAGCGAAACAGTGCGTCAAAAAGGTGATTTTATTCCATTGCCACAACGCACTTAAACTGGTATTTCCCTTCAAAAGAACCAACCGCAGGTGACTAATATAGCTTATAATCCGTGGCACCGTATCTTACCGGAAATATACGACAAAAGAAAGATCAGCTTACGCGATGTGGTCCTATTGACGCACTGATTGGCTGTGTTATAAAGCAAGCTTGGGTGAGAGTCGCTAATTGACGCACCAGGTGAAATGAAACGTTTTGCCAGCCTCGCCGAATAAATAGTGACTGTTTCAAGCTATGAATCCTGGAAAATTTATCAGGTTTCTTGACGGGGGAAGGAAGTTGGATTTTTAAACTGAGTTCTAGTACGGAAAAAGACTAAATTATAGGTGAGAATTATAGAATCTTTTCTTTGTTAATGTTTTTTGCGGGATTATGTTAAGTTAAGTCAAGTAAGCTATTTACCTTTGAAAAATCCATGTTATATTCCTTGGACTGTATTATCCATTTTAAGCAAAAGAAAAAACGTTTATAGGAAAGGCATGTGACCAATTGAAGTTATGTCTACATGCTCTATATGCGTTTTGCTGCGCGTTATTTTCACTTCGCATTAAATGATGTTTCCCATGCACATAAGGTAAGGCGCCTTCGAGGGACAAAGCAATTTCAATTGTAGAACTCCTACGGCGTATGTTGTACGAGTGCGAGAGCAATTAATTTTTATCAATTCATTCAGCACGTACATGCGAATTCTGTCAACTTTGTAAAGCTCTAATTCTTACTCAACTGTGTTTTGTGTGCAATTCCTATCCGTGTTAATGCCAACCGTTTGCGAGTGCATGGAAAGCGATGTTCAGGAAAACTATGTATACAGATGAAAACGAAACATCTAGAACACCTCGAGCAATATTTTCATGCTTGAAAGCGGGAAGGCAGTATCACAAATGTCCGTATTTTAAGCCACCTGCTGTTTCTTAAGATATGGTAAACTGTATTTTATTATATTTACTCTTCATATTTGAGGTGTTAGTAAAGTTCGAGAAATCGAAACGCGTTTTAAGAAACGAAGTTCTGCCCGCGGATTTGAGGTTGAAAAACAATCCTCTATCATTTGTTTCATTTTTCGCCTAGCTTTGTTTACTAAGAGGCTTAATTAATTAGCTACCACCCAGAACAACTTGAAGTTTGTGAATATTTAATATTTACTTTTTAATGTCTCTCGAGCGTTCGCTTTTCATTCCTTCTTTTTCACAAAAGTGTGTGCCATAGGTCTTCAGAGCAATCTGTCGAACATGTTACGGGCTTGCACAAACGGAAACCCGTGCCCTTGAAGTACACTTACAGAATCGGAATCGATTTCAGCCGAATATTGTGTAAAGACACTTTGAATCGCCGCTCAAGTGACGTTGACATTTTTATATAATGAAAGTAAACTGAAAGTCACTTTTACAACATAGGCAATGAAAAGCAAATAAGAGTATTTGTTTTAATATATGAACTTTGATCTATCATCACACTAGTAGCCTACACGCCGTCTTTGTTAAGTAGTCTGGTCTCACTTCAGCGGAAACAACACACATCTTTACTCAAATGTTTACAGCTACATAAAAAAGGATCCCAGTTAAAGTAAATTTCTCCTGGGTATTATAAATTAAATAATTAAGCACACTGTCTCCCGGTAACTTGCGAATTATGGCTAAGCGAATTGAAGTTCAAAATTGTGCTTGTAGAGTTTCACCGAATTTCTTCCAAGCTACCAACTCCATTACATTCACAAGAAATCGTGCTTATGAAAAAAATCTTAGCTGAAAATGTTTCGGAGGTTTTTTTCACAAGCATTGTGCCAGCAAGATAACTTACAGTCAGTTAAAGGCATAAAAGGGAAGTTAACAAGTGTAAATGTCCTTTCACCCAGGACCGCAGCTAGTAATAATTTTGAATTTATTTAGTTACTTATTTCAAGTTCCCGTAAGAGGCTGCCCATTAAAAAAAATTCAAAATAAAAGAAGCGGGCATTTTTTATATATACTACCTCGTGAGAATTTTAGCCGGGCTACGGCCGTGACCTATACAAAACCAAAAGTTCCAGCGAGGAGCAAAAATTTAGAACCCGTCTGACGTATGTCGGCTAATTAAACTAATAAAAATTTTCCTTCTAGAAACTTTACACCGTATGTGACAAGCTCTCATTTGCACATGACCGGATGAGCGTGGTTTTACAAAGATCCATCGCACTGATTAAGATATTAAAACTGCAACAATCGCGCTCTTGAATTGAGCAATCGTAAAGAACAGCTGGAAGTTATCGAAAGCTAGAATCGAATAAATACAATGTGATTTTCTTTGGTGGTCAGTTTTGTAATGGTCCTATTGGGAAAAAGGCTTATTTAGCAAGATTATGCAGCCATATTCTCGTTTATACCGTATTACTACTTTCCTTGAATCGCTGATAACATCAAACCTTAAAAGTCCAATTTATTGTGGAAGTGACGCAAACGACAACCTGGGAAGATGAGGTACCCTGGAAACGAGGTTGCGCAAATGAAACAAGCTTAACCTTATTTATTGGGAAGTAGATGCGGGATAAAAGCTATTGAAAGCTGTTTATGGCTGCTTGATTCCCACGTCCGCATTCTAATGTTCCACCGAGTGCTTTACAAATCGTTTAGCTCCAAGAAGGAATTTTCAGTAGGGCTTATGATCTCTCGCAGCACGATTTTCGCGGAATGAAAACGGTATTAAATCTTGAAACAATTTCTGGCGGTAGTTTTACGATACATTCGACTGCAAAAGACGACATTTGGGCAAGAGTGTGTTTGCAGGTAACTCGAATTTGTAGCTTTTTTTTTCGCGGCTTTCTCGAGGTGCTTAATGCTATTTTATACTTTTCCTTTCAATTCGACAAACGGAATAGATAATAGATGTGTCAGCAAAATTCACCACTGATTCTGCAACACAACTTACGGAGTGTGTATTTACTTTAATTTATCTACATAACTCTCCTTTCTAATAATCAAATTGTCTCTTGGAATTGGAGAAATTTTGTTAAAATTTTCTCGCGGAGTTAGTAACAGTTTAACTAACGACTGAACAGGCTGATTTCTCGCTATGGTCAGACCTACACATATCTCCTTTGCTGGGTATATTTAGTTTACAATTTTTTTAAAATTTTGGTAAACCTGGCGAAATTTTAGTGCTCTCTGGCGAAGTTTTAGCGTAAACTATTTCAAAAAGTAATTTACCTCAAGAGTGGTAAAAACTCCTTAGATAAATTACTCTGCGAAATAATATAAGGACACTAAAGCCAGTTCTCCACATTTATCGATTTCCTCACAGTTTGTGTCCCTGATCAAAGAAAAAATTTATCAGAGCCGCTAGAGAAAGTGCATACAATCCATTTGCCACTTACAGTACTATAGTAGCTCTTTATTCGATTCCACTCGTACATTTTTAATTATACAGTCAAAGCCCTCCTAACAGACACTCCCGTAATACAGAAACCTCTTAGTTAAGGACTTAACTAATTACCTTAATTTCCTATTAATTTACGTACAGCCTCGCCTACGGCTCGACTTAATAAAAACTTAAAAATTTCCAAACTCTATCATAAGCAAAGTAAACATGGCTCATCATTCTATTTCACTATCTGTATGGTGATAATTATTGCGTTGGTTTAGTTGACACTTCTTTGTATTTCAGCAGGTCTCCAACAAGCTCAACAGAAAATAAAGCTTTGCTGAAATTTTCGCTAATGGATTACTGATGAAGGAATATACAACCTGACATTGTCATAAGGAGCACTGTCACCATGGTTACCGCGCTGGTTGTTGTTATTGTGTTTATGATTGTGTTTACAGTAGTTGGCAATACCACGATCTGTTATATTATTTATCGCGTGAGGCGACTTCACTGCCCTTCGTGCCTTTTCTTGGTCAATTTGGCCATAAATGACATTGTGGTCGCAATTTTTCTGTTGCCTTTCAGCATTGTATCGATAATTCATGATTTCCGTGTTGTGGGTGGGACTGGATGCAACATTATTGGGTTCTTTCAACACGCCACAAGCACCGTATCAGTATTGACGCTGTTGTCAGTCAGCATAGACAGATATCTAGCCATTCTTATGCCGCTCAAATACAAAGGCTGGGTGACTCAAAATAAGACTGTCTTAAGTATCCTTGCTATCTGGTTCTACGCCTTGTTTTCAGCTTGTTACCCGCTCATAGGTTGGAGTCGTTACCAGAACATCCCTGGTCTCTGGTTGTGCGAGTCCGACTATCACATTTCCGTCAGTTTTACGTACTTTAAACTAGCCACGATGTTCTTCCTTCCGCTGGTTTCGATCATTTTTATTTACATCAGCATACTGCGTGTTGCCTTGCGTCATTCCAGACAGATTGCGCGCGAAGTCAAAGCGCTGCGCCAAAGAGAAATGACTGCAGTACTTGAGCCCGAGCTGACAGGACAAGTGTCAGCGGCGGTCATATCGGGACAATATTGCATGCGCAAACCCCATTCTGCTCTACGCGCGGACATCAAGACTGCTTTGACAATGGCTGCCATTGTCGGAGCACTGTTTATTTCCTGGACGCCATACATGGTAGTGAATCTCTGGTCTTTTCATTCAGGACAAAACGCATCTGAATTACTTCAGTCCATAGTGTCAGGGCTTTACTACGCCACCGGAGTTATAAATCCATATTTATACGGATATTTAAATAGAATTATAAAACGAGAATTTAAAACTATGTGGGCAAGTACTCGGACGTTCTTCTCACGCATTAGAACGAACAAACTTCATCCTGCAGTGACAACGTAACCATAGTCTTCTTGGAAAGGAACCGAAATTTCCCTCTATCTTAAACAGCTGCAAAAATTAAACTAAAACTGTTTAATAACAAAGTTCAACAACAACTCTTAATGTGGTACTCTGTCAAGGAACCTGGCTCCTCTTATCACTGCGCACACGTTCTGCGCACCTCGAGATGATCCCGCGAGAAACCCGAGTTCTTGAGCTTTCTTGATATCGTTTATTCTGTTCAATCACATAGATTTTCAGAGTTTACATTACATTTCCGAAAGCATGTCGTTTAAGGTAAAATAACGCATTTAAAAGAATAATGTTATATTTATTCATTTATTTATTTATTTGAAATCACGGAAAAACAAACATAAACAAGGTTCTTTACGGGAGCTGAAAAGCCCGTGATACGCAGATGAGTGGACTGACAAAAGAGGGCATTGTCCTTAATTTAAGAATTCTCACTCCTTGGTCCTAATAATTCACCCAAACCGACGAAACGCTATGGAAAAGAGTGGCCGTGAGTACTTTTTTCACCTCGTTTTCTCCCCCTGGTAAGGCATTCTTCTCAATTCCAAACAATGCCATCATGAAACCTGACTCTTCATCCTTTTATTTGCCATTCAGTTAACTCCTTTGCCTTTGTGGCTTCTGAAGGAGTTTTTATCAGTAACCGTTTTCTAAGCCCGTTTCGCTCTATTTTCTAGATACCCTGAACATCCAGTTTTCTGATGAGACAGAAATGAGCTCCGATCTCACAGATTGCAAACACGACCAAACGTACACTCTTACACGAGCACAAACGTAAAATAATTACTAGTAAATGTCATTGAATACAAAATAAAGCAAGACTACTTGTACAGTTGTACGCATTTAAGTTATTTTACATTAAACACCAGTAGTTTTGTTGGTCTTTAAAAAATTCTGTTAGTCTTCTGTTCTTTATACGTTGTCTTAGTCTAATTCTGCACTTCGTCTGGCACCTGTCGCGATTTTCCTCTTTATTACATCCATTTTGAAATCACTGGTGATCCTTGCAATCTGATTGGCTTTCAGCAGTGCGATTTATTCTAGAGTCGCATTATTTTTGTGCTCTAAATCACATCGTTTTTCCCAGCCAATGAGAATGGAACACTTAAAAAACAGTGAGATTTCAAGGCTAGAAATGAAATTATAGGAAAACCAGAGCAACCAGTATTCACGAATCACACTATTTTGTGCCCTAAATTGCATCTTTTTTCTGTTTTGCACACAAAATGAGATGTAAAAGCGTTCCTGGTTCTGCTTTCAACAAACCGGCTTTGGTCAAGATACTCATCACAATTGATGTTATTTAGAATGATAACTGAACTTCGTGTCGTGCAATTTCAGCCTGAAATCATACTTGTAATTTCAAGTCGAACTCGCGCTAGGCGATCGTTCAATTTTGAAATCACTGTATGATTTCAGACCAAATTAGACTCCATTCAGTTCAATTACCATTCTAAGTAACATGAATTGTGACGAGTATCTTGACCAAAACTGATCAATGAATTAGCATTCGCTTCAAAACAAAAATAGGCGCTCTAATTCGTTGAAATCGCCATGGTAACCGAAAACTTCCTCGGCTTACGAAAAGCTAAAAATTCATTTGAAGAGAGTTTGTAAAAGTTTACTATCAGTTTAGAAATACTTGTTCATTAGACGCTGGGGTTTACTACTCTTATCCCTTAAGCGAACTAATTTTAAAAAGCCCATGATTTGTGGTGAAAAGTGAAATACTTGACAACGAGAATGAAACTATAATATTTCTTACAAGCTTATGCAGCTTAACGTTTGAGTGCGACAAAAGCGAATGGACTCAAAATATTTTGTAAACTTTAGGAAATTTTTGTCGCTTGAGCAGTTTGTTTGATATCGATAACAGCAAGAAGAATGAAAGCGCAATGAGCGTAATCACCGAAAAACTGTTTTTCTTCTCACGAAAAACGCACGTACAGTTTGTTCGTTGTACCGTTGCACGTAAAAGAAAGACGCGCAAGTTTGACGTCACAGTAAGCATTATGACGTAGCGCGACGAGGGGACTCCACAGGAGGCTCATTCCCAGTTCCCTCTTTTGTGTGTGAAATTGAAATTTTTCGCGATCAGTAAAGGCAGCACTCCGAGTAATAATTTCAACATGTTATTCAGAAGTCCTGGGCTACTGTTAATACTTCCGAAGAAGATGGTGGATTTTCTTTTTAGAACTACAGCCTCTTTTCTTTCATTGTAGTCCCCCTCCCCCGGTCCCCGGGACTGTCGCCTTCATTTTGCATTTTCAAGTTTTCTTCGGGCAAACGCTACGAAAGACACGTCGCTATGTTAGTATTTTAACGTTGCGGAGAAGAAGTAACAAAACTCATCAATAAAGATGCATGCAGCCAAAGCAATCATCGTTTGCTCGGCAGCTCGGACGTGCCGTATTATAAAGTGCGCCCCGTCCAAGCTTAAGTCCCCAGTCCCTCGCTCACGGATGGGAAGCGACTGTTACCGGCATGATATTACCGTACCCAAATACTGATGCAATTAGCCAATTGGTAGCCTTGTCTAATGTCCTGAAAGGGGATCAGTGTTTAAACACGAAATGGCAAAATGACGAAATGTCACTACGGTGACTACAGGTTAGCCTACAGTTGCACTCATGTTAGCCTAAATATCACTAGCCTTTCTTACTCGCGCCACCCGGCAAAGAAAAGCCTGACACAAAGCGTGACAAGCGTCAGTGTACGTATTAACCAATCAGAATCATTTCTGGCTGTCATGTTTACCTGCATGTGTCACAGATCACAACGGCGGGAATTTGAGCAAGTTTCGTCCATGTTTGTAATGGTTTCCGAGAATATTTGCACAATTTGCGTCGGAAATTTTCACACAGAGTATGGAAAGTGTGTCGCCACAGTACCGCTGTTTTCTGAAACTTCTAACAAAGAGTTTTCTAATGTTTTGTGTGAAAAACCTGTCATTTTTGTGAAATTATTGCTCGAGTTGAGAATTGTTGTCATTCAAGATAGTGAAGAAGGCAAAAGGTCTGTTGGCAAAAAAATGCGCTAGGAAAATAGTGAATTGCTACAGAATGTTCACGGAATTACGGGAGGCATTGGCGGGTGGTAGGGCACTCGACGAGGCGAAGGAAAGCGCTCCACGACCTCCTTCGAGAACCAGTTCAATAGGTTCAATTCCTGTTCGAGGATAGCGATCCCCAACTGAAGTGAATCCAAAGGCGAAGCGACAAAAAAAGCCCTTGTAAAAATTAAGCTGAAGGAGTTCAGCGAAGACCTTCAACAAAGAGAGCTCTGTTTTCTGACCAATATTGTGAGTTCGACGATGAAATAACAAGCCTGATGAATATCCCGATAGAGAGAATTTACCACCAATCGAAATGCTTTCACTTCCGGTAGTGTGACATTATGTTGCATCAGTTGTGTATCCAATCAGCGTAACATCTAGATTTTGGATGTTCGACATAAGCCAATTAAAACGTTTGTGTCAGGCCTGTTAAGGACGCTAGACAAAGGTCAATTTTGATTAGTTAATAATTGTCTCTTTATCTTAGTTACGAACGTAGTTACAATGTTTACTTCTTTTTTACTGGTTTTGTAATCGGACCTTTAAGCGTCACCACGCGCGTATAAAAGCTGATTTAGCGTCCCTTTAAAGTAGTTTTTCTTTCCATCTCGCGTGGTCTTGTCAACCTTGAACTCTTGATGTTTTTTGATTTCCTAACCCTTGGCTCAAGCGGGACCGATATGTGAGTACTTTGTCATTTTGATTAGGTTACGTTTTTTATAGCTATGGGCGAAGGAATACAAAGGAACATTTGTACAATGTTGATTGATTTATAATCGTCTAAATTAGAAAGTGTTCTGAACGTTACTAGAGTGAACGCCCACCTTTTAGGCTCGAAAGCATTGAGCTGTTAATTAGTTCCTTTTATTGTGTACTTCTGTGATCGAATCTTATTTAGTATCTTAGCGTAGTATTTACGCTGGCTATTTTTTGATGTATTGTTATTCAATTTCGTTATGTTATCGATTCCAAATCGTTAGTTTGTCTCGTGTAAGTTTTGACTATTTGTTACACAACTTTTCCGCTAAATTGATAGAAATTCGTTACATATTGTTATTTCAGTTTACGATCGTTTATGTTGATGCAATAAATCGCCGGTAACCGTCAACTTTGGTTTTCCGTGGTTTACTTGTCTACCCTTGAAGACGACCTGTAAAGTAGTCCCACCCACTAGTTTGTCGCGACACGCCTGGAGCTCGTTTTGTTTCGTCTCGTTTTGGAATTTGCCAGTCGCTGCAGACGTTACAAGGCCTTTCTCTTCAATTCCACCCCCCCCCCCCCGCCCTACCCCCTACCCTCTTGCTTAGAAAGGCCTGATATCACTGGCTTGAAGGTGGTAAGCTCTCAGTAATTGCACGGGTTAACCATATCCCACATTGTTAAGCGCCATTTCGTAATTTCGCCATTTCATATTTTAAACATGCCTTCCTGATAGTTACTGACATATGGGTGGGTAGTTCATAATTTCATCTCGACTGAAATTTTGTACTACTTTGTGACATAGTTAGTAGAGGAGACTAAGACTAGACTCTACTAACTATGTTTGTGAGCATCACAGTTCTGTTACGTTCATGCACCAACTGCAATCCCGGCCAAAAGTAGTTGGGACACTTGAGCTAGATCACGTATCCCCCACCCCCCCTAATCAATGTTGGAAAATATCGCGTTTTTTTCCAACAAAAAGGAAAAAAATCACCCGATTATCAACATTGTAAGTGGGGGGAGGGGAGAACTTGCTTGCTGTCCCAACTTTTTTGTCCGGGATTGTGGCTTGCCTCCCAAAATAAAGCTCGTTCAATGCAATCTCGTGAAATACTCGGTTGTAAATGCGCTTAAGCTTGATTATAACTTTCTGCCCTCGAGGACCTTCAAGGGTAGATGTCCTGAAAATATTTCCGCTTGCAGATCCTACTGATACTTTACTTACTTCGGGGTTTTTGCGAATTCCGCATTTCCAAGAATTGTGCGAAACCGCATTTAGTTTGAGCAGCGGGTAGCCCCCAGAGAGTTCGAGCAGACGGTGGCTGACTTTGTGGTTAGTATAAAGAAACATTATAAGGAGTGAAATCGCTAATGTAGATGTTTGGAACGCTTCTTTGGCCGTTCATCTTCTATCTGGTCGCCAGCTCTTCCATTCTGGATCATATTTTCTTCTGGCTGTGTCGTTTGATGCCGGGAGGGAGAAAATTTGCCACTTTAAAGGCTAGTTGCCCGCCGAGTATTCGAAGTCTTCAGAACGCCGTGCGAGGTTATCGGTGAGTGAAATCTTTAAGCGCATCTTTGTTCACTTCGTGGCTAACCGTGGTAAATATAAAAGAAATCTTCCATTGGTTGGTTAAAGTTATAAGTTAAGCACAAATTGAAAAGAATATTGCACTTTTCAGTGAGCGCGCGAATAAGAATTCAAAGAACCTCAGTCACAAATGCGCGTTATTCACACTAATAGAAGCTAACTATCAGTTTCGATTCATTTCTTTTCAACAGGAACGGATCTCCTCCATCTAGTGGTGGAATACATTCGATTTCTTCATTATTGACAATACCTCCATTGTACCACTACCCTCATCCAAATTTGCCTGTGTTTACCTCAATGGGTTTCGAAGTCCTATTCCTTTGCTATCTTGTCAGCGCTCTTGTACTTCAACATGTCAATATCTACAAAACGGTGGGTGCTTGTCTTATTTTGGCTAAATTTTATTCTGGTCGTTAGATAAACGAACGTGCACTTTTTAACCGATTGCTATCCATAAAAATTGATTGACTGTCAAAAGAGAGCGAGGTCCGTATAATTATTCTGCTATCGTGCCATGTTCGCAGAGTTTACAAAATTGATTATCTTTAAACTCAGTATACCGGGTGTTCCAATTCATTGATTATTAAGGTTAAATATAAATATTAACTTTACAAAACTGCTCAGTAACCTCACGTTGCTTGACTAGATTTTAGGGGCCCAAATTTTCGTGACAAGGATGTATATTCGTCATCGAGTCGTGTCTCAATTTTTTTCCTCATCAGAATTAATTATCACTACCATCTCGAATTTATGTACGTTTCTCAGTTGGCATTTAGTGCGGAAATGAATTGTGATGTTAATTATCGAGTAGTTTTCATGAAAACAACTCTTCATTGTTCTTTTCTTTTCTGAAAAAAGTAAGTTCATTTCTGTACATACGTGGTGAATCAGCCCTTTACATATGAAAAGCCAATATTTCAATGCACTAAATTTGAAAATTCATTTCAATTATGGACGGGTCTGTACTGAGTAAAACTCGTCCTATATTTTTTTTTTGGTGACAAACGTCAGGACATATGCCAGCTGTTACTATCTGTTGGCCTGAAATTCAGGCCAATGTTGTTTACATGTCCCCCGCTGAGATGGCAAGAATGGTTTTGCAAGAGATGATCATCACAAGATGTAAATCATGGATAATGTTTCCCTGAAAAATACAATTTTCTTTATTATTATTATCACAAATTGCATATCCATCTACAAATATTGTATTTTCTAGAAAAGGTAATGGATCAGGAAGATGTCTTAAATTTGAACAATTTTAAAAATGATTTTTAATTTTAAAATTTATATGATCAGTGCTTGGAACTAAGTAATTCAGTCAGTAATTAATACACCTATTGGGTTTAATTACTTAAAAAAATACTTTGCTTGGTTAGATAGGGGGTGGGGGTGGGGAGTGGGGGTGGTGTGTGGGTTGTAATAACCATATGCTTAACAAATGATAGGCAATCTGTGTGCAGAAATAAATGTAATTTTGTTTGCAGTGTTGCACTTTGCAAAATAGTTATTACAGGTCTTTTTATTTTACCATCTTGTTACTGTTTTGTGTTGTTTACTAGATAAAAGCAGCAAGTAGGAATGCAAAACTTAACTACAGTAAACTGAATTTTTATCAGTTTCCTCACCAATTTACCACCTTCAGTTTCTATCCCTGTTTTCAGGGCAGCTATTTGAGTCACCTGTTTCACTGATCTTCATGCCTCAGTAATCTCAATGACAAAATTTGACTGGAATGCCCATACACTTGGTCACTTGTAAGATCCCGTGTACGCCATCGTTCATAGTGCACACTAAATTTTTCCTTTTGCTATTCATATATGCTGGATATAATTGTGTAATTTATAGCTTTTTTAACTAAATTTTCTGCTTAGGCCGCACCTTGCATAGGTACTTTAGTCTCGTTCATGCTTGCCCCTTTGGGTATTATATCTTTTCTTTTGTTTATTATTCTTTTTTTCCCTTAGGGTGGTGTTTTCTTTTTTTTACGTTATTATGTATAAGATAATTGAAACCCAATAAAGCTTTTGAATGAACAAACGAACAAGTGTTTCATTGAGAGCCAGGCACCGGACAAATTGACTGGCCGTTAGGATCTGACATTTTGCCTCCCTGGTTGGACCGTGTAGAGAAAAGTTTTCTCATAAAGATGTTCAGCTCAAAAAGTCCTGCCCACCTTTGAAAACTAGTTGCCCTCTGCCCTCCTGTTGAAAACGTTGCTGAAAGCCCTGCAGTAACCAATTTGTTGCTTGAGGTTGATTATATCAACAACAGGCGAGTTCATCCACATCTTGAAAGGTCATCAAACATACTCAGTGATAACAGGTGTTACAGGTTACTGCCTTCATTGAGCCTTGATCACTGATATTATATTTATTATAAAAAAGTCTACACATTTTGTACCCTGGTCACATAGATTTTTGCTCTTCTTCTGCTACTGTCAAAGTGAAAAAGCTTTCAAAGCAGTCAGAGTTGAGCAAGAGAAGAAAACCTCTTGATTTGGTTCTAGTTGGTTTGAATCTCACTTCCACATTGATGCTGGCTATCAAACATATTTTCAAAATAATGGCTGAAGTGTCAACCAATAGCACTTACAGACTTAATAGAAATTGTAGACATCTGGACTCTTGCTGATAACTTCTGTTATAACCTGGTGTCACAATAAATGCAAGATCTTACAATCACAATGATTCGATTCAGAATCCTCAAGCCCAAGTGTAACCCCAATTAATTAAATGCCTTTAGACTAAGCTACTTTGTAACAAGCATCCTTATTCCAAAAAACTTGTCTTATTTCAATAAATGGTCCCTATTCTGATCACTTGCTTATGCTCCCAATATCATTATCCAGAATTCTGAGTTGTTTTTATCACAGAGTTGCTTTTGAGATTTTCTTTTCTCACTTGAGTCAAGGTGAATTGCTGATTTTGCTCAATTACTTGTTTTTGTCACCCATTTCTGATGATTTTCTCACTTTATTTATAATTTATTTATTCATTTATTTATTTATGTATTTATTTATTTATTTATTTAACATAATATTTTTTTTTTGCATAATTTGATTACCAGCCATATTTTGCTGACATTTTTTTTTATTGTTTTGTTTTCTGCTTTAGATTTGCACACTGTAATACACTATCTTATTTATTTATTGGTTGTTCTATGACAATTTTTTACTCATAAATTTTGTTTTCTGAGAAGGATCAGCATGATTAATAATTAATTTTTCAGCTCCTTTATTTGAACTTTTCCCACAGAATATTCACATGGTTGACGTACACCTCATGTGGTTTGTTGCTGTTTTCCTAAGCCGAAGAGTCGTGTGGCAGGTTCTTGGACAGGTAATCTGAAAACTAGCTTCTGCGTGTTCAAATAACTTTTTTTTTTGCCAGTTGTTTCTGAGTATTGTTTCTGAGATTTCTATGCTAGGGATTCATCATAGATGTTCTTGTCTCTAAAAGGTTAATGATCAAATTACTGAATAAGAAAAATAAAATATTTAAGTAGTTTCATTGTCCAAAAGTAATACAATTGTACATGTATCAAAATTTGATTTATCAAAATTCAGAATTAGGGAATGAAAGAAAAGAATTTATTTCATTTGATTTATTTCTCACTTGTTTAAAAGTATGTAGTTTCTTTTAACTATGACAAGCAAGCTTGGCTGGCAGTCCACCATTGCCAGCTAGCTCCTTGTGTATTCTGGGACTCTTATGATTTGGCATTAAATAGTGGCAGTTAGCATTTAAAGTTAAGCATTTTTGTTGGCATTAGTGGATATTTAAAATTGCCATCTCCGACACTCTACTGTCATCTTCTATATTGTATCTTCTTTCCAGACACTGGCTTCAGAGGTGCTTTACACTGTTAAGTATTTTGTTGGTGTTTTCATGAAGGGTGCAGCACTTCTCACACTTGTGTCAGGCTTTGCATGGTTGTCATGGAGACTTATTCAGCAGAACAGCATTCAGAATTGTCTCTTCCTCTGTTACCCGTATGTATACTCCCCTTTGGTTGATGCTTCGTATTACATTTCTATTCAGTCAGTCTGTCCCCAAGTTAAAATAAACAATAAACATTTTTGCCTTGTCGGCAACTCAACAGAGGTTGCTTGGATTTTTGTCTCGTCATGTTGAAAACTTTCGCTACTGCTAATGTTAGGAAGCCATATTATGACCAGAGACCAAGAAACAATAGACGTTTTTACGGATACGGCAGCCAACTTGAATGCCATTGTTTCAAATAGCTATTTTGTGATGCTCAGCATCCCATAATAGCTATTTGAAACAATAGAATTCAAAATTGCAGTCATATTGGTAAAAAGGTCTTTTCATCAGCTAATCAGTGGGAAATGTTAAACTATTACTAATAATGTGGGCAGAATTGCTTTGCCCAGACGAGTCGTATGGGTTATTTTTGCGCACACTTAATGCACACTTAATTTTGCAGTTTCAAGGCAGAACTTACAGTACTCGAGCTTCTACTTACACAGACTCAATGATATTCTGTCAGGCTTAATGTGCCATTCGATGAATCAATCAATCAATCAGTCAGTCAATCAGTCAATCAATCAATCAATCAATCAATCAATCAATCAATCAATCAGTCAGTCAATCAATCAATCAACTACATCGCCTTGGTCTTTTTTACCAGACGTTATGTTTACACTGAGGACACTCGAACCATGAACTCTTGACTTTTTGCTGACCTTCCTTTTAGTGACTGTAGTATGAGGACTCTTCGTGTAGACAAACGCTGCTCTTATACATTACATAAAGAGCCTTCATTCTGTAGTCACCAAAACAACATGTACAAAAACGTGAAGGGTTTATTGTTTGAGTGTCCTCACTGTACGGTTTTTTTTCTCCAGGTTAGTGATGTACTTATTTACATTTGGCTTCACCTTGGACCCTCAAGGAAGTAAAGTAATGCTTAAACTAAGCCCTCATCAGGAGCTAGGACCTTTATCACAGCTACAGCTGTTACAAAGCAGTCTCCTCGATAAAGGTATCATGGTGAATGGAAACGCTAAACAGGAAATTCCAGCGCCACAGCCGTGTTCTCTGCCACCTGACGCCGTCCGGTACGAAGCCGAATGCCTACGGACAGATTTTAATCTTCGAATAAAACAAGTTCTGTTTCAGTCACTTGTATGCGCGTATTATGTTGGTTTTATTCCAATGAAGTTTTCAGAGGTGAGGATTATAAGCAAATTGAATGATAACTATAAGTAAAATACGTTGTTTTAGTTGAGCAGACGTATTGAAAATGCCGCTTCGGAAATTTGCGCACTTTAAAGTTTCGATCGTACGACATCTACAGATTGCAGTTAAAACTCTTAACGCCCTAACAACATTTTTCTGAAGCAGACTTTCAGCCAGTTGCGACGTTCTCGTTGTGGGGCGTGGACAGGTTGCGTGAACTTTAAATTCGACTTGGTTGAATGACGTTTCTCTTTGATTTCTGATTGGTCGAAGCGTGTTTGGTCCACTTTTTTCGTTTAGTTAGAAGAACACGTATCAGGGTTGCTAAGGAACAGACGTATCCGAATATTTAATTATACTCGTGTTTGCCCGCGCTATTTTGTGATTGGATAACAAACATCAGAAACCAAGGTCTGGCCAGAAGAGTTACCAGTTCCCCTGACTGGACAACCCAGTTTACACGTCCGTGCTTAGTGTTCAGGTCTTTGAACAGAAGCGAGGCTAGAGTTGACTTTGTTTTGATCCAATACAAACCTTGCTACTTTTCAAATGTAAATGATCCTGTTATCATGCGAACTAGTTTCTAATCCAGTGTCCAGTGTTTTGGCTGTGTTTTGTGATCATTCCCTTGAATTTTCTATTATTCACAGCAACATTACGTGTATTACGACATGTGGTGGGCTTGTCAACACACGCTGTTTGTATGGCTGAGTTCTCTTCTAATGCTTATGATGTTTCTGTTACCGCTCAACTATTGTGACGCCCTACACAAGTGTGCACTGCATCTTGGGGGATGGGAGAGATATCCATGCGGGCACCGAGACACGCCACACGTGTAAGTTACGGAAACTTTATGTTCTTATTAACAACAGTTTTGTTCGGTCAGATTCGGTATCATTCATTTTGGACGGGGAAGTTTTAAGGTTGGAAAGTTTAAGAAGTGCTTGTCTCCCTTTTCCTGCAAGAAATTGAAATGTTTCAGTCACCTCTAGCGCCTGCGTTGTAGATTGAACTTTAACGTAGTAAAAGCTGCTATACGCCAGCGGTAAATTTCGCAGCAGCGAAGACTAACCATTAGAGTTTTACCGATGTAGCTATCGTTTATGATAAAATTTCGGGAACCCAGAAGTCCACAACCACTGCTTGCCCTCCACCCCATCCCCTCCCGGGTTGGAATGCTAGTCCATTAGATACAGGCTGCTGCCTAACGCCTTCTTCTCGATTCTAAGAAGAGTCTGAGTACGGGCTAACCCTGAACTGAAAGAAAACAATTGGAAAATATCCCAGTAATAATTAATGTGGCGTTTACTTGATTTGAAACCTCTGCTATATAACGCTTGGCTATTGTCTTTGGCTTTTCCCTCCCCTAGATGGTCAGCATTAACAGTATGGCCCCAGGGGGTCCTAGTACGACACGGTAAACTACTTTACAGAGCGCTTGGTATCCACAATGTAGCTATCCCAGGAGACTCGCATCATGGGAGATTTTTTGTAAGTATACGATTTCGTGAAAAGATTTACTATGTGAAAATACTGTGAAGTACGTGCGTTTCTGTATTTATTTCATCAATCTAATTCAATATTCGGTAGTGGCTGGTACTAAATGGATCTAACAAACTCTGACATTGTTTTGCAGTTCATGTTTGAATCTCCCTTGCGACTTATTAACTGGATGTCTGCAGTTCTCCTCTTACTCGTCCTATATCAACTCTTTATGATCACGCGGTCCCATTCTTGGCACCAGCTCCTCTCGGTCACGGGGCTTCTGGCGTTTAACTACCTGATACTCTACCGGCTTTTCCGGGATCGCTGGGCACTCCAGGCAGTGGTGCGAGAGAGAACGGGAAGTTGAGCCCCTAATTATAGACCTGCTATATCGGTTTGAAGTGCGAGAATTCGATTAGTTATAACGGATGTGGTATTCAGGCGTAGTGTGTCACAATATTTTCTCTCTTTATACTTACAGTTACCATTTCTTTCTATCGCTATATGCTAAGCTAATATATTGTTCTTCTTTCTACACATTATTCTTTTATTTCGCTTTATCGTTTTCCAGTTCTTTTTCCTTAGTTCGTGAGCCTAAGGGAGGTCTGCATTTGAATCTCTTTTCAACTGCTTTTGAACCATTTCCTAACATAGTTTCTCTGCGGTAAACAAGCTTATGTTTTCGAGGAATTCCGCAGCTTTGAAGTTTTATTTATTATTTATTAAATATCGTGGATACAAAAATGATAAAATGATATACAAGGATACAGTAGAGCCTTCTTGTGATATTCAATTAACTCTTCAAGAAAAATAACATTTAAAGTACCTGCTTCAAAGAATGGCAGTGAACCTTGTTCGCTTTAAAATAGTCTTGCCGCGAAAAACTGAGGATGGGCAAGGATTCATCGGTTCCTTTGACGCACCTTAGACCACTGATCTTGACCCAAATCATACCAAAGGAACGCACCCTTTAATCGGTTGACGTATTCTAAATCGTCGTTTTGGTTCGGCGTGTTTTAAATTGACGTCTGATCTCTTCTCTTGTAGTCTTTGTTCTCCGCTAAATTCTGGATTTGACAGTGTTTTACGGCTTCTCGTTATAGAAAATTTATCCCCATCGCTTCTCCTTGAGCAACTGCCCACTTCTATCCTAAAATCATTTTTTTCTTCCGAAATGCAGCTCTTCTAGTTGAACTTGGCTGACAGTTTCCCCTCTGGTAGCATTATCAATATGCGATGGATTCTCCACATTTCCTACAAATTCGCATAATTTAAAAGCGAACTAAAAAGATTTATTTTGGGCAATCATTCGTCATTTAACAGGTCTGCGTGTAATTTGGAATATCGCGAACGATAAGAAATCGAACATTTTGACGCAAGTGTTTTCAAACCATAAGTTTCTTTTCAAAGCAAGATATGGCTATCGCCTGCAAACGCACTCCGTTGTAGCTAGTCGCATTCCATCTGCAACTATCGGCTCCAAAGTTAACTGTAGAACAAAGTTTGTTTTAATGTCACAACTGGTAATTTATAGAATAAAAAGGTATTCATCTGAGAGAAGTTATGTGTTCTTTGAACAAATCTGAAGCGTTGCAACTCTGTGTTGTGATCTCCACTGTATGTCTTTAATATGCGTTTGCAATTACACAGTTTCTGAAGTTTACTGAACAGCAATTTAAAACTGGCAATGTCTGACTGGACTATAACTGAACTACTAAGAAAACGCGAACACTAAGGCTCTGTCCACACGTGAAGACAAAGTTGCGGACTGTTTCTAGCAACTAAGACATCTGCGTTTACAAAGGCAGGGCCCTGGTTAGTAACAGGCAACCAGAGGCTCTTGCCTCCGACAGTTTGTTCGTTTTTGTTGTTTATAGTCATCATAAACACCCTAAATAGCCTGGGAGAGAACAATTTTTGTTCTGACACTGAAATGTACTCGTTTCTAAAGAATCTGTCGGCTCCGACGAAAGGTCAATGCAGGAAACTCGGCTTGACAAATTCATCACGGCGGTTAAATTAACTTTGATAAGTAGCTAATCAGGCCCAGTTAAGAGGCTGAACTTTTCACGAGCCGAACCTTTTTCAGCCGGGAATTTCGGATTTGGAACGGCTTTGATTCAGACTGCGTCGACCTTTAAATATATCTGCCGAAGCTAGTGCTTAAATTATTATAGCGTGGTTTACAAGCAGTTTATTCCTTGCCTTAAAATCGCTGACATTTCGATGGGATTTGTTTCAAACTAAATAAAGTTCGGCGAATTAAGTTCGACGTCTGAATCAACAGGCGTGCTTTTGATAATTTGGGTCGGTCCCATTCGAATTAAGTTGGGCTCATGAAAAGGTCGGCGTCTGAACTAGGCCGAAGTATCTTCATATTACGTGATCTCGTGTGATCTCTCAGCATAAACGTGGGTACCGTAACTGAGTAGGTGCCAGAACACGTATGGTGTCGCTGTACTCATATGCACGTTTTTAACGTCGATATCGTCCCCGGGCTTTTTTTTGGAGAGCTTGGGATTATTGCTCCCATGTTCCGAGCCCACAGTTCCTCGGCGGTCAGCGGGTGGGTCGCTGGCGGGACAGGTGAAAAACTGGGGTTGTTTATCTTTTACCCAAAAAATCCGGAAATTTCGGATGGAATGTAAATGGAAAGATTAATTTTGTCTTCCCAAACGGAAATTTTCTCGGGAAAACGGGATTTCTTGAAAGGTAGACTAAAATTCCCAAACGGAATTTCCCAATTCGGAATGGAAAATGTACGTTCCATTTCCTAGTTTTACTGCTGTCTTCTAGTCCTTTTGGTTTGGATCGCCCTTTATCCTATCTTCGGGAAAAAGCTATGGAAATGGAACGAGCGCATCCCCGTGAAAATTTCCATTCGGGATTTGACGCGTCCCATTTACTACAACTGTCGACCAACCGGTTTTTCCGAGTGATTGGTTCACTACCTGGGACTGCTGAGTCAGATCTGTTGATCTTGTGTATTTAAAGCAACGTGTACAGAACCTGTACTGTTTAATACTCACGTGCTATTCAGAGAAAAAGAAATCGGTTTTCTGGGTGCTATCAAAGCCGCTCGATCGTGGATGTCACCGCCAAGTTTCATATACACTAATTATTTTGTCTAGCCTTTTGTTAGCTGTAAATTTTCATTTATCTCCAAATCGACAGGGACTCTATTCAACTGTCTTTGTTTTTTTCACCTCGCAAGAATTTATTTTCCAAAGCTGCTTTCCAGCCATTCATTGTCACTGTTGTTGTTAAAATCTTTTATTAGTTCATCTTCAGTCGTAGTGTTAAATGTTTCCTGATCGACAGGTGAAAATACCTCGTCATCGTGGTCTTCAGAGGTTAATAAGGGATGTTCAACCCCGCTACCAGAACAGCCAGACCTGTTTTCTTCTCGAAGCGTATCTTGTACAGTTTCATCGTCTCCACCTTCCTCCATTTCATTTAAACCTCCGTCTTCTCCTTTAACCTTTTCTAATTCTCTTGGTGGTTTTTCTTCATTGATCAACTCTTTACATCTATTTGAGTCTTCCTTCAATTGAGTTATATCCACTGTTTCTTCGAATATTTGTGTCAAGACTGCTCCTGCGAAATTCGTTTGAGGTACTGTAACTTGGTCTGGACTGCTTAAATTTTCTTGGAATTCCACCAATAAAGGCTTGTTGTGGAAAACATCGTCTTGGTCGTTGTCCATGTCGAATTGCTCAACACTTTCTTCTACAAATTCTTCGTTCAACGTGAGTTGAACGTTCTCATAGTTGCTCTCTTTGTCTTCTTTGGGATGCCCCTCATTCGGAACCGTAAAAACACCGCCAAACTTGCAAATTGCTGCCAACAGCTTTTCATCCTGGTACAGAAAATGAAACTTCATATCTTCGTCGTACTCCTGAAAGTCGAACGTGACTCCCTTTAGATTATTCAACTGCCTTGTCAATGCTTTTTCCCATTCCTCGGCATCTTCGACTGCTCCGGTATTTTGGGCGCAACGCAGTACATCTTCAACAGCTCGGAAATGATCTTGTACGAGTTCTTTTTCTCCCTGTAAAGCGCGCAGTTTTGCCTCGGTAAGTGCGCAAACTTTGGAAACCAATTTGTGTCTGTGCTCGGTGATAGTTTGCACGAGTCTTTGTACAGCCGTCTCGATATGCAAAATGGTCCTTTTACTTCGTTCGTTCACATTGGCGACAACTGCGTCAACTTCGCTCAGTGTTTGATGAAGAGAAGAAATAAGGTTTGCTGCTTCCTCCATATGCATTTTGACAGAGGGTCACAAATGTTATCTTTTGATCGTTAAAGGTTGTAATTGTTTTCGTAGAAGTTTGAATTTGAAATGACTTCGACTTCGACTTCGTTAATAATTCTTTTCCCAGTGGGATTTGCTTGTTTATGAAAACAAGGCAATTAAATTTTGGGCGCTTACCATTCAACTAAAAATTCCAGTACTTTCGAAACGGGGGCAAATAGTACGAAAATTTTCTGGAAAGTTTCGGAAAAATCCGAAAATTGTTGAATTTCTGAAATGTGAATCATTCAACCGAAAATTCCAGAAATTTCAGGAGAGAAATCAACTGAAACTGGAATTCTCGGTTAGAAATTTTACGACAAATGGAAAACACCTTCCTCGCCTTATCGCCTCTTGAGGTTTGAAACAAAGACGTACACACCAGTTTGGTTCCTAAGAACATCCACCCCTAGAACATTACATTCATGAATGGCCCAATTTGTTGTATAAACAAATCATCCTTTTGTGACTTCGTTGGAGGGACAATTCATCCCTAGTATATATATTGAGCTTACGTAAATAAGCGATAAAGCGCTCGCTCGCTCCAAGCGATAAAGCGACCTTTATCTCTTGGAGTGATTTTAAGGCCTTTTGGAGTCGTGAAATCAAAGTGCATATAGCTATTATGGTGCAAAATCTTTAACACGGTTTTTATAAATTCAGTCATATATACCCTGGGTGAGTATACCTGCATCATACTGGAGCCCACCTGCATCATTTCAGTACAAAGATCCCTCCTCCCCGGCCCCTTTGCGACCGTTAGCAATAGCCTCTTTCAGGGTAACTTTTTCCGTTTGCATCAGAAAATAATTCAACATGTATGCGAGGCAAATTTGGGTAGTTCTGCGGTTTTCCTTGCAATTGCCACGCACCTCTTTAGAAAAGTTAACCGAGGAAAGGGCCGTTTTCGCGATCACGAGAAGGACTGGGAAGAGCACAGAGTTAGCACCTTTCTCCACTCCGTACATTCTCGTCCGGCCGCATAACCCTTTTCGCTTCTCTTAGCCGGTGCGGCCTTGGCACGAGAAACATTACGACTGCATACATGAATACCGAAAGTCCTAGAATCTAGGACTGGGAAATCCTTTGTCTCCAAAACCCTTCGTTTCTCGTGCCAAGGCCGTGCTGGCTTTAGAGTAGCGAAAAGGGCTATGGGGACGAGAATGCATGCTCACTCCATAGGGATTTTCTTTCGTACTGCCCTTTTCTCCCGCTATACTGTTCACTCTTCGTGACCTTCTGATAAGACACTTGGCATCTCACTGTGCCTCTACCTAACAGGGCCGTGATCAGTATGAGGCAAACCGAGGCACTCGCCTCAGTCATTTTTTTTTTTCGCTGTCTTTTTGAGGGGAGAGGTAAGACACCGCTAAATACCTAATAAGAGAATTTAACCATGGACATGGCCTCAGTCATAATTTTTCTCTTGCTTCGGCCCTGCCAAGGAGTATCACTACTTACCGGCGAACTTCATGCAACCCAGACCATGCAAAGATGAGGAACAGACCCTTACCATTTGACTTCTCAACAGACTGGAGATATCATAGAATGATTGCGAAAATAGAACCCTTCCGTTTTGACAAACGCAGGCCTCGAAGGCAAAATTTACTGCTACAAAGACTGAACTTCACGTAAAGATTTGATTGTCCTAGGTTCTTCGGTTGATTTTTCATAAATAAACTTTCGACATGAAGTCAACATACCAACGCAATAACCTATGAGGAGAAAATTATGGGAAAGGAGTTACATTATGGAAAGTCTACTTGATAGCCACGCAGTAACCTTGACGCCAGCCCAGGAAAGTTAGAGGCTGGCATGAAATAGACGCACGGGTCTTCTTGCTCACTTTTCCAGGCTCGGTTACGTTTCTAAACCTGTCGCTTGGCCAAACACCAAAACGAGTTCCAGAAGCGCAGTCCGAAAGCTCGCATTCTCGTCTCCAGTGCTACACGTGATGAAATGACCACAAGGAACGGAGGCTCTGGGGACGAGAACGGTACTGTAGAACTGAGCTCTGTCGTCATTGCAGGTGCTGTAATTGTTTTCGAGCTAGGGGGCATTGTTTCTGTTGTTTTTTTTCTATTGTCCTCTCAAAGGGTTTCAAGCCATTCATGTGAGACCTTTACGAAAGGTGCAACATGACCCGGCGGGAATGGAGAGCTCTGCACAAGCTATGATAATACCAGCTCTTTCCGCCATTCTATTCTCTCCCGCACAACTGTCACACGAACATTCAGAAAGGGAATTTATTTTCCATCATTCGTTTCTTATTTACATTTCTACAAATACCACTAATAGACACACCACCGAACATACAATCTACGAGCCAAAGGCCATTACAAACCTCATGACAACTCTAGCTTTATAACAATAAATAACTTCTCTCTTTACTATAAAGTATCTTGAAGTTTTTTGAACGCTATACAATATGTACATAACATGGAAAGATACGAAGAATGAACTTTGGATGAAACAACCTCACTTTTCGTCAAACATCCCTTCGCGATCCAGTTTACAACCCCTAAGCAAAACCTAACACAAGAGACCACTTGAAAGAAAGGTATGTGTGAACAATAAAAGAAGGCAATCTTATTTGGCATGTTTCTTGTCACCGACAAAACTGAGTGTTCTATTCGCCAGATTTAATCTCTATTGGTGACCTCCACTTCTGTTGTTTGCTGGACATTTCCACATACCATCTAGAAGCTTGGCAGACACGCGTAACCGAGGTTGCAAAAGCTAGCTCTCAGTTTGTCAGCAACGCATTTTTACTTTTAGTTACAATTTGATGGCATAGCGAATGAATTTTATGAAACACAACAACCCTCCCCAAACTATGATTAAAAAAAGATAATCGAAAATTAGACTGTTCACAGCGTCTCGGTATTAAATCTTGTATGAAACAGAGGATCAGAAACAGTCGCAGTGTATATGGATATCCACGCGTTATTAACACTCAATTCAATTCGTCACGCTATGGCTATCCGAGCTGACTGTGTGGTGATGTTCATGGACTGTCGATAACTTCGCGGCAATAGCACATTCTGTCGTGATAGTCGCGGCGTTTTTCTGTATATTATCTAGTGTGAAGAAGGTTCCTGGTCGACAAATGTTGATTGGCCTGCGCTTGTCTCGTTCCTGAACCAGAAGGACTCTAAAATAAAAATAGGTAATTAGCTTTAACAACGTTAGCCTTATAAGCCAAGGCATAATACCTTTCAAAACCCAATTCGAGAGATCCGATCCTCACTATCTAATCAAAACACAGTACTTTCACTCGAAAGTTCTGCGGAAGTGGCAATTGTGTATGACGCCATAAGGATGGGTGATGTTCCCTAGCAACTATGGACACTCCAATGGCTCCCAGAGACGGTACTTTCGTCCAGAATTAACAGATTGGGGCCATTTTTATTTTTATTCCCTACTTTTAATGCAAGGATCTATCTCTATTGTATTCTGTGCAGTATGTATGTAGTTCACAGAGCTAAGTTTAAAAAAATAAATTTGATTTTATTTGATCTGATGTATAAATACCTGTTGGGTCTTTCGGAGGCCACCGCCATTCATTCTAGGTTTCTGTGAAATCGCTTTGGTGATTTCCTCTTGGGCTGCAGATAAAAAAAAATAAAAAATTCAAACATCATAATCCCATTCATAATCAGCTGTATTCCCCCTCTTGAAATATTTTAACACCGTGACTGATATCAAACAGAGGTCAAGATATTTACATTTTTTTGCCATGTACGGCTTTGGTTTGTTACTGGCATCAATTCCTAAGACAATACATAAAAAACAAAATTCACGCCAGCTACTCAACTCTTGTATTTTAGTTCATAGTTCATACCTTTTAACCTTTCGTTCAAACGATCCAAAGACTGCAGCAACCGCTGTTCCTCCAATGAAAGAGCACTAGGACCTAAACCGCCATGGACAAACAAGAGGATCAGTCGGTTTGATGCAGAGTTGACTTAGTATAACGTACTAAAGGATGACATCCGCTGTAAATTCAGCCTATTAAACCTAAGAAACCAGGGCGCTTGCATGCAACAGGTTTACAGGGTAAAACGAGAACAAAGAAGCAAAATCGATTCTTATTTTTTGAGACACACATAAGCGCGTTGCTAAGTGCAGAAAACACTTTCCAAGAGAGGGGTACCAACAGTAACAGGTTGTCGTAAAGATAGACGTACAGATAGACGCACAAATAGACATTTTCAAGGTACGTGCGCAGTTCCTACTTAAACTATCGCTAAAAGATCTTTGAAATCCTTCAATTTCACGCTAAAACTTGAGCCTTTTATTTACTGAAAAATTGCCATGCACGTTGAACGAAAAATGAGCATACCGAATTTCACTGTACTACTTGTTGTCCGACCATTTGGTTTGTTACTGTAGTTTTGGCAACGTTTTCTTAGAAAACGTCACACGATACGCTTCACGCTCTTACAGAATCCAAAGCAGTAGAAACAGGGAGTGGCGCCGAGTTTCTTACGTTCGACCGACGACTAGTGACGCAGCGTTCTCAATTTCTTGGACAGAATCTCAAATCTTAACTCGCGATCAAAGCGATGGAAAACGCCCTTTGATACAAAAACCACCCAAGCTTACGGGGCAATGAGGCATTTCACAGGAATCTGAGTATATTTAAAGACGAACTGACCTGCTCTGCCGCTCATCATAGCTTGGTATTGGTGGTGAGGAGACACCTCTGTGTGTGCATCTTGTTGATGCCTATGAAACAATTCCTTTTCTGAGGCCATCATCACAGCCTGCATTTCCGCTGGCGACAATGGCTGCGGGGCTACAATAGAATGATTGATATTACTAACACATGCACCCACAAAGAAACGAGTCAGATGGGAGGGGGGGGCAAGGGGAGGAGAATGGCAAAGAAAGGGGTAGTTGTCATGTCTTATAACGCCTCGATGCCAGCGTCACCAAAACATCAAAAACTATTGTTTAAAGCAAGCGCATATTTTACATGCGAAGAAAAAAAACAAGACTTTTTCTCATACAATTTGTCAGTGAAGCCAAAAATAAATTCACAGACAGGGCAAAAGACTGCAAACGAAATCTTAAAAAAAAAAGGATTAAGAATTCGCCCTAAACACTCTAACCTCTACTAGATACTGAAGCAGAGGGTCCAGCCTGACTTGGTGAAGGATTATACTCATGCTGTCGCGGCAATGGCGGTCTGCCGTTCTGACCATGAGCGTGCTTCTGCGGACGTCTGTTTCTCGAAGCACGGTGCTGCAACAGTGGCGACCTCTTAAATGACAAACTATCCGAAGAGCTATCTCTCCTGAGGACCTCATGAGAGCCGTACCGGCGAAGACCTCCGAGCGTGCTTCCCCCAGTCTGAGGGGGTACCCCAAGGTGTTGCGCATTCAACAGCTGGCCGCCTGGTGGATTCTGCTGCGGGACAGCAGCGCGCGGATTGTAAACTTGCTGCATCGAGCTGGAGCGTGTTCTAGAACGCCGAACATCAACTCTGTTCACGCAGGAGTCTGATCCGACGGACTTGGTGTTTCCTCCATGAAGATACGATCGGACATGGGCCCAGAGGTGGTTAATTTCATCGTCTGTAGGCGTCTTGTCTAGAGATATGGACCTCTTTTGGTCGCTATCCTCCCGTTCATAAAGCGTGCTCCCCCTCGCCTGTAATGGCCTTTCTCGCTCTTGACTTGTTGTAGCGGCACTTGTTGAATGACCAACTGTTGACGTGGGATATTCATGTCTTCTGTCGTCGTAAGCGAACTGCTGGTTCAAGACTGGTTCATACGGGGATTTCCGAACAACTCCTCTTGCTCCGTCACTAGGTACTCTTTGAACACTCTTCTTCTCAAGTGGTTTATCTCTGTTTGGATATCCATCAAATCCCGTTTGGTGATTGCTGTCATCGACAAGATCCAACTTGACACTGAAGCCAGCAGGAGGTCTGCCACTTCTTGATCCAGCCGATCCCACCCGAGGATGATGTACTCTTCGACTGGCAGGGTCTTGTGTTTTGATGTGATGTTCAGCTGCACCATCCCTCTCTCCGCTATTCCCACCATAGACCGCTGGTTCCTGCTGCACCTTTCTACCATCGCCAAACTCCAGCCTCAGTGAATTCAGGATCCGCTGGTGCTGTTCCTCGGCTGCTGTGGTCCTCGTTCTCATGCTCATCATCTCCATGTTACGTTTGATGCTTTCAATAATACCGTCATGATCAGCGCTGTTATTTTTCTCGTTGCTGTTTACTCGTTTGGAATGGATCCTCTCTGTTCCATTCCTGCTACTCTCTGTTCTTTTTGAATCTGAGTTTTGCCTTTCGCCTGCATGTTCCCTTTGGCTATTTCTGTTATTTGTGCTCGTCTTTGCGGTTTTTACCGAGTGACCACTGTCGGATACAGCAGAATGGTTATAGTTTGCTTTGCGTGGACGAGCAGTAATTTGCTTTCTGTGGAGACCACCTGGGTGAAAGCGACTTTTACCAGATTTCTTTGTGGCCGGGGGTCTCGGGATCATAGATCTTTTGGATTTACTTGTACTAGTTGATGAGGCAGAAGATGCCGTCGAGGAAGGCGAAGATGTAAGCTTCTGTCGAGATGTCGCAGCTTTGTTTGTCTCGTTTTTGGTTTCAACCCACCGACTGTCGCCGTCTCTAACTCCAGTGATGGCGGGAGTGTGACTGTTGAAAGTATGTCCCACATTCACCGTAGAAGACGATGAAACCGCTTCTGCGGCAGGAATCTCTCGAGAGCTGGTCGGATAGGCAACTTCTCGGCCTTCAGGACGATAATTTATTGTTGAAAAATGAGAGGTTAGCGAAATGGGTGAAGTTCCAATTTGATGGGGTTCCTGTGGAGCTTCACCTACTCCCATTAACACAGACCCAGCACTGGTGTAGAAAGGATAAGGGAAGTTGGAATGGAATGTTCCCTGGCTTGCGAGGTGCACGCCACCGTACACTGGTGTACTGTGATGGTAAACATGTGGAGACGTCGTAGCTGCTTGAACTGCACTACTGTCAAATGGGTAATGATACTCGTACCCGGATCTGACAACAGAAGAGGCTGTGATGTACCCTGGCTTGGAATAAACAGGTTTCCTCTCTTCCAAACCACCATCGCTAGGCGGAAACGTTTCAATTGGTTCATCTGCAGGTATTTCACCAGTGCTCTTTACGTACCTTTCTAAAGAATCTTTCACCGCCGAGGGAGATACTGTAGCAGTCCAGTGTACAGCTCTGCTTTTGTCGCATTGCAAATCATTTTGATCATTTAAGCGAACATTCTTTAAACGATCATCTTCGCCGTCCAAGCTGTCCTTTTCAACTTCCAAACTGTCATTAAGCTCCACATCACTGACAACATCAGTTTCATCTTTTGGTTCATCTGGCTCTTTAACACGAATCTCTGGGTTTGAAGAAGCTGGTGTTTTCTCAGGTTTGATTTGTGGACTTTCCAGAGGAACCGGTTTTACTCTGGGATGGTCAGAGTGAACCACAGTTGCAACGGAAGCCTCATTTCCTGATGTTTTAACTACACTGGATACTGGACTACTTTGCTCAGTCCCCGTTTGGGATGCAGATGTCAGTACTGTTGACTTGTTGACCTTCTGGCTCATTCCTGAGTGCCTCGTTGTTGATGAAGGGCTTGAAGACGGCATGCTGTAATAGTTGTTGGCATTACGAGCGTACAACATGGTGTAAACTTTGGTACTTTGTTTCTCTTCCGTGACAAGTTGCCCAGTGACACCATCATCAAACTCGATGCTGTCCGAAAAGGTGACCCTTCTTTTACCAGCAGATTTGGTTTCTTTACCTCCCCTGGCAATTATTCCAGACCTAGAAAATGCTCCCGACTCTTGCCCTTTTCCAAGCCCCGTCAATTGAGGGACTTCATCTAAACTATCTAAGCTTGTGATACTCCCTCCTGGCGAGTCCCTGCCCATGGCACACGGCAAAGCCCCTTCAGGGGGTTCCTTTTGAGACTCTTCATTGATGAAAGCGAGCTTTGGTCCAGTCATAGCAATGGCATCAGCTCGCAACTTTTCCTGCTGGGCCACTGTCCATGCATCAGGAACGAGTCCGTTTTCCATTCCATTACCAATCTTCCCATCAGATGAAGAACCTGCATATGCCGGGTCAAAGGCAGGCTGCATGGAATACTGCCTATCTTCAGTCATTGCGTATAAAATTCCACTGTTTGAGTGGTTGTTTGATAAATCTTTATATCGGCTTTGAAAGTCGTAATTATCGGGCATTTCAGTTCTCCAGACTGCTGGTCCACCTTGATGAAGTGTTTCTGTCGCCTGTGGAGAACTGTATGGCATTTGCTTTCCATCCTTTACTTCAACCACATGACCTCTGACTACATAGCGACCATCACGAACAACTGAAATGGGCTCTGCAAAAAAAATATACACAATGTAAAATTAGAACTTGAACCTTTCTTTATAAAACAAATGCAGGTTGTGGAGGGTACTTCAGGAAACCCTTATTCACATTCTCTGACACAGTTCTGAGAAAACTCCCGTAGCTTCTTGTAAGTAATAATAACTGAGTAGTACAGTCTCAACTGGTGGGAGGCGCAGTGGCCTCATGGTTAGTGCACTCAACTCCGGATCGAGTGGTCCAGGTTTGAGCCCTGGCCAGAGACATTGTGTTGTGTTCTTGGGCAAGACACTGTACTCTCACAGTGCCTCTCTCCACCCAGGTGTATAAATGGGTACCAGTGAACTGGCATCCCATCCAGGGGGAGTAGAAATACTCCTAGTGCTTCACGCTACAGAAACCGGGATAAGCTCCAGCCTGGTAGGCCACTTGGCTCGTATGCAGACTTTTACAGTCTCAAATGTGAGGATATCAATAAGGTGTGCATGCACTAAATTGTTTAGGCAACAAGAAACAAGAACACAGCACAATGACCCCAGCCAGCCCTCAAACTCAGACCACTCCATGCAGATTCCAGAGCACTAACCATTACGCCATCATGCCTCACACTTCACCAGCACAGAGATCACCCATTATAATCCACAAAATATTTTCGCTTGTGCGCCATTGGTCTAAAATGCATCACATGACTGAATATGTACCAGGTAAAACTGGGAAATATCCAAGTGATATTTCCCAATTTTCAAGACTTTGCCTGTTACGAAAATATTTGAAGGCTAACAATCACAATAGCCTCTATTTGGCGCTAAAATAGACTTGCATAATTGCCCTCACACCTAATCTGTTCCTAAAAGCTCACAAGTTTTCTCGAGCTACACTCTCAGAAAACTGTTAACTTCTTAGAGCAGATAATGTCTGCAGGCAAATATCCAAAGATATTTTCACACCAAATGGAGGCTATTGTTTATTTAGTTCACTCTCTTAATGGTTTAAGATAAATCAAGTTTGGTTTTAACACCTGCATTTTAGTAGCACATACCTTGATCACTTCCATTCACCTGTGTTTTAAGTTTTTTCTTGTGTACTGTATCTTTTTGGAATCTCTGTGTTGCCTCTTGCTGCTCTTGTTTTCTCCTGGCTAAAACCTCCTCTCTTTTCTGTTCCTCATTGTCTTGTTGTTCTTTTTTCCTCTCCTCAAGAGCTCTAAACACAAAATTAACATTGTCAAACATTTGAAGTCTCACACTCTTTGATTCTGAGAGCTGCAGATTATTCTGGATATTTCAGCAAGTGGAATGCAGATGCTGAACTAAAGATGATTTGCAGTCCTTTTTTAGTGTTCTTGGGAATGTGCTGTTCAAGAAGATATCCATACTTCCCCCACAAAAGGGATTGGAATTTCCTGGGGGTGGTGGGGGTCTGTAAGATAAAAAATTAAAGAAATGTATGAAGCTTGCTTGGAATGTCTAGAGGGGTGGGGGGTCTTAGAAAAAATCCCTTCTGTGGGGGAGGGATCCATATTTTCTGGAACTACACAATTGAATTATCCCTTAAAATTTATGAAACATCAGAGAAATCAGAAAACTTTGCCATTATGTGGACAAACTCCAGTCACTGCATTCTAATGGCTGATAGTATACAAGCAGATCAGCCAATTAGAGTGCAGCATTTGCATTACTATACTAGTAGAATTCTTCTAATTAATAATATGACCTCTTTAGGTGTAAACTAGAATCTGAGATGAAGCTTCTCGATTTGAGATAAATGAAAAGCACTGTAAAGGCATTAACTTCAGTATCACGAAATCAGTCCTCCAGATCAATACCATCAGCTGACTGGTCTGACAAATAAGTGGAGGCCCATACACCTACTGACCTGAACATTTATTCATTTACATACATTGTTTAAAACTTATCTCGAACCCTATAAAACACTGTTCAATTTTATCTTATAAAAGTTTGTTTACACGTAATGTCATTTTATTTTCCACATTTAAACTTTTAATGCATTATAATTTTATATAATTTTTATGTGTGACGAAGCATCACATGGAAGTCTGAGATTATAAATTTTAATGATGATCAGGCTTTTAGCCAGGATTTGAAAAGTGAGCATCCAAAATGTGCTATAGGGCCTGTTTAAAATAATGAACAATTTGTAAGGCAAACTATATGAAAAATAAAATGATTTTCTTTAATAAGTGGCCGTCCAAGGACGCCTGGATGCCCATCGGGTTAAAAAGCCCACTGCTGCTGCTGCTGCTGCTGATGATGATGATGATGATGATTACATGAAAGTAAGACCTCAGCATTTGCTTACTTTCTTCTACGATTTGTTTCCTTTGATAGTTCCTTTGCTCTATCACCTCTTGTCTTCAGTGAGTCCTTTTGTTCTTCCTTGAACTTGTCCAGTTGCTCTTTTTGGATAGTTTTGAACTTGTCACTAAACATTTGTCAAGGAAAGTATACCCTGGTTCTAGTATTGAATGACTAGGACAGCGTGTAATTTACCTCACAATATCACTTGATGGGCAGACTTGGAATAATAATAAAGAATCATTTCTACCTCAGTCTATAACTAATCATACTTTTTTGTTACACTAATGACATAGAGTTAAACCATGCGATCTTAAACTCTTAAGCGAAAGAAAAACAAATTTGAGAAGTTTGAGATAGCTGAATGACTGAAAAAGAGGGAAAAGAATTTGAGTTCAAGATAGCTGGTAACTGAACCAAGATTGCCACGTTCAACTGCATCAGACAAAAAAAGTGTTGTCCCGCCAGAAATATATATGCTGACACCAAACCTCTGTTTCTATGTCTTTACTCTCTATACTAATGAATATCACATGCCAGATGGCAAAGAGGAAATTTGAGGAAATGACCTAATGTGCTTTAATTCAACAGATTTTACAGACATAAAAACAGAGGTTTTAAATGTAATAGTATCTATCTTTCTCCATACTCGACTGATGACAACCTTTTATTTCTGTGAGAAAGGTGCGTACAAGAATCTCCGTTGTTTTTAGCTTATAATTATGAATAGATTACCTTATTACAATAACAAGTTTCTATTTTACCTTCTAACCTGTCTCCTTATATAAGGTCTAATGTGGTAAGGGAACATGTGAATTAAAATTTGAATTTGTTGAACATTTTCTCCTCACTTGGTGATCATTTTTTTTTTTGCAAAAGGATGGCCAATGAAATGGCTCACCAAAATATAAGTTTTTATACATCAAAGCTTAGTAGTAAACCAAAAAATTAAACAGGCCGTCCATTGTTGTAAGCTCACGTTTAAGCTTAAATTTATGTAGGCTCTTATATAAACAATTCCCCCAAAAACAGCTTCGTAAGACTGAGAGAATCTCGCATCATAAACTATTTGCTACCAGTTAACGGGAGGAAGAAATTTAGCAAAATATGGGCTAATGATTGAGACTACTATAAAATAATAACCAACAAAACTGAAAATTTTTAGATCGAGTACAACTGCGACAGTAAACTGTCGATTTACAAAGGATACGAATAAGCGCCCTTTAACATACTACATCCTCCCAAAAATCCACAAAAGGCTGCAAGTAGAATGATTAAGCCATCCCATGCAACAGCAACTCCGTGATTTCATTTAAATAGAGAATTATCAATGTGATTTATCACTTTCAGCTTTCGGCATAAAGATCTTGGCAACAAGCAAGTAACTTGGCTTCTCTTTCCGCAAAGACCGCTGGGTATCACTCGCCCCAGCTTCCCACTCTACATTATTAAAAAGAGCCGTGAGTTGGGGGACGGGAGCTGCCATGAACTGTGATCATCTCACGGATATTCAGCTAAAATTCGATCCAGATGCATGGAGAACTGAATAACGTGCCTGAACTGAGGCAACAGCATGCTTTCCTTGATCCAGTCAAATTAATAGTTTGATCAGTAAAATTGATGTCTCATCTACTTTTTCATAACAAAGTAATAGCCAGAAATCTGTCTGCATTCGCAGGCTAACGTTTTCAGAGATCAGCCTTGATTTTTCCAAAGTCAGCCCTAAATATGTCCCAAACTCAAATACTGCAGGAGAAAGGCAAACAAATGTGCACAAATGAAATAAAGTTGGCTCTCTATGCAAGGAATTGAAATAGAAAGGGGTCTTGACTGAAGTGAGGTATTTGGCCACCGAGCTACATCCCAGTTCCCAGCAATCCAAACCTAAAACAGGCTACTCACCTTCTGCTCAATAACGCCTGTCAAAATGAACTCACAAGTCTTAAAACACGAGTTGAAATGGACTTTGGAATTGATGGGTCATTTCTAATACAGCAAAAACAACTTGTGGTGACTCTCCTAACTACATACTAAGTTGGATGAAGGTGACAAAAATAATGGTGAAGCACTTGCGTGAACTTGGATGCAAATTTCATTTGATCAAAGACATTCGATCAAAGAGAAAGCAAGTTAATGCAATTCAATGAAAATGTATACAAGTCCTGGCCAAAATCTACACAAAAAGGGTAAGTTGGATCCTTGCATCTCCTTACAACTCTGTTTGGCAAGTGGGTTCAAAAACTGATTATTGTCAACCCTGTTTATTGAATCTACACAAAGACAATGCATTTTTATTTATCAACTTTATTTACATCAGAAAATCAAATTAACATCACTCCAGTTAAGAACACTCAGGAAGACACAGCCTGGGAATAAACAAATTGTCTTTGAAAGATGGTTTGCTTGCCCTCTTAACCCATTGCATCCTTCGCTGGCTGAAAAAGAGAGATATCACAGAATGAAATCTGTGTTTAAACATTTTCACAGTGTAACTCTAAAAGAGTCCCAAAGCAGTGTGTCTTATATGACATTTTAGAAAATAGTTCAAAGAAAATGTGTGCTGATTGGTTAAAAATTGTGTTTCTAAAAATAAGATTATGAGCTCGAGATCTCTATCATGTGATTGTTGACGAGGGCAAAGCTCAAGTCAACTATCATGCATAGAAATCCAGAGCAAATAATCGAATTGTTTTAGTATAAATCTACTAGTCGTTCAAAAGTTTAATCTAAATCCTCTTCAAAGATGCTTCGAAACACAAAGAGGCGGCCCCTAGTGCACACTGCTATGCTACTCACTATCTACAACAGAATAGATAGTGAGTGGCGTAGCCAATCAGAGAATGCCAGTCGTAATAGAACGCTAGTAGATTTATACAAAACTCAATAGGAAGAGAGAACTAGCACGAGCTATTGACTACAGGAGATATGAGCAAAGAGAATTTACATTTTGATGATCAAGTTTTTTTCTTTTTTGCATCACAGAATTTTCTAAAAGAAATAGGAAACATGTTCTCTGTTTGTCTATCCCATTTTAGTATATATAAATCTTCTAGTGTTTTATCGCAAATGCTGTTCTCTGATTGGCTACACTACTCACTATCTATTCTGTGATAGATAGTGAGTATGTAAAGGTCTACATATATATGTCACTACTCAAAAACCAAGAACCAGACATCCATTCAAAAGTAGGATATCCTTGTTACTTGCCTGCAAAGACAGATATGTTTCTACTTTCCTTTTCACACTGAATGGCATGAGATGATCTGCATTTACATACCGTACATCTTGTTTTATATGTACATAGTTGATAATTTCTTTGTTTTATCAGCTGCCTTGCTTGACCAATCAAGTAATAATTACTAATTGCAACATAATAACTCATCTTCAATTTTAGTTGATCTCTGAAAGGTCTTTGTTGTGAGACACACCCCAACCCTCAAACCCCCACCCCGCCAATCACCACCACCACCAAACATCTGGTTTTGGCTTTTGAAACCCCTACCCCCTCAGAATTTTTGATGACTTTGCTTGGAATGCCCAGGAATATTTCCTGCAACTGAACAATAGGGTCACGCACATATGACATCACAAAAATTTAACCCCCAGTGAGACTCAGATGAAAAAATCATTCCATGCACTACTCCTTTGAGAGCACTGTATGACATAATGTCACTCATGAGCACTTCAGCAAAATACTTGTTGATTAATTTCCACTCCATTTTAAAGTCCATAACCTCTCTATAACCTCTCTAGCTCAATATGAAAGAGAAAACCTTCAACATGTACCTTGGTATAATAATTATGAAAAAGTTAATCATCTAGGGGACATTCTTGCCTGTGGCCTTTCAATTATGAGTTTGAAAGAGGGTGGCAAAATATGAAAGTCATCCTTTGTATAAAGGGACTACACTCCTTACGTCCTCAACAGGAAATAAAATTATTACCACTGTATCCAACATTCTGTTTAAACACTCACAAGAAAGCCAGCAAGCCAACGGGAAAGAAATACCATTCAAAAATGCTGTAAATCTGATCCAATTCGTCGCCTTGCTGTAATGAAACTGGCCTACTCTATCTGAAGTCACATATAACAAGAATTTCAACCCGTGTTATATATTGCCGTACCGAGGATATCTATGAAATATATGCAGCTGATGTCTGTTCACAGACAAAGATTTGTCTATGTGGTCAAAAAAAAATGGCTCTCTTAACACCTACATGTAGGTCCTCCAAACTGCACAGTACACCAAATTTGGCCATGCATTTAGAATTTTCTCAGGGGTAATAATGATGTACTTTTATATTGTATTTGTCAGAGTGGATGGCTCGGGTCATCAAATATGAGAAAATATTCTGGAAATAAGTCGTGTCTTAAAGACCTGGATAAACACTACATAATACTCTTTGTAATACATTTCTGTGTAAAGTATCTGATAAGCTGGTTGCAACCTGCCGCATTAAAATTTCTCGACTTCCGATTCCTGCAGGTTTTTGAATCTGTCAGACTGTCACTGGACTCATTACGGCTCTGTACGATTCTCATGCAATTCGCAACAGTTAGGCTCTTTTCTGGACACATTGAATCTGTTTTACATTTTACCTACAGCAGCACTGTTTGCTTTCTAACATTATCAAAAACCTGGGCCACCAGTCCTTCCTTTCTTGCCCGATTTTCTGGTCTCGAATATAACACACCCATACAAAACCTTCTACCGGACTGTAATTCTTGTCTGAGTCATGAGGGGGCTGTCAGGTTATGTAAGTCATCGATTTTTAGCAATTATGTGCAACGCTATCGATAAAACATACATATGCCCAGTAGAAGAAGGACAGTGTTAGGTAATCACCTGCGTCTTGCAAATATAGAGCACAGCAGCAGGTACAAGCAAACAACACATCACTGCATTACGAACACTGCGAGGCTTAAACTTGAAGAACTTGTCTGTGTTTTCTCTTATCCAACCAAATTTTTCAATGGCTGGATCTTTCTGTAAAACAAACATTGGTCAAAGATCTATATTATAACTCACATTTTCAGTGCAAATTCTAGGTGAAGTTTGTTTCTGAGCTGTATAAAACCTAAAACCTATTATTTAGAAGTGATATCTAGCTAATGATGTTCGATGTGAAATGGGCTTGTACTAATGGCATGATTTCTTGTTTGATCTTCCATTAACATTGCTTGGATTTTGATGACCACGTAACCAACATTTTGACTTTGGTTCACTGGCATTTAAGTATGGGTAATTGACCAAGTGTGAGGTCAAGATGGCAGGATATTGGCCAAGTTCTTTTTTTGTGTGTGTTTATGGACTGAGACGGAGTCGAGGTCCATAAACTCGCAAAAAAAAAAAAGAACAAGGCCAATATCCAGCCATCTTGACCGAACAAGCTTGGTCAATGAAGGATTTATCACATGTCTTATGGGGAAATTTTTCTTGGGGGACACGGCGGGTAGTCCCAAGCGGGCAAGATAGCTCCATCTTGCCCGCTTGGGTAGCCAATCACAGCGCAGGATTTGATTCATCTTGACCGCTCACGGAGCTAGCCATGTAATAAGGTGTCTTAACTCCGGCCGAGACAACTGGTAAACAGTCTAGAGTTCAAAAGCCGAGTTATTTTACACTTAAAAAGGAACGAAAGCCCATCAAATGAGTTTCACAAGCAATATGAAATTATCTGGGATTACGAAAATGTAAGTTAAGACAGTTTAATAGAGGAGTGATTGAGATTTCACTTACTATAAGATCAGCACATTCTTCGGGAGGTTTCCACTTTCCAGTAGCCTTGTATTGAGCGGCATATTTTGCCTAGGAAAGAGGCCATCGGAAATATATGAGAGCTGGTAAGTTCATTTGAGAAAAGCTTAATGGGAAGAGAAACTTTCTACGTAGTTAAAATTGACCATACCCTCAATTTAAGACTTTCCTCAGTTGGATTCGGCCCGTGTCGATATTCCCATCTCCAGCGCTGATCCGCCATCTTGAACCCGAAGACTCCAGTGCCAGGCCTCCCTCGGCCGTATGCTGTTGGGTCCCCCAACAGGAGGTCCCTGGAGTATTCTTGCTGTTGTTTGATTTTTCCAGGGGGAGGAGGAGGAGGGAGTACGCTCAGAGAAAGCTTTCAAGAGCTTTTCATTTTTGCTGTTGTTGTCATTATTATTGTTATGCTGTAGTTGTTGTTGGCAGAGTGTTCAAGCAGCAAGCACATTGGCTTTGCTACTGGGAAGATGGTTACTAAAGGGTTTCATCTGTAGAATCTGCCCCGTGTAACATAATACTGCAATAGCTCATATAGTGTGATTGTCCTGGTGAGGGTAGCTCTGAAAAGAACTGTTGTTGGTGACTGACGTTTTGATGACCTAAGCAGAATTCATTTTCAGAGTCAAGTGAATAGTGTTTGTCAGTCGATGGTATTTTAAGTCTGTTCTATTGAAAGACCACACTTTCAGCGGACCACACTTAGTTTCAAAGTTTCACTTTCAAAGTTTCACCATTGATGTACCAGACTTATAACACCATCCACTGGCACATGCTATTCACTTGACTCTGAAGATGACTTCTGCTCAAAACGTCAGTCATCAGCAACAGTTCTTTCCAAAACTACCCTCACCTGGATGATCACACTATATGAACTACTGATGCTACTGGGTTCAAACCATTTACTACAACAATACTGCAATAGCATTTATTTGTGTTTTTTATTATTTATTATTCAACTTTAATATTATTATTACATAAATTTGTGGAAAAAGTTGGGACCAGCCTGCACTGCAATAGACCAAGTTCATATTCTCGGTATAGGACTGGAACTAGCTTGCAATGGAGACTCATGCGGGGAAATATCATTAAAAAGAGATTAATGTCATTTGCATTTGGAAAGACTCCCCGCAGTTTAGCCTCAGTTGCAAGCTAGTTCCAGTCCAATACCAAGAATACAAAACCAGTATATTAAGTAACACTCATATATATATAAAATAAAAGAAGGCCTAACACTGAAGCAGAGGTTCCTACATTTCATTGTAATACACAAACTGATACTAGGTATAGAAAGAAGTATTAACACATGAGTGCAGAATAGTGCTCACTGACTGTTCAAGTGCTCCATGTATGATGGTTCAGCTTAGTTCACACTAGGGACATATAATGGCAGAACAGCATTCGCATACCAGTAAGTGACATAACAAGGACGTTATGATATTATGTTTGCAGTGTGAACATTCAGACATAACGACATAATAGCAACGTAACAAACAGCATGAACAAAATGACATATGGAAAAAAAGATCTTTTCGTTATGTCTTTATGTTGATGTTCACATTACCGACATACATGTAAAGCGATTACGATGTTATGTCATTATGTCATTTATGTCGCTAGTGTGAACCAGGTCTGACTGATACAATAGATCTAGAAGGTTTCTCCACACACTGGTGCTGTAAATGAACACACACACCATTTACTGCCTCTCTCCAACCTGCCCAAGGTTTATCTATCTTTATCTTGGAAGCACACAAAATCTTTGCATAAAGTGGTTTGGATTAATGATAAGTTTCAATTCGTGTCTCTACTAACTACTTGAACAACCCACTTCTTTGCAGTCACAAATAAACCCGACTGCTTGCTCGTCCATGACATTCAGGTTGTAATCACACATCTTGTAACTGCCGCAGTAGCAGGTCATTTTCTTGAAAACTGCGCAAATGCCACAGCGTTTTACGCATAGGTCAGTACAAGGACAAACTTCCGTTTCCCCGTCACACGTAAAACAACAACAAGGTCCGATGCAAAACCAGCAAACACGCGCAGGAATGCTGTCTTCTCGCTCTTCATAGCTTTCCATTAAACTGGTCTTTCTCGTGTAGCAGTCGCCGCAAGTCTCGGGGCAAATTTTCTTGCAACCCCAGCACAAATACACACTGGGCGCGCAAAGAAGAAGATAGGATAAGAATCCCAAACAATTAAAACAAAATATTTCGCAGTCGCATGTACATGGTGTCCACTGGAACGCAGAACATAAACAGTTACATCTTACGAGTTTTTTGCGAGGCTGCGTGACGCCATCTTCTTGACGTGCCCTGTGTGCACCTATTCTCTCGTTTCGTCGGCCTGGTTGATTTACTATAACACTGTCCGGGCTCGTAATGATCGGCGAAACTCGGGAATGTCTCTGAGTAGGTGTATGAAGCTCTGATCGTGGAGTATGTGTTGATTCCGGCGCTTGAGTCTCCGAATATGGCGGCGGCGGACGATCGTCGCGGTCGTTTATAGCTTCCTCGTATGTCGGTGGTGGGCTTAAAGATCGTTGTTGGTCGGCCATTACAAACACAATTCAGCTTTTGATAAACCTTCTTCTGAGGAGGAGAACAACAGTTTTACGACATGATGTAGCTGTTATAAATCAGTAAACGGCCAGAACATTGAGTATGCATATCACTTTATCGCCAGTTGATCAGCACAACAAAAGATTTTTAAAATTCAACTGGTTGGCAACCGTAGTAAACAATTCCCAATAGTCCACAGTGGCGTGAAACGAAGTCACGCAAAAGTCGCGCTATCTCTATGTCCTTGTAGTTTGTATACACGCCCGGACACGTTTCCCTGACCATCTTCTCATTTTGGCGATAGTACCTAAATGGCACCAGGTTTGTTTTTGGCCCAAATGAAAACTGGACTTATTAAAGCATCGCCGAACTGTAACCGCTTTATATTGTTCGCAGTCTCTCTCTTCTCTGGGACTTTTTTTACGTCATTAAATGACGCATGATTTTAAATAGAACTACGTCATAGGTAGAGGAAGGACTGGGTTGAACCTATCTTTGGCAACTGACATGGCGGACGAATCTGTTAAGTAGAGCTTTTTCTGTGAGTCCCAGGTTCTTGTTTACTAGAATTGAACACAGAAGCGTTTCTTGATCTCTTCAACATGTTTGGAAGAAAGAAGGATCCTAAGGGTAGGATTTCATCTCTATCTGAGTTTGATTGTGTCCATTAATGGCAACATTTAACGCAGCTATTTTTTAAGTTTATCAAGTTTTAAGGGTCTCAGCTGTTAGGGATGTATACGTTCAAATACGGTTTTATATGGTGTTGATTTATTTCAGGAGCGTCTTAACTAAAGCAAGTACCAGGGAGGTTTTCAATTTTTCTACAATCCCATGATTTATACAGGTGCTTTGAGTGTCATGGTATGACACTTGAACCACCAACTTTCCCACATGCTTTTGAGAGCATTTATGAATTATTACCACTGCACTGATGCACACCATTTTGAGAATTCATTTTCTCCTTTATTTATTTGTTTTATGTTTGTTTGCAGAGCAAATGCGACAACAGAAGAGGGAGCTGAACAAAACGCAGAGACAATTAGCGAGAGATCAGACTGCACTTGAAAGACAAGAAAAGCAATTGGTAAGACAGATAGTAAGCTGGACATTTGTTACTGTTTGGACCAAACCTTTGGACCATCATGCTAAAAGTTTGGATCATCAGTTAGTGATAGTATACAGTCAAACCTCCTGTAAGCAGCCACCCAAAATGTCAGCCTAGGTGGTCGCTTACGGGAGGTGGTTGCTTACTAGAGCTTAGACCATACTGGATCAAAATTTTGCCTCTTTAGCATATGGGAACTGCAGAGACTTACCCCATGTTTTAATGTTTTATTCATGTGAGAAGTCGTTTTCGTGGAAAAATCTGGTACTTCCCATTGAAATATTTCCATCTCTTGTACTACCTAGGAATGTGATAATGTTACAACTTCTTATTATCCAATTTCTGCTCTAGAATCTGTCAAGTAGTTGCTTATGGGAGATTAAAAACAAAAGAAAATTTCAAACTTTTAGCTCTTAAAGTGGTTGTGGTTGTTTACAAGAGGTTTCAAAATAATATATTGATCTTACTTTGAAACTTTTGGTATTTTGGAAAACTGGTCGGTGAGGAGGGGTGATCGCTTATGAGAGGGGGTCCCAACAACAACAACAACAACAACAACAACCACCTTTTATTTGTACTCACAATTTATAAAATAATTACAATAAATATTAAATTAGTATAGAGTACTGCCTGCCCAAAATAACCATAAGGGCTAAAAAGAATGGGCAGACATTAAGTTACATAGATTATTTATACAGTTATCGGTCGGTAACACACTTACACACACACTCACAAATATAACGATACAAACAGAATGGAAACTCACAGCAGAACAGAATATATCCTTATGAATTAATTAAAATAATTGTAATATTTAATATTACAACAGGGGGTTATTAAGGAGGTTATTAAGCCATCACCCTCAAGGAAATAAGAGGTGGCTGCCCAATAGAGGCTGGTCACTTAATAGGGGATCATCAGGAATTAGCATGAAGCTTGGTAGAAACATCAGTTCATTCAAATACAAACAATTTGATGCCTGGCCTCTACTTTGAAGTTAGTGTACTCCAAATATTATTTACCATTGGGTTAATTGCTTAGTGAACATGGATTTCAGATTGGATCACGTCAAGACATTCATAATAATTGTGTGTCAGTGAATGTTTTAATCAGTCATCACTTTCTATTGTGGACTCTTTTCTGTCATTGCCCTTTCCAGAACAAGACCAAACTACCTGTATTAAATTTTGGTTGGCTGCTTAATGAGGGTAAAGACAATAGAAAACCCTCACCAGGACAACCGAAAGGTGGCCAGTTAGTAGGGGCTTTATCTGCATTGGGAGGTTGACAACTGGTGGCTTAATAAGGGGTGACCACTTACCTGTAATGGAGGTTCAACTACAATAGAAATTTTAGCAGTAATAGCAGTAGCAATAGTTTTTTGCTGGAGATATTTATTGCTTGTACAAAAATAATTTACAAACAAATAAATATTACAATGACCACTAATAATTTGCAAACAAGTAACTTATTATATTAGTACCAACATGCATACATGTACTAAAGATAGAGGTTTGACTGTAATAGTAAATAATTAGCAATGGCAATGGCAATTATAGTAATTATAGTTACTGTAGTAATTATTTATTTGAAGTCGTGACACTGGAAGTGGTAACACATTCTCCCCAGCCAGGGGCTCTTGATAAAAGGGGGTTTCATGATAAAAGTTCAACCAAGACCCACTGAATACCAATACCAATCAAGCTTGTTGTACTGAAAATATATTTTACAAATAGGCACTTACTAGCAGTGTATATTAATTTCCTTAATGAGATTTATTTTGCATAATATGTCTACAGGAGGCAGAGATCAAGAAAATGGCAAAACTTGGAAACAAGCAGGTTTGTTGATAACAGTAGGCAATATTCATATTCTTGGTATCAGACTGAAACTAGCTTGCTGTTGAGGTAATGCAGGCTTTCTTTTGAAATGCAAATGTCATCTACCTCAGTCTTTTTAATGACATTCCCCTGTATGAGCGTCTGTTATAATCTAGTTATGAACACTTTCTAAAGGTAGAAATTTTTCCTAAACAGAAAGTCCCTCCTTTTAAGAGAAGGAAGTCTACACAATGATCCAATGGTTTAATTATTCCATGTTTTTCTCACATGGAATTACAATTTTTCTACTAGTTTTCTGCAGGAATAAATTTATTCAAGAGAATGATCCAACTGGAAAACATTGCTAATTTTTGTTGAAATCCACACATGCACCTTCATTATTTTTTCATTGCAAGCAATGACGAGGATCAGTATGGTCTTCAACATGTTTTACTTGAATCCAAAACATTTACACAGACAGCGGAGGCCTCTTTTTTTGCTTTGCTTCCATGGTCAGTTTTTTTTTCTATGGCTGGAAAAGTTTCGAATCAGAACATTGGAATACTTGTTCACAAGCATCCTCAATACAGTTTACCCCTTGAGACACCTTTTAGTAATTTACCATTCTTTGATTTTCCCAAATACATCTTCTGGACTGGTCACATGGATCAAGTGGCTGTCTGATGCCAATTTGAGTAGAATTTATTTTGCACACCACAGACCATATCTTTCCTAAATTCTAAGAAATATCTTTCCTATAAGTGTGCAGGATCAACTTTAAATACATGTAGGTGCAGAATGTAATATTATGTGATCAGATATATCATACATGTAATTAAGAAAAAGAAAACATGTACTGTGCTTCTATCAAGTTATAGAAACACAAGTGGAAGTTTGAGAGAACAAGGAATGCTATGGAAATACAAACCTACAAGAAAGTGTTTCCAAAGCTTTCTCGAGTTCTCCCAAACTTCCACGAGTGTTTGTATAACTCAATAGAGACACAGAGAACATGTTTTCTATTTCTTTTAAAAATTCTGTGATGAAAAAAAGAAATGAACGTATTTGGAACTTGTATCAACTTGTTTCAATCGAGTCAAAAGAAACAGGATTTTTAACCAATCAGCATGCATATTTTCTTTGGGCTATTTTCTAATAAGCTATCAAGCCTTTCAACCACCTTCATGTACATAATTAACAGGCTCATTAAAAATGCTAATATCTCTACTCCTAGATCTATTAATAAATGAGCAAAAGTGACATTATTGTATTAAAACCCTTTTACTTAGGCTGCAACAACCTTAGCCAAGCAGCTGGTAAATCTACGAAAACAGAAAGCTAAGAATATGAATGTAAGTTCTCGCGTGATGGCTATTGGACACCAGACACAAACCATGCATTCAACAGCAAAAATGGCTGGAGCCATGTCAACTGCAAGCAAGGTATGGTTAATAATACAAAACTGAACACAAATTGCAGTTCAGGTTTTCCTTAAAGTTGCTTACATTGCAGGCCTGGTTTGTGCATGGCCAATAAATAAATATCTTTTAATTCAACGTACTTAAAATAAGTTGAAATATATGAAGATATTATTCAACTATTTTTTCCTTTACACTTCTGTACATCACATGAGCTATTTCATTTATATGTCAAATATTACATTTTACATTACATGTAAATTATATAAATTACTGGCCTATTTAATAGACTGTGACAATGTGCACTCATTTGCAGACCATGGGAAGTGTAAATGCCCAGATGAATCCAGCTCAGTTGCAAAATACTCTACAAAACTTTGAAATGGAGTCGTCAAAAATGGACATGAAAGAAGAAATGAGTAAGTTAACTTTGATTACTAGACAGTTTATTTTTAATTACTATATGCAGCTGTTAATTTGGTTGCTGTATTAGCCCGTTCTTGACAGATTTAACATTTAAATTTATTATAGAAACTCACATAATTATGTTTAATATGTAATGATGGGTGTTTGGGAGGCACTCCAACCTATTGGTTATTGCCTTGAAATTTTTGAACTTTAAAATTTTTGTTTTAGCCTGATCAGGTTGCTCTCACTTGTGTTCTCAAACAAAAAACTTTGCACCATAATGCTACAGGGGTAACTTCCTTGCTGGTAGCTTTACAAATTATTGCTGACATCGCCATTACAATCACTCAAGGATGATGTTGGGGGAGCACTGACAAGTGATATTTAAGTTCTCTAGGGTGTAACACCACAATCTAATTTGCCCTTTTAGCAATATTAGCTAGCTCTTTGTACACATTGCAGGCCTATGATGATAAGTTCTCTGTTGCCTTGCGTTCTTTTGTAGTCAATGAAACTTTAGAGTCGATATTGGACGAGTCTGGTGACGAGGAGGAACAGGAGGCAGTTGTCAATCAAGTTCTTGATGAGATCGGCATTGAAATCTCTGGAAAGGTAAGGTGGAGGTAGTCAGAGGAAAAAGAATGGCACCAAAAGTTATTTTGTTAAAAGCAACTCAGTCGTGGTATTTTGAGTTATTTTGGCCATGTTATTTATTCAAACGTTTTGTTTCTCTACTTTTCAGATGGCAGAGGCACCCTCTGCACATGGGGGTAAATTACCAATGGGACAGCGAGCAACAGCTTCCAAAGGGTCAGCAGATGCCGACATCGAAGAGATGCTTGCTAATCTTAAGGCTTAAATATGTCTAATAGATCTGGGGAGTGGATAGACTTTCCATAAAACACTGAGGTGGTACTCATTGTACCTTTCATTTAGTTACCATTTTAGGGTGTTCCATTTCATTTCAAATTTTAACAGTCAGTTTTCTTTTATTGGGTGCTACAAATGGCATCCCCATCACATCTCTATAGGAGTTTCTCCTACCCCAAGTAGAAGATTAAACACACCTTACAGTTCTAAAAGAAACTACCCTGGTTATTTTCAGAATTGGTAGCCTTTTCCAGTAAGATTGCCAACTCCTTTAGGGAATTGCTACTCTTAGCACTGTTGTAAATAAACAAAATTATGATATTAAAATGATAATAGAAAATTTACTCATTGAATTTCGAAGTGTGCAACTAGCTAGTTCAGGTATTTTGGAGTGGATGTGAGAAGTAGCTGCAAGTGGTATCTGTCAGTCGTTTATCATTGGTTTTTGACTGCCAGTCCTGCTCAAAGGATGTAACTGTCACTACTTTTGGAAGGTATTTCTTGCTAAAATTGTGAAATTTTAATTGTTAGGGTTGAGCGGTTGCACTTTGGAACTTAACAGTACATGTATATCACTTAACTACAATCTCTAATTAAAGAAAGTTTTAAGAGTGCAATGCTTGGTGAATTTTCCCAACATTTTCTTTTTTTATGGACACAGTTTTTTCTTGTACTGTTACAATAAATTTTCTTTTAAAAAAATTTATAATTTTATAGTTTTATAATTTTTTGTTTAAATTTTATAATAATTTTATGATTTTCTTTTTTTACCATTTTATAGTTCTAAGAAAATTTACAAAATTTATAAATTAATTTTGTAAATCATTCCAGAATGTAGCATACTGGATTGATGATCTAATTTTAAGACCAGTTTCCTAGAGCACAATGTAGTTAATATGAAATTGAACAACTACAGATGGTTAAGATTTCAGGTTTGGTTTTACTGCTGATGTAAAGGTTAAAAACAAAGTGGTGCGAGTTTTTTCAAGCTAATTGCTTGGCGCAGTCATGCAAAACCAAAGTGAATGCAAATTACTTTTGATAGTCAAGTGAAAACTGCTCTATAGCATGGATTTTTCTAATTGTGCTAAGTTTATAAATGATTATCTCATCTTTATGAAATAAACAATATACAGGGGTGGATCTAGGGGCAAGGTGCAGGGGGTGCACACCCCCCCCCCCCCCTTGTGAGATGAAGCCTTCTTCGTCGTTTTCACTTTTAAAATTTGTTTACCTCACCAGTCAGTTGCGCCATACTTAGTGATGCACCCCTCCTAAGAAATATCCTGGATCCGCCCCTGATATATCGTGTGCACTATGAAGTCTTTTTGACTATTTCTGACAACTCCATGGAAACATGAGTATGACAGCATTAACTCTGGCCAGCAGGTAGCAGCCCCCTTCTCTCCCCTTGCCCCCCTCCCCCGTCATCTCTTGTGACGTGTGGGGTGATAGGAAGGAACCATAGAAGTGAGAATCTTCCCTCCTCACCCCTTTCTAGTCCTTTCTTTTATTTACGTCATTGTTTTGATCGCTTCAAATCGGCATAAAAAGCGTAAAGACAACAAGTAAGCTCAGCTTGAGGTTGGCCACCCTGTATGTCAACAAGCCTAAGAAAGGCTGGAAAATTGCTTTGAATGAAACTAGTTTATTTTGTGAGAATGCTTAAATGGACCTAACTTCAGTTTATGTTAAAGATCGATAAAATATGTAGGCCTGTTTCCGAATATGTTGTGCCTTAGGTTTAAGAGGTAAGGTAAAGGTAAAGTCTACATACGAGCCAAGTGGCCCATCAGGCCGGAGCTTATCCCGGTTTCTGTAGCACGAAGCGACTAAGAGTAATCCTACTCCCCCCTGGATGGATTTCTAGTCCATCGCAGGGTTACCCCAGCATTAAATTCGCCGGTACCCATTTATACACCAGGAAGAAGAGAGGCACTGTGAGAGTGACGTGTCTTGCCTAAGAGCACAACACAACATCCGCGGCCAGGACTTGCATGCACCCGGACTCTCGATCCAGAGTCTAGCGTCCTCGCCATGAGACCATCACGCTAATGCTAGGCTTTTGTACATTATGCTAGCAATTGTTCGAGCATTTTAGTGAGGCAAAAGCATTAAGCATTATTCGAGCATTTTAGTTGCAATTTCCCAAAAAATTCAAATACTTCTTCCACAGAAAATAGAAATAAAAATTATTTTTTACAATAAAATGAAGTCTTAACTTAGCCTCTTCACTGAAGTATCACTGAAAGGGGACAACTGAAGGATTAACAGAAAAAAAAAGATAATTTTGAGAATTATCTTTTGGCATATTAAAACTATTACATACGTTGTTGTTACTTGTTATACTAAGTATCTGTTTTTGTTAAGCACTCTAAAGTGTTGTGTTGAAACGTTAAAATCATTAAAATTTAAAAAAAAAAAAACCTGTGAACGAGCATTAACCGAGCATTTCAGTGGCTTTTTGGGGAAACCAAGCATTTTAGTGGGAAAAATGGAGCATTAAGGTGGAGCATTTTAGTGGGGAAATAAAAGCATAATATACAAAAGCCTAGCTAATGCTAATTAGCGTCCACAAAGCTAATTAAGAGTCCACCAAGAGTCCACAAAGCTAAGACAGTCGCGAACGAAACAAGTTTATGTTCCACCATCTTGGTTTAGTCTGTTGAATTTCATCCCGGTCGACCGGGCTGAAATTTTACCCGGCTGCCGGGCTCATCCATACCGCCCTATTTTCCCTATAAATCGAACCACAAAAATATCAGTTCTGAATATTGAAAGGGCATAGCACGATTAAACTGTTCCGAGGAATTCGACCCGAATACTTTTTGTTCGACGCGCGATAAGGAAAACTTGTATTGATAATGCAAAAAAGAAAATCGGACAACCGCAGTAACAGTAAAATAATTTTCGAGCCGATGTCTCATGAGTTCAGTGTAGTATGTACTTCGTACAACTTTCGTAAACACGTAGGTTCCATCAGCAATATCTACATTTCAATCCTCATTTGAATACTTGTAGTCACATCCACGAGGATATTTGGGAATTGCAATGATGGAAATATTCAGTAGAAAAACAAAATACGACTCTACGGTGCAGACAGTGCAATACGAGCTCATATATTGTGCGAGTTCTCCTGATCAACTACGGTAAAATGGCGCACTCGAGAGGAAGAGAGAAACACTTGGACTTCTTGAGTGCATACTCAAGCAACAGAGGTTAGAAGTGCTAAGCTATGCCGGGCATATCATTATTTCTGATCATCCACGTCACGTCACATATGTTGAACAAAAAATCGCCTGTCGATGGCGTGAGAATTTGTTTAAGCTCTGTACTTTTGTACTTTGTATGTAAACCAGCTAACATCATGGCTTAGAGGCTTTCAGGACAAACTTCTATATTTGGTGTTTGTATCCAAGTCTCTTTTGGAAATTGAGAGACAAAAGAAACTCAAAACAATTTTGACCCAAAAGCCCCAGAGCCATGTTAGAATATTGATCTATCGAACGTGACCCATTATTTTACACCACTATAATTACTTTTATTTCTGGCCTAGAGTAAAAGAAATTTTTACGTCGGGGATTAGCTCTTTTTGACATTTTTCCCTTTACAAACAATGAAACGTCGATCTAGACCTGCGCCAGTTTAAACTGCTTTTAATACATCTTCATCGGCTCTGGATAATCTCGAGGAACGTTCATGTATAACGAGCAGTTCGGAACCATCAATCAAATGTCAAAGACCCTAGTGAATTTATGCATATGTAAGGACTTGCGCAGTTCACATTAAGTCAAGTATGCTTGCGCACAAATTTCATTTCAATATTTTCCTTCGACCGAGCAAACAATGTGTAACGCATTTTCTTTCCAAGTTTACATTGCTACTCCAGGGTAGTGTGGCCAAACCAAAGGTACATAAGCAATATGAAAGTCACAAAGATCATTTTAACATTATAAATTAAATTCAGTTATAAGAATGTACAGGAAAACTTAAACTAAAGATTGATACGCAATATCTCAAAACAGGAACTACAAAAAGCCAAGGTAACGGCGGATTTTCTGCTATGCCTTCTTGCATAAATCAATTCTAAGTTGTTTTCACAGGTTTCAGAATAGATATAAATTAGAGAACTTGTTTACCAGGTGTCCTTTAAAATACGTCGTCAAAGCAAAAGGACTATTTATACAGTGACAATGTTCGTGTCCTGTTTTTTTCTTTTCTTTTTTTTTTTTATTTCATATATTCTGTAACTTTATTGCAATATTTTTTCCGCATGGCCCAGCCACTTAGCTCGATTAGCCTTAGCTATTTCTAAGTGGCTGTGCTCTGTTTTTCATTGTTATTTTTTCACATTGCATGTATTTATTTTTATTGTAAAATTTTTCTGGGCACGAAATAAAGATTGTTGTTGTTGTTGTTGTTGTTGTTGTTCATATGTGCACAAAATTGTTTATCAGCGAAATGGATTGGCATTGACTTCCAGACGAATGAACTCAAACCAATATCCGAAACGGAAAGGCAGGTAATTCCATGAAAAGCAGCGTAAACTAGTACTTTGGGTTAGGTTAAACTAGCAATGTTCAATTTTTACTAAATTTTAATACTTCACACATCAATTGCAACGCCTCTATTGTAAGGATACACAACGATACATTTTTATCACGCAAGGTTCTATGTCGTAAAGTTCGTGAGTTTGTGGTTTAACACTCGCGCAAAGTTTTTCGATGGCGTCTAAAGTGGGATGATATTGCGATCTGAGTTACGCAGTTTGCACGCGCAAAAACAATTAGCCTGGATATGCTAATTAATGCGGGGCTAACATGAGGGCCGTATTTTGGCTGGGTATTATGATTTTAACGCAAATATCTCGTTCACGTTTCAAGCAGTCAAAAATCTCTTAGCTCATACCATATATCCACGTTTTGGGCTGTTTTGTAAATTTTTGGTGATTTTTGGGTATATTTGGGGTTAAATAGTTTTTCTCAAAGGATTAGTTAAATTTATGGAAATAGGAAATTTTGAAGATTTGATGTTGTTTTAAAATTTAATCCCCCTTAATGGGCGGGACATAAACTTTGCCCGTTACACGTCTTTCTTGCAACTGAATGACTCAATGCTGGGTATGCTGGAACTGAACCCAACGGCCTATTTTTCCACTTAACATATTTAGCAAGGGATCGTTTTACACCTACAGTGACAGTCAATACATGCAAATAATTACGAGACTGAAAAAATATATTTTAAAATTCTTTTTTCTGCAAAGCGTTGTCCTTGGCATCGCCGTTGAGGTTGCGTTACTGCAGCTTCCTAACTACGTTGGACCAAATGTGGCCCTGCATACCTTAGTTACTCCAAAATAAATCATAATAAATCCTCTTTTTGATCAATTCTCACTGTAAAATCAGAGAGAAACTGTACACTGACTAATTAAAATCTCAGCTGTGACATATTGCCATTCGCAAGGCAAAGATCAGATTTACCCATAATGCTTTGCACATCGATGGGCACGTACACATCATCCATAGTAGTGACCATCCTTCTGATCCGTTCTGTCGACCAGAAACTACTTGACCTTCTTGCTTAGTGCGGTCTTGAAGGGAAGAAAGGCGTTTCCAAATATTTCCACTGCAGGAACAGTTTTTCAGGTGAGACACCTTCGAATAACGGGGCTGTGGGTTGGTTTCGCGTGTGACTGATCTGTATGCGAACAAGTTCAGCGATCAATATATTATGTTTAGAGTACAGCCCTATATAGCTGGAGGCTAAAACAATAGCATCGGGGAGGCATAGGAGTGGCTGCTCGATAGGTTTATATACCGCAGATAATTGATAAAAATATACTAGAAAATAAAATGTCGTGTGTTTCAATGATCAGCTGCAGAATAAGATTAACAAGTGCTCATCCCACCCAGGATGTTTGGAGAGCACGAGAGAAGCGTAGCAGTTGCTTGAGAACCAGCTTCCTGTCGCGAAAGGAATTTTGCACACGCCATGAGCCTGCGTCATCGGATTATGATGCACGCAAGCATATCACTGCATTTAAAAAGCACGGCTTTTCTAGCTTTGTTATAATTTTTTGTTACAAATTAAATTTTGTCGATACGACATTACTGATGGCGGCTTAGTCATTCCGTCTCCTATATGTTTTTAAAAGTCACAAGAGTATCACATAAAGGAAACTACCCGTTTTCTTTACCTTTGGCGCATACTTTGATAAATGCATGGAACGGTACCTTCGCTCTGGTTAGATACGAACTTAGCGCGTCTTGCGTTTTTCCGTTTGTACACGCATTCTTTCCGTCATCATCGCATTCTTTTCGTTTATCTCGCTTTCACGTTCTCAAATTTTCGCATAATTTTGTTTTGTTTCAGTCCCCTTTTGTATGCGTTTTCTAGTCTATTTGTGCATGTTACTGTCATCTTGTTTCATTTACCGCCTTCCGCTTTCCTCTTTCGTGTTCCTAATCGTCCTAGTCATACAACGTTTCAATCGCTCGCTTTTCATCGCCTTCTTCGCTTTCATCGTTTTATCACCGCACTCTATCGTTCGAATTGTACATATTCGTGGCATCGATTAAAGCACATGTAGCGTGTTGAACGTTTGACTACAATATTAATGCATTACTAATTCTGTGAATTTTGCTTGAAGTCGGCGATGGTGAATCAATCTGTTCTTATTTCTTTAAAACTAGGTCAGAAATGAAATGTTACATCAGTCACAAAATTCTAGGATTAGGTAGACGAAAGTCAGATATTGTAATCACACCTCCGTGGAAATGCAAATTTGCAAAAATAAATGATAAGCAAAGCTGTAGCCTGCGAATACAGCCGCCTCTCATTCGCTCCCGCTACTACGTGCGAAACGCGAAAAGAGACTCTCTCTTCGCGTTTCGCACGCAGTAGCGGGAGCGAATGAGAGGCGGCTGTATTCGCAGGCTGGCAAAGCTGTTTAAATATACGATGGCCTCCTGTTCAGTAGGAGGCGGGTGGGGGAAGGGTACTCCATTATATGGGCCCCATAGGCATATGCGGTCCTAAAGGGTCTTTGGTCATAAATGGGGTATCGATTTTGACCATTCTGGTCATAAAGAGGATATGGTTTTTGCACTTTAGTCTTAAATTGGTTATGTCTTTTTAGAAGAAGCTCCCTTTTAATCATTATCCATAAGACCATCAACATTAGTCCTTCATATATTATGTTCAGAGCAACTGTGCCAGCCCCAATTGTCATAACTGAGGGTATCGAATTTCTGGTCAGGTCATAAATAGGGTGGGAAAAATTACACATTTTGGTCACAAATAGGGTAAGCTATAAGCTATAGCTGGTTTTCACGTGACGTCACCAAAATTCGAACTACAAAACTATTGATCTTCCTGAGATTTTACTTAAATGATGTATAAGAGCAGCTGAAAACTAATATTCATACAAATTTTCGCTCCGAATGGGTTCTTGGTTTTGTGATACACTACGCTTGAATTTCTAAGCTTTTGCGTGACGCGGCACTCACATGACGGCCAAGAGAGCTGTCATGATGGTTAAAAAAGTGACTTACTTCGGGGAACTTGGCTATCTGAACAGTTCATGTCTTAGAAAAAGTATGATTTTAATGTTTTAGAGTTCCTCGAGGGATAAATTCACGCTTTTGTAGCAAAACTCAGTGACAGATGTTTCTGTTGGTTTCCGGCCGCCATGTTGGTGCCCATACGGATGGCACCAGCATGGCGTCTCCATACAAATCTCTATAAATTTGGGTAAAAAATTTCTCCGCATATCTCGCATAAGAAAAATTGCTGTGACCAGAATTTTGGCGAGAGTCTTTGCATATTTACCTTCTTTCATTTCCCAGATTCTGGACTTTATCTATTGACCGGTTTTGATTTTTATTTTGATCTATTTTCAAAAGGCGTGACACTGAAAACCAGCAATAAGGGTTTTGAGAAGCGTACCGTACACCCCCACCCAACTTTTCTGGGAATACCCCCCCCCCCCCGGGTTCAGTAGGCAACGAGAGTTTTGACTGAATAAGTAGGTCGGTGTGTTCGTTGTTCCACAACTGCAAGGAAACTCTATTTTACTCGAATGGACCATTGCTCGTGTTATTTGGTTTTCTGTTGATCCTGGAAAGCCAGCTATAAGCCGGATATGCGGTGTAATGAATGAGTTGCCAGTAATCGGATACCCGTGTTTGCGCGAAGAACTCTGGGATCGTCATGGGGCAAGCATTGCTAGTCGCTATAAGGGAATGTATAGCTAAGAGTTGTTTCAAGGAACAAGAAAACGATTTTTTAGAGAGATCAACGCTTTTTCGCCGTTGTTTTATCGCGAATGGATTTTGGCAATGTTGATACATGGAAAATGTAAGTTTTTATTTGAATAACCGTTAAATAAGTGATAAAATTTACCGATAAACTCCCTTTTGCTTGCGTGAGGTTTATTGTGAGATACATTGAAGAGAAGATTCAAAATTTCAATACACGCCTGATCTCGATAGGCTACCCGGAGGAAATGGTAGAAAAGACCCTTCGAGAAGTTAAGTATAAAGACAGAAAAGAAGCTCTAAAACAGAAATCGAAAATTGCAGAAGGAGCTACTACCCTTTGTGTCGGGCAATTTCACTCAACCGTCAATACAAAACTTTGGAAAGCATAATCACGCACAAATGGAACTTTTAAATACAAATACTCAGAGATATATTCAAGGAGCCCCCCTCGATCTGTTATAGAAAAGGAAAATCACTGAAGTACGCGCTTGTAAAAGCAAAACAAAGGCTTTGAGCAACACAGTAGCCACACAGCATGAGTCGCGCGGACTCATTTGTCATTAAATCAACCCCAGACAGTACAATGATCGCCACCGGACTTATTTCCAGTATTATTTGTATGATTGAGCTTTCAAATAAGCCAAAAGTAGCCTGTACACAATTTAAAAGGCTTTACTGGGTTATTTCCTCTCGATTTATACCTAATTAATTTTGCAATATTTTCAGAGACAGACCATTTTTAATACGCGATGTAAATTTCACAATACACCTCACGCAAGCAAGGGAGTTTAGCGGTAGGTTTTATCACATATTTCACGGTTATTCAAACAAAAATTTACATATTCCACATATCAACATTGCCCAAATCCATTCGCGATAAAACGACGGCGAAAAAGCGTTGATCTCTTTCATAAATCGTTTTCTTGTACCTCGAAACAACTTTTCGCCATACATTTCCTTCTAGCGACTAGCAAAGTTTGCCCCCTGACGATCCCAGAGTTCTTCGCGCAAACACGGGTATCCGATTACTGGCAACTCATTCATTGAGCAAGCGAGAGGTCAAGGTGTCAAAAATGGCTCGATATCGCGTGTTTATGGCCGATTTATGAAATAAGGGAGTTTATGGCGTGAAGAGTATCGTTTTCTGGGCACGCGAGCCGGCTCAGGTAGCGCGCTAATCATAGTGTAGGAGCTGGATTTTCTTGCCCCCCTCTTTTGAGCAAGTTGTAGTCTGGTCAATACCTCGATTTTTAACCGCGCGGCCATGGGCCGAGCGCGGTTCTGGGTTTACCCGTGGTTTATTATTTTTTTTTTTTTTGTCGGTGACCAGACGCAGACTTCCGCTCGGCAAAACTTTGAGTCACGGAACGTGTGATGTTTTTCCGCCAGAAGCTGTTAAAACATAAATACACGGACAATTTTACGGATATTGTTTTCTTTTTTGTGGGTAAAATATATTTTCTTTTTTTTTTATCAAAGCGTTGGATTTAAAGGGAATAATAAATACGCTGAAAAAAGGTATTACGTCAGCCATGGAATGCGCTGACGTTGCAGCTTTCACTTTCGCTACGTGACAAATACGATCGTGTTTACTTTGCAAGTTTATTTCGGCAGAAGCGACGGTCATTAATTTATTTGTAATTTTGTGAGTATTTCTTGTGGTTTTACGCAAATGAAGTAAATCCTTTGACTGTTTCATCACAGCCAGTTCATAGATCGGAAGGAAAATTAAATATTTGCAAGCTAAGCAAAGAACGTGTCAGAACGTGCAAAGATTACGTCATTGGTAGGGAAATAACCACCGTACTAAAGATAGCCGTAGATAACGCAATTCTTGAATTATGTAACTCGTGTGACTTCTTTGCTAACCCTTAACTCAAGGGAAAAAACAATTAAATTTAATCGTGACTTTAAAGAAAGAAAGCGGTTTGTAATAATGTTCGTATCTTCATGCCCATACATATCCCGAAGAAAGTTCCAGATTAAGACTACTACGTCATCGGAGATGTCACAACGGCTACGACTGATGGTGCGGTAATAGAGTTTGTGTTGATCAAGTGCTGTGATGTCTACAGTAATCAATGAATCATCAAAGATTGCTTTGGAATATGCACTGCGTTGCGACTGTAGTACTAAGAAAACAGTTAAATTTTAAACGCGCGGTTATAAGATCTAACAGATCTTCTTGTTTATTCAGATTTACCCTCTGCTTTGTTATTAATCAGAATGACTACAAACTCCAGACTCAATTGATAATTCGTAGACGCTACGGAGCACGTTATACTGCATTCTTTTATCGTTTCAGTGTCGTTGTTAATGCAGAAGAGATGGAAAGTGGCGGCGCATATATAAGCAGGTTTCACTTTGACGTAGCATCTGTCCGTTGCTGTTTTTTGTGTGTGTGTTTGTGTGTGTTTTTCGTTCATGGCGCTCCGCTTTAGTGCTTTTTAACGCAGACGGTCAACTATTGTGTTTTTTTTTTTGGTCCGCGGAATATATTTGCTGTCTCGCTGATTTCTCACGCCCTTTCCGAACCGCTTGGTCGGAAAAGAAGAAAGGCCTGCAGCTGAAAACCTTCGAGTACTGAATGATTTTGAAGAACTGTGAAAGCAGGAAAGCACTTATCCCTGAAAAGTGGATAAAAATGAGTTTGGAGTTATTTTTAGGGAACAAGATAATATTGGACTCTTCAGACACACCCTCAAAAGGTATTGAATTTGGCGATAAGGGTATGACTTTCATGGAGCAATGTTGATCAGAAATAAAACGAGACTTTTGACCATTTTTGACTAAATAGAATCTGTTTTACACGGGCCTGGAAATTAGACAAAACAAATTTTCACGAAATCGGCACATTTGAAGTTTTGCTCCAGTGAGTACATAAAGGAAAGCTGGTCGGTTAGCTGAGGTCACGCGTTCTAATTTTAGAGAACAAACTAAAGAAAAATGCAAAGCCGTGAACGAAGGTCTTGCTTGATTTAATACAAACCCAGCACTGTTGTCGAACATTTTCTTTCTCATCCTAATCACTGCTACACTGACACGCAACTAATCCCGCTTGATTTTGTCCACTCCTCACGTTATTCAATCAGAAAATTCCAGTGAGTTCTTTAGCGTCATTTAGCGGGTTCAATGGAACCCCACACTTTGAATAGACGCGATGAATCGTAAAACTTGTAACCTACAGAGACCTGTTTTATCTTAACTATATTTAGTTTATCTTAACTATATTTAGTTTGTTTTGTTCGTCATTTCCGCCACTCCTTTTAGTTTCGAAATATGTGTTACGTTACAACATACACAATTATATAATATTGTAATTTCATATTTGCTGCCCGCCTAGGGCAGCCTCTTATTTCTGTGTTGATGTCTTTGCTGCCCGCATATGGCAGCCTCATATTTCTTTGTTGATATCTTTGCTGCCCGCATAGGGCAGCCTCCTATTTCTGTGTTGATATCTCGTCTTGAGCCTTGAGGGTGTCTGTTTGTACAAGATAATGCGAAAGTAAGCTTTTTACTAAAACGGTAAGTTACTCAGTAGCTTGTCTTGTCAGGTGTAAATTTAAGTATTTGGAGAAGTGTTCCTGAGGGTAGCGAACGTTTTAGTGATGAATTGAGGGGAAGACGATATTCTTTCACGAGTCTCACCGCGCTGGGTCCATGAGTATTGCCCAGCGAGGTATACAGACTGAATTATAATTTGCCCAACGAGACGAATACAACAAGTGAATTGCCCAGCGAGGTGAACAAACTAAATTCTACTTTGCCAAACGAGACGATTAAAACAAGTGAATCGCCCTGCGAGGCGAACAAACTGAATTCTAATTTGCCCAACGAGGCGAATGAGACAAGCAAATTACCTACCGAGGCAAACAAACGGAATAATAATACTTAAATTTACCCCTGATATGACAAGCCACTGAGTAACTTACCGTTTTTGTAAAAACAAAATATCTATCACGTTTTGAGTGCGAAGCTGCAAGACTCATGCCTTAAGAAAGAAAACAAGGCTTAAATAAAAATACAACTTAGAATTCAATTTCAAACTTGCTTATTTCTGCGATATTAATTTATTATATTTTTCCAACGATCTCCAACACCATGTGATATCTTCACGTCTCACTCCCACCATCTTTCTACATGGGGCAGCACTTCACTTCCACTTTGAAACCACTAGTTATAATTTAGTATCATCTAAACCTGAAGAAGGCTGATCTGCCCAGCCGAAATATTGTTTTAAATATACCACGTTGTGTCAGCCTTACAGTAGTCCTTGACATCTCCTCGTTTTAATTTTAGAGCCTGGAATTGGGGAATCTTTGTTCTTGCCTCATTAGCTCAAGCCATTAAGTTTTTGATCGAGCTACAAAAAATATTAGGTCTGAATATTGAAGGGGCATAGCATGATTAACTGTTCTAAGGAATTTTGGCCCGACGTGTATTGAATACTTTTTAATTTGTGCGACGCGGGATTAAAAATCAAAATTTGTACAAAATATGCATGACCTTATTAGCGCTTTCGAAGCACCCAGAAATTTTGCAGTTTTTGAAAATGAATTTCTCTTCGGAATGCTACATCCAAAGAGCCAAGCATTTCACCAATTACTAAGTTTCAAAAGCTCTTCAAACGTTCGGCAGGCCCTTAACGAAAATACCAAAAAAAATTATCAAAAATGTCGAGGGTCACCTCCCACGTGGCAATTATATCTGCATGCTTGCACTAAATATCTGTTTCTCCGTCAGGGGAAACTAGCCCATTTTCTTGCAAACCGATGTCTGGAGAGACGGGATACGAATTTGTAATATATTAGGGATACACAAGCCTTTGTTAACAAGATTTTCGGCTGCTCTATTTTCAAAGCGTCAATTCGACGATGTCTTTTGTTATCGTGGCGATAAACATTGAAAGTGTTATTGAATGCATTTCCGCTCTCATTCACGTGCTGTTCCTATCAAGCATCCGGTAGGACTGTGTTAATTGCTACCGAACACATCTGCTAAAACTGAGCTTGCTGTACGAGGGTACGTGAGTTCGTACGTGATGATTTAGTCCACATGTCTAATTCCACATGAAAGTATACTTGTACCAAAAAAATTTCATGCACACGATCATTGCCGAAAAAAACATATTCAAAAGCCAAAAAAGCATGTTACACAGAGAACACAAAATCAGGCATACACGCGCTCTGAGAAAAAAATTATTAGTGCATGAAAGGGCTTTAAAAAAATGCCTGCCTGTACCAAATAACTTCCTCCCCTCCTCCTCCCTCCTCAAAAGTCAAATGATCCACAAATAATCGACTTGCATGACAGCGTCTCAGTTCATAAACACGAATCCAAGTTTTGCATGGAAAGAAAAGTGTTGCATGGAGAGAAAAGTGCTCGTGAAAGTATGCTTTATGTGCCGCGAGCTGTAGCAAGTTATGTTTTGGGTGGGTGGAAAAGACAACTGACGCCTACCTTTGTTGTTTTTCTTGTTTGCCCTTGAGGACTGATTTATTTTGCAATGATTTTAAATTACGCCTACGTAAGATCAAGAGTCAGAGAGGTGAATAGTTTGAACCAATCAGAAGACGTTTTTGTATCGTGATATTTCCCTAATCCTTTCTTTTGACTTGCCTGTTGTTTTGAGGGACTGTTTGTACAAACCCTTCACACTCCCACGTGCATAGAGGGTACGTGACGTGTACGAATGCCGGAAAGGTGATCATTTTTGACCAATCAGGAATCGCAGTCTAAACGGTAAATAAAGTAAATGCAAGCTCCGAATGAAAGCTCCACACTTCGGCTTGGACAGCGACAGCAGGGACTGCTTCTGCCATCTTTGAAGTGAAGCTATCAACAATTTCAACCGTGCACGCAAGGAGGTTCAGGTAGGAAAAGCAATCACCTTTGCCGCGCAGCTCAGCTACAGATACAAAACTACGGACGTACCAGTTCGCATACCGTAGGCCGGGACCGTAAGTCGGTAATTTTATCGCTGTTCTGTTCGGAGTATAATATCCCCGTCGTTAGACCGTTATGCTCACAATTAATAAATTTATAAATTCCCGTCGGCCGAGCCACGTTTTCATATGCCACTTTGCAATCCTCGTTTTGTCATTGATGGCGTAACCATTAAACGACTTCAGTAAACAGAGCTTGCGGATATTTGGCCGCTTTGAACTCAGACATTCTTGCTAAAGTCTGGATACTCGATCGATAGGTGGACATCATTTACTCTCTGTACATGTCAGACTTGTGTAACATCTTTTACTCGACTATATTACCAGATGTTTACATACTAGTCATATAAAGATATTTATTTTTCTTGTAACCAGCGTCTACTGCCACGCCTTGCCTTGCAGAACTCTAATCATTATTCAAGATACAAAGGTTGTGTGATAAACGCACGCCTTCATGAGAAATAATGAACCGCAAAAATTCGGAATTATTGATTTCTTGGCTGACTAGGCGCATGCACATTTGCTTTCAATGTTCAAGATTTGATTGGCAGCAAATCTTATTTTTGTTTAAAAAAAAGCAAGGACAACGACGGTCAACGACAGGAAACGTGATCTCTCGTGATTTAGTCTCGTGATTTAGTCTTTTTTTTCTCTAAGGGTCACTTAAACGGGTGTTAAATCATCGCGAACGCAGAAGGGCGTCCATGTCTCGCCCCATTCCCCTTTTCGCTAAAGCGTCATTCCTCATAGCCCCTGCTGAATTTCGAGAGAAAAACAGACTGCCAGCAGTCTACTCGTGATTCGGACTCCTCGTTCTCGAGCTCGCGAAAAAGAAAACCAACAAAACTTTCATGACTTCCAAAACATGTCTTGTAGATGAACTGTCGGTTCATCTATTGTTATGACGCAAAATGTATAATTTCAAATGCTATTGTGATTTATTCGAGATCAAACATACATATTTTTTTCTCAAGACTACGAGTAGTCCGCCGTGCGTGACGCGAAAGAAAATAGCCGCGCGAAATCCTGGGGACGAGGAGCGTGCGACCGCCTCATAGGCGAATCTTTGCTGACGTCATTGTTTGCATTTTTCTTCATTAACATACGACTTTGCGCATAGAAGGCATCATGCTAGACACGATTTTACTAGAAAAACTTAAAGAGCTTGTGAAACTTAGTAAGTGGTGAAATTTTTGACTCTTTGGATGTAATATTCGAGGAGAAATTGGGTTTCAAAAACATCAAAATTTCTGTGTGGCAAAAGCGCTAATGAGCTGATACATTCTTTGTAAAATTTTGAGCTTTGGAACCCGCGTCGCACAAAAGTATTCAATGCATCGCGCTCAAATTCCTTGGGACAATTAATCGTGCTGTGCCCTTTCAATATTCAGTATTAATCTCTTTGTAGCTCCATCAGAAACTGTATCGCTTATGGTAATAAGGCAAATATTGTAAACAAAGATTCTCCTAAAAGCCAGGAAGTTTGACCTTTCACGGCCGAGTGATTTTTCGGTGTAGGACTTCTGATCTTGACGTCGTCTTATTATCGCCTGTTGATAATAACCCCGGGAGATATCCTGAATATAAATTTGTAGGTGTAAATCGAAAAGTTATAGCGAGTTTCAACCGAGAATTTACATTAGGTATTTGACATAGGAGATCATCCAACTGTGGTGAAATGTTTGCCGATAGCAGCGGAAAGTTTCAGGTAAATGTCCGGTTTCAGGTGAAATTCCGGTTCAATCTTTCTAATGGACGGCAGAAAAGCCAAGCTCAGTGAATTCATATTCACTGAATTGTTCTTGGACAAGCGGCGAAATCACTAACACGCTCGAAGTCGGGTTGGAAGCGGAAAGCTCTGCCAAACAAAACACTTGATAAATTTAAATCTTTTCAAAGCCTGTTGGCAGAATCGCAAGAACATCACGGCTTGCGAAGCGCGAGTCCAACGCTTCGATTTGCTTCGGTTCCAAATATTCCCGCAAGATGTCACACGTATCTCGAATGTTGACAACGCGTTGTCAACTCTCCTAACATAAGCCGATTATACTTTTACGTTTTGAGAACGGTCCTCGCCCCTAGGATTTCGCGCGGCCGTTTTTCTCTCGCGGTTTTCTTTCGCCGATTTTCAGGGGTTTTTTTGCCGATTGCCTTAAAAAATACATAATACCAAATTTCAGTCCAATTCCAATTAGACAGTTGAAAAGCTGATTAATAAATTAATTCTACGAGACAGAGCGGCATGCGCGCGTTGTGTGAGTCGCGGGCGGAAAGAACCCTCGTGAGTCTGAACTGACACGGCGTTAGCACAGGTATCCCAAGCTCCTTGGGTAGCTGGGAGTCGTGAATATGATTGTATGACATTGCGTAACAGCGTAAATATAAGAGTTTGTATGGGGATGTAACGATCATATGTAACAGTTCAAAATATGGAGAAGAAATTGAATTAAATTACTTCGACTCCTCTGGGTGTTACTGTTGGAGCGAATTTATGGCTGTTTTCCTTCAGTCGATCTGCTGGGTTCGCCACTCGAGTTTCCTACCTTGAGGAATATATAGAGGGGAGAAGGATGAAGCTGAAACTCGCTGGGAATCAGTTTGAAATGGCCCCAAAACGGCACGGGAACAAAAGTAACACAGAGAAGAGTCAAAGTACGTCGTTTTTATTCAATTTCTTTTCCATATTTCGACCTCAAACGAAATTTGAATTGCCACGAGAAACGATGGAGATAACAGACACGTGTTGATCCATAAAGATCTGATATTCGGTTTAGATCGGACCCTTATTATAAAGGCCATATAAATTTCTCTGTCTGGTGTAAAATAAATTCTTCACAATTGCAAGATTTTATCCCTTCTTCTCGAGAGCTTATACACACATACGGGTTATATAGATGTGCGGCCTCGAAGGTTATGGTTTTCAACTGTTTTGCCAGGAATAGGTTATCAATTTTGTCCATTTTGGTCTCAAATAGGGTATGGTTTTTGCACTCTAGTCTTGATTTGAGTATGTTTTGTAGAAGCAGCTACTTTTTTTCATCCTTATCGAGAACACCATCAACAATAGCCCACCACAATGCCTTTAACATCGGTCTGAACCTGAGACGGATCCAGACCTTTAGCTAAGGGGGGCCCCGGTTTTTGTTTTGTTTTGTTTTTTGTTTTGTTTTGTTTTGTTTGTTTGTTTGTTTGTTTGTTTTTTGCTTTTCCTGCCGGCTTTTCTTCCTTCCGCGATTTCTTTTCTAACCAAAATAAGTGAACAAGGGAACTAATTACAGAGCAGGTCTGGAACAAGGTATTGATTTTAAGGATCTGGTCTAAATAGGGTATCGAATTTTTGATCAGGTCGTAAATAGTGTAAGGAAAATCACAGATTTTGGTCTTAAACCCCCACCCAGTTTTCCTGGGAGTATCCCTCTTCCCCAGGCCCCAAAGTACGTACCAATTTCCCGAAAGCTAAGTTTTGCTAGATCCGAAAGTAAACACCACGTTAATTTCGATGCTTTACAGCCTTTCAAAGAAGTATTATTTGAAAGATACATTTACGGTGCGTTTCTTTATTTTAAATTACCATGACAATCTCATAGCATATTTATTTGTTTCTCCTCAGACGTCTGATCATAGCAAAATGGGTGAAGAGAAAAAGCATATTCAGCAACAAGTAAAGCGAATGCACGACGAAATTCAGCATGCTAGTGAACAGAAAAAGAACCTCAAACACAACGAGCTGTTCATTCTGGACAATTCCCTGCGTGAGAGCACGGTCGGTCAGCTGCGAGGACACACCATCGAGAACAAATGGAAAATTTACGAGCAGGTGGGTGTCTACTATTCCAAATTTTTAATCTAATTTCGAAGCATCCCTCTTCGTATTAGAGCGGTCTCAATTGATTGTCGTAAAATCAAAGCTAAAGTAACCGCTCTAGCCAATCACAGAGGCCACAAGCATTACAGTGAACTAATCAAAACTCGAAGAAATTACATGTAGCTGACGACAACAACAACCGTCATACATCCGAGGAGTGAAACATTCAAAAGAGCGTTTCCACTCACGTGGCCCAGAGAGCAGCCATGCAAATTTGTTGGAACAAAGGAAAGTGTTTACATAAAAAAAAAAGAGTTTAACTCCCACAGAATAGGCCACTTCCGAGTTGCCTTTGCCCTGTGTCAAGACAAGTCTTCGTGTGAAACCATTGTTATGAAAATGCATTTTATCTGTAAGTTCATTTTCATTCAAATTAAACTCGTTGTCATAAAGAAAGTTTTGCGCAAGATTCGTTTTAAAACAGAAGCACAAGGTTACTCGGAAATGGCCTATGGTTTCTGACACCAACATGGCCGCCGTTTCCATCTTGAAAATAAAAACTCCTGATAAATTCATCACCTCGTCTAATGTTTCGTTCAAAATGCTATTTTTTCAAGGAAAAATTGTACTACATAAAGAATGGTTATCCATACGCCGCTAACCATGGGTTATGTATGTACTCAAGCAACAGCAATCGTTTTTAAACTCAGTCGATCGATCGATCGAACAATCATTAACTTTATCAATGTGTCTTCGCTTCCAACTGACTACAAGTGGCCTGCAAATTGGGGACATCCGATATTAATCATATACGTAAAACTCCAACCTCGTTCCCAGGGTCTCTCATCTTGCTGCACCTTGGAGCGAGCGAGGAGAGGTGGCGGTAAGATGAGAGACCCTGGAAACGAGGTTGATAAAAACTCTTAATAACAATAAAACATAGGGCACCTCTAAATGGAGCTGATAGAATAAACTAAATAAAATTAAATATCTTTTAGTGGTTTGTAAATTTGCGCGAATATTTAATTCTACTTGGGTGGTATAAATCTTGATTTTAAACGTAATGAAAAGTCAGTATTGACGTTGTTTTCTTTCAATATTTACAACTAGATTAAAAAGGTTGGTTTCAAGCACATCATTGTGGCCTCTTTTTCCCACATGACTCGCTTGGGTGACACGTTCATCAAGCAGCTCCATGAGAAGGGAGAAGACTTCACCAACCTTTATGCCTTCTCAGAGTTTCTGGAATCCATCGATAAAGATAGGGTGCCAGATACCAAGACCGTTCCAATTGGTATGAAAAAAATGAAAGAGCTGGGCATAAAGAATGCGATCATCGAGATGGATCTGGTTTACAGGGGGATCGACTACAAGAAGTTCAAAGTTGAAGCTATCAACGATCTTCTGCGAGAGAGGCTGAGGTGGATCCGTAAAAACCTCGCCAAGGATGCCAAAGTGTTTATCAACCTGCGTGACCTTCCTGATGGTATGGTGAAGAAACCAAAGCGCATCTTTAAGGTGATAAGGTTCTTATCTTCTCTGCCAAAAGATGAACGACCCTTTGGCCTGGTGACGGAAGAGTCTGGCAAGTACCTCCCAGAACAGCTTGGTGTGTGGATGAAAGCCATCCGAAGAGAGATGGACGCTTGTGGTTTCCAGGACGGACACTTGCTGATCCATGTCCACAACCAGTGGGGATTGCAAGACAGCACTCAGTTGGAATGTCTCGCCAACGGCGCAAATGGCATCTGGGCAAGTCTGATTATACAAGGAGCCTCCATGGGCCACTCCTGTTCCACCGTCATGCTGCTGAATCTGATACGCCTTGGAAACAAGAAGGTTCTTAAGCAGTACAACTGCACAGCCCTCCGAGAAGCTGCGCAAGAAGTCTGCAGGATCACCACTGGGCATGAACCTTGGCCCTTGCAGGTTGTGTATGGCGAGCGAGCTCTGGACATGGTGTTCGGCATGCCTAACTTCACACCAGACAAGAAAGAGTTTGACATGGCCACTTTCTTTGGTGAACGACACGTCATGCGAATGACTACCCTTGCATCGCCAAAGATGATTGTCGACAGGCTGACATTCCTTTTTGGTAAAGATCGTCAATTTACTGAAGAGAGAGGCCAACGAATGCTGGAGGTGATGTTGGAAGATCTCCACAAGAACAGGAAGGAAGAGTACATGAGCGCCGTGGGTATCGCCTTGCTGTTCGACCGATCCGGTGGCAGTCTGACCGAGAAGATGAGTGACGCCATTGCTGCAGAAGAACCGAAGAGGGTTCACGCTCAGCAGCTGATTGACGAGATCCGCGCAATGTGGGATGAGTGGGATCTGCGAGATGGTAAGAGAGACGACAAGCTGGAGTTTGATGCTTTCTACAATGGCTTTTTGGCACCGTACTTTGGATGCTACAGGTGCGACGAGACCAAGTTGGCCTTGAAAGCCATCGACATGGATGAAGATGGATCCGTGGATTGGAACGAATTCTGCTTGTACCTGAAATGGGCCATCCGTCAGTACCCTGAGACCCCGACCGCTGAAGAGTTGCTGTCCATTGCTTTCCGTAAAGGCCTCATCCCAGCCATGCAAGACGAGGTTCTCAAGCAAGCATAAGAGACTGTCTAACCGAGTCTTTCTTTCATATCTGAGTAACGTTATGTAGTGGTTGAGCAAACTATCGGACCGACGGTTTAGCATTTTTGAGCAATTTCGTCACTGTCTCTGTTGCCCAGGGACATTCGAGTGATTAGGAGTTAATTAGTGAATTACGATAATCAAGTATTTTGCAACTGAGGAACGCGTTGTTTCTAAAACCGCGGACCAACTTTTTGATTGAGATGAATATTTTTGTGATGTAGTCATTTTTGTGCCAAAGCACACAATGTAGTTCCGTGGTGCTATGTAATGATGTAATGGTGCTAGAAAATTAAAATTTTGCGCGGTGAACAGCAAGAAAGGTTTTGTTTTCCATTTCTTTGTTTAAGGATAATCTCTTTAACCAGTTGATCTCCACCTTAATTTCCTTTCGTCCTAAGATCTCGGTGAATCTTGTCAGGCTTAGCCTGCTTAGCGCGTTTCCTTTCCATTTTCCAGGTGGGGAGATCGAGCAAACGAGTGCCCCTTTTCCTTATTTTTTTGCCCTCGCTCGCAGTTTCGTTCCCTTCGCGTGCCTTTGCACATGAACGCCTGTTAAGCAGGCTACTTGTGGCTGTCCCAATCTGACGCGACGAGACGAGGTCTAAACCGATCTACTTGTGAGCAGCTTTTGGTCGCTATTTTTTTAACTCGCTAATTTTTTCCCGTGAGCCTGAGGTTTTCCGATATTTTAATCATTTCCACTCTCGCGTTGCATTGGTTAGATTACGTCCCGGCTAATTTTACACGGAGGAACAAGGACCCTTCAAAATTATTCAAATGCTTTCTCGATATCATCTAATATTAGCTTTGGTCCAGCATCGTTATCCCAGAGCAATTTAAATGTGAAATAGAATGAGTTGTCTCCCCAGTACGACTCGAGCAAGCTACATAGGTCAGTTATTAGATAGCACTCGGGTCATGCTTGTTTATTTAATGTGGCGGCTTATCTATATGGCAAAATTCAGACTAAGAAAGAACCAATAAGAACGTTCGGATTTATACCCTTGAAGACTGTCTTACCATGTAGTAAATGGAATAATTGTGTGGATAAAATACAAAAGCAACCTATGAATCTCGTCAGCGTTTTTGTTTTCTTTGTTTTCATTGCATTCTTGTTGACGATTTCAGTTTTTTCGCTTTCCAATTGCGTCGGTAAAGAGACGATCCTTAAAGTGCACCTAACCCCAAAATTTTTTTTTCGCTGAAACGAATCTAGACTTTATTCGAAGCATTTGGGCGAAGAAATTTTTGAATTTGGTTGAATCCTCGATTTTCTATGCCGTTTCAAAGTCGCGCTTGAAGGTTTCACGACCGCGTTTTAGGGAGTCTGGGGCGGCGGTACCTGATGACGTCTACCCAGGAACCAAACACAATGGCGCCTCAGTCAACTCTCTGTATTTGCTCGAGAAAATGGAACACAAAACTAATCGTTCCGATGTATTTTGGGACTAAAACGTCCAAGTTTTGTCTCAGAATCATTTCTTTTTCGTCACTGGAGTCAGAGTTAAGTTTCGATTCGGAAGACTCCGAAATAAACTTCGATCGAGCACGTTCGACAACTGTGAACTCACTGCTTAGAGCTTCGAGAGCAATTTACAATATTTCAAGCGACGAAGGGGAAGACTTCTTTGCGGACGAGTTGCTTGTATATTAGAATGGAAAGCTAGATACGAAGTGGAGGAGCAGGCAACGAAAAGCAGGAAAGAAAACTCAAGGACTGCTTTGGATGGTAATTTCGTCAACTAAACATAAGATTCCCACGCGTGTTTATAGCCCGTTTACATTTGTCCTTAGCGAGAATGTATTTTATCAAGGTGTGATTGTTCTGTTAAATCCAGCTTGTGTTTTACTTTCAGTTGAATGCTTCATGTTTATAAGAGCGACGTACGTGTCGCAGTTTTCGAGACTTGATGACCTCCAAAACATTGGCTTCGATCGATTGAAAATCGTATTGTTTGGACCTGTATTTTTGAAGCTGCGGGAAGTAAGGCGGAAGGAAACATTTCATACAATTACCGATTTCACATTGTCACACGTTTTAAGTCGTAACTCCAAATAACCAATGTAAATTGTTCTCAAAGTTTGCAGCGAAATTCGTCGGATAAGCGAAAAGGATGTGTTCCCTAAGCGGTCCGCACATGTTACGCGGTCATATTTTCGACGCTATATCACAGAATCTTTGTCGCACTGCTGATTTCCAAACCTTCGAAAAACTCTGTGAGTCTAACAATTTTGTTATCATGTAATTCTAAAGGATTAATCTTCGACTTTCATCTAAATCGAAAGAGAAATAAGTGTTGGTTAGCGGCGTACAGTTGCGATCTATTTACACATCAGTATAACGCTTCTTGATCATGATCGGATCACACAACTTTGTATGTTATAAATACTGCGGGATTGGAAGATATAGGTTGTAGGTAGTATTTCTACAAATTTCTGGTTAGCTTTAAGCAGAAAATTTATGAAAATAGCGTTCGAAAGTCTGCGGAACAAATTCCAGTGAGAGTTCTTCAATGGTTCTCACAGATTCAGTTCGCTTGTTTCGGTTCGACAAAATCAACCATCGTTTACGTCTTTGTTGCACCATTAGCCGATCATCGTCAGTTAATTGTACAGTATATCTTTCTTTAAATCTAGAATATTGCTGCAACAGCCGATAGCACCTCTGGAAGGCGTTTCTACGCACTTTTCGAATGTGTATTGCACCATCCTGAAGGAAATGAGAGGACGTGAGATATCCAACCTTCCTGCGTAGACGTCGCAAGAGCCGCTAGACCCATTCTCCTCAAACTCGGTCGTGAAACAAAATGGCGGTGTTTTGGAGCTATTTTCGAGATTTCGTCGGGGCACAGAAAATCGAGGATTTAACGGAATCCAAAAATTTTTTCGCAGAACTATTTCAAATAACAAGGAGATTCGTTTTAGCGAAAAAAAATTTTTGGGGTTAGGTGCACTTTAACGAGGGTCCGACATAGATTTTTCAATCCCACATACCGCCACTTTTATTGGGTCATCCCGCCATCTCTCCCCAGTCAGAATTTTAACAAGTTGACGTCAGTTTTTCATGCGTCTGTCCTCTTATGGATCATGAATTTCGTCATAACACTGCCAAAGTAACTGTGGATGCCGGTGGATCCGCAGACTACTTTGACAATGTTATGACGAAATTCATGATCCATAAGAGGACAGACGCATGAAAAACTGACGTCAATTTGTTTTTACGATAACAAATTGTCAAATTGTCCGCTCTCGCTCTCGTAAATTGATGTGTCTGTCCACTTATTGACTTTGAAAATTAGCCAATGAGCGCGCGAGAAGATCCGGCCGCCTGGTCGCAGTTCTCCGCGTAACGCCTGTAACGTGTGATTTTCCGATTTTCATTCCGCATCCTCTGTCATTTTTATAACTATTCAGCCTCCCGTCCGCCAAAAAAGATTATCCTACGTTGTGTCGGCTTCTTCTTTTATATTTTTCATCATTAAAGTCCTGTCACTCCGTATCCCGCCTTCATTTTCATTCTCTCATCCTGCATCTTGCCAAATCTATGCTGGGCCCTCTGACAGATCCCTTACACACACCCACACCCCACATTGACTCTTACCCCCATTTCGTTATTTCGCCATTTTCCTGTCGTGTGACCAAATATAACCCTGGGAACAACGAGGTTGATGAAGCCACATGACAAAACTCCTCGTCAGCGTTTCGTGACAAAGAAGACTAGACTGGACTACATGTAATTTAAGACCTGGTTGTGACCAGAATTATTATTATTATTCAAGTCAACGAACATACACAGTCTTAGTTAATATGCCAGCTCGGAGAAATTCACTGAAATTTATCATACTATTGCTTATCCTGCACAAGATCACGATGGAAGTAAACATAATAAATAATCAATTATTTAGTGTGAGCTTTTCTCTTTACGGTCTCCTACGTTTGGCTCGTCATGCGAAACCAAATATTCTGTGCTTTTATCCTTTGCGGCATCATTCGGTCGTCTAAACTTTTAGTTGGAAGTTTATATTGTCCAACACGGCCTATTTCCTGTATGACCCTGTATTGAATCCTTCCACCGACCCAAGTAACATGAAACCCAAATTCCCAAAGTGCTTAATAAATGTTTACCTCTTTTAGCTGCGGGAAGCAACAATAAATGCTGTCATTCCTCATCTAAAACAATCAATAGAAAACCATGAAGGGATTTGAAAGTAATCTAGCCCATTAGCCTAAGAGCCAATCAAATGACTCCATGATTCACGCGCGCTGTTGAGCACAACGTCACCTTGGAGACAGAATCTGAAAAAAGGGCCCTGAACGAGTGATTTCGTCTGAATTATATACATCGAAATCGCTTGTGAAGCTCTGAAAAAGTGCAGACAAGTGCTTTATGGCTATATTTTCTTAACGTTGATGGAATTTTGACGAGATTCGTAGCCGCAGGCGTTGGAAATTCAAAGAATAATGTCGGAGGCGCCACAAGAAGAGGCTGCAAAATCGCGAGCGGCTTCACCACCAAGCGGTGAAGTTGCGCCTCCTCTGATCTCAAATGCCAAAGGTATGTGTACACATAACCTTACTTATCAGCTCTACGTTAACGTTAACTCATAACTGCATACAGACCTCCACACGACGCTTTTTGTTGTCGCATTTACGAGGGGTTGCTCAAGACGAGATCATAATTTCGTTCGAAGTGCGCTCGCTCCTTGGACCTTGGCATTAATTTTACATAGACTGCGTCTTTGGTCGTGTGGGATTATTAAGACCTATTATGTCTTCCGTTCGAGATCTTCCTGTGAGCTATGTAAAACTGCCTTGTCCTTTTATAGACGAAGAAGCAAAGAAGGGGCCTAAAAGACGAGGTGCTCCAAGATCGGCCGGCAGAACTGCCGCGAACACTGGCCCGGTAAGTTTTGAAACTCTACCTGATATTTTGATTCGAAGTAATACAATCATTGCAATTACTCATCAATTTAGAGAGAATGAATATTCGCATGCTTAAATTAAACGATCTGTTTAAACATTGGGCAAAGTTATTTCAGCTGTTTACTCTATGAAGAAACACGTTTCACTATTTAATACCGACCGTTTGGGTAACAAAATTACTTACTTATTCTGTAATCTGTCCAACAGATACGGTCGAGTTTGCATTTATCATGGAGTACTCTAATGGAATTTAATATTTTATGACGTCTAATTTTGGTCAGCCACGGTGCACGATAACTCTTGTTTAGTTTAATTCTAAGGCATTTAATCATTGACGATATAAGCAATAACTTGTCGAACTTGAGTTTCGTGAATCTGACGGCTAATGAACCTCTGTTTATTCATCGACATCGTAATTGAATTGTCGCCACAATTTATCATTGATTCCGTTCTTTCAAAAACAGAAGAAGGCAGTTACGCTCGTGACGGGTTCTGAAGCCATGAAGGAAAGACAGAAACAAGCCAAGGCCCTCAAAGAAAATCGCAAAATGACGGTAATTTATTTTGTAATTGATCTTCAGCAAACAAGTTGTTTACCCGTCTAATTTCTCAGACCATGGCATATGTGTTTCATAACACTGATGTCAAACAACATCGCCTGTTCTGATTGGGTAAGGGCCCAGTGTCCAAAGTCCCCTTATGAATAAGAAATTAATGATGTTAATCAACAGACAAAGTATATGTAGATTTCGTCTGTGCCAATTTTCCCATCTCTGAGATACAGACCGAATCGCCTGGTCTCCTGTTAGGGTCACCAAATCTGTGGCACAATATGAAGGAAAGAACATGATATATATTTTTTCAGACACTTTTTGAGCGAGTTTTGGGGAAATTTTTTGTTACTTGACGCATTTTTGTGGTTGAAGTGGCGGCACTCTACTTTGCACTTTTTTTAGGGCCAAGAGGGTAAAATTGGCAATCTCCTGGATTTTGACTTTTTTAGGTTAACATCTGCAGGGTTCAACATCTCCGCTAGCCCAGTAGCCCGAGGCTAGTAGAAATGAGATCGGGCTAGTAAAATGTCATGTTTAATAGCCTGCAGGCTAGTAAAAAAAATTGAAAGAATTAATATTTTTTTTCGTGCATTTTAAGTTCATAATTGTTAAAGAAAACAAAAAACCTTTAAATTGTAGGGATAACATTAGTAAAGAAAGTACAAAAGTACCCCTCTGTGGCGTCTATCTTGTCGTAAAATATAACTGGAAACCAGACCCTATGCTTAGTGGAAAATGCACTCCCTAGCTCTCTCCCTACCCATCTTGCAACGCCTTGCACATCACCTCGCACTTGAAGCAATTGTAGAGAAGATGGAGCAATAAAGCAGCGCCGCCAAGCAAAAAGGCGAAGACCAGTGAAACGGAAGAGAAAAAAAAGCAGGAAAAATGAGAACAATAAAAGGAAAAGAGCATTTAGTCTATCGTGGAAAGAAAGTTTTTTGTGGCTTCAGTATCATGTTATGAACAGCGAGGGTAAGATGTTCTGTGACATTTGCAGAGGGTATGATCATTCAGATTCATGTTCGGTTGAAACACAGACTTTAAGCTAGAAACCAATAGGGCCCATGCTAGATTAGCCTTTCTTTTCATGTATGTTGTAAGGGGCAAAGTAAGGAATGTGAAAATAGAGCCTGAGAGGGAAACTGACCTGGGCTACAAAGTCATGTTTCAGGCTAGTAAATTTCAGCAATGACTAGCCTGGTGGCTACTAATACAGCTGATCAGATGTCGAACCCTGCATCTGTGGGATTTGTAAAGAGAATAAAATATCTCAGTTGAACAGAGAGGTGAGCAAGGCTAGGTGGTCAGAGATAAGAATTTCCAAGCTTTCGCAGAAGATTAATTGTCTCTCAGGTCTACTGGGAAGATAAGACCACAAATAAATTATCTTATTTTTCTGTAATGTTGTTTTGGCATTCAAAGTTTGTGAAGTGAGTTGTTTTGCTTGAAATTATTTCTACTGAACATTCACTAGGCTGATGCAAGAAGGAATTTGAGAGCACTAAAATTGAAAATGTTTGATTCCAGAAAAATATCTATATCCTATACCACGTGTGCCATGAACATTTAAACCCACCTTGCCTTCGGAAATTCCAAAATACTGTACCCCCATGCCCTCCGAATTCCAAAATCATTAACACCTCCTCCCCTCCAGAATTTCCAATCTTTTTCAGACCCTTTGGAATTCCTGTTTGACTGCCCAGAACTTCTAATGAACGGGAAACTTGCGCTTTTCCCTCCCTCCAAGAAAATTCTGCTCACAATTTTTGGTCAAGCAAACAAGCAACTCAAGTCTGTTAACGTTTAATAAAGTACACCGTAGCTTTCCCTTCTTTAAGTAACTTGCTTACCTCTGAAATTTTCCATTCATTAGCTTGATATTTTAAGGAGAGTAGATCATATTGATACCACTGGAAGACAAAAGTAAAGTTCACGATGTGCTGTCACCTGTCATATTGAAAAGTTTGTTCATTGAGTAACTGCTGAACTATAGTAATGCAGACTAGTACAAATATGTCAGGCATTCCATTTGGAAATGAGAGACTGGTGCACGTTTTTTGCACGCAACCAGAAACACAGACTTTTTTATATTTTATTAATCTATCTACTAATTCATCAACTTTAAGGCCTCTTCAATGCTGATATTGTTGCACAACCCATCTGCTCTCTCATCTGCATGAACGCCAACACCTGCTTGATCGATCTTTATCCTACTTCCGTGGTCAGGTCGTGCTTGATTTACAAACTAGAAAAGTTAACTGAAAAGCAATTTCAAGTGAAGCTTTCGCCATATTCTCCCTCTGGAAATTTAGAGCTGAAACCCCCCATGCAGTCCAAGAAACCCCCCTCTCCCTTGGAATTCCGAGATGCTGCCCATGGTATGGGTATGGATATTTTCTGGAATAACCCAATGAATTTAATCAATCCAAAACTAGATTTCTTGGACAAGAATATTGACAGACTTGATGATACGAACAGAGTCAACAGACTGGATGTACAACCAGGATTGTACATACGGACATGATCTGTAATGAAAGGTCACAAAAGCACTAGCAGTAATCTTCTTAGCCTGCATAGTATAAATCATGACCTAACTTTCCGGATATAACCTTGTTATTACATGTTCATTGAACTACTAGGCTAAGAGTGGAGTTTCAACATATCACTGGATCTTATATGATTGTATTTTTCCAGGTCTTAACCTTTTGAGCCAGGTTGACCCTCAGTAAACTTAATGTTAAACAGACTTGATTACTCAACATGTCCTGTGATGATTTGACCTCTTTATGTAATCAGTCAATCATATCACAAAAATGTAATTTTATGTATCATACTGGCCTTTCCGAATTATTGCTGCCAAGAAACTCACAAAGGAAAACTCTTCTTCTACCCTCCCCCCCCCCCCCCCCATTGGTCTGCCTCACCCCTGGGAAGCTTAGTGTTACTATTGCTAGTTCTACAGGGTGGATTAGTGACAGGGTTTGGGGACATTGCGGGACAAACTAGCAGATTTGGCCAGTTTGGTGTCAACTTCTTGTCCTTCTTCTCTGAACTTATTACAAAAAGGTCCCTACCTGTAATCTTCACTGCATGCTATTACAATTCAGCAAAGACTGCTATAAATAGCTTCCATTCCATGTAACTAATATATTCTTTTAAAATTGTCAGAGTTTCGTTATTAATTAGATTTGATAAATTGCAATTGTAGTAACAATTTTGTGCTGTTTCGTTTTCAGATGGATTCGAGACATAACTTCATACTATCCAAGGTACATGTAGTACCATATAATACGTTTATTGTTATGGTTGTTGACTACACTGTAGGTGTATGTGCAATTACATTCATTGCATTTTAAAATATATGAAGCTGGCTCGACTGTCCTCATCCAGATTTAGGTCATTGTTAATAATAATTATTGCTTTTTTCTAGATTGCTGATTACGTAGGAGCAGATTTGGCTGTGATTGAAGACTTCGCTTTGGGAGATGATAAAGTAGGTTTTCTGTAATACAATTGCACTGGGAATTTTTCATTCTGAAGTTCAGCAGGATGCATGAACCTGTATGTTTGCTGGGAAAACACATACATCACTCTGTTCTGATTCTATCTTGCAATTATACACTGCTCTCTACCCCCTGGAGATATTAATAGCCTTAGAAACTTTAGAATTTTAACTTCTTTTATCACCAGTTAGCTTCCTCCTTATTTGGGAGATTGGTCAACCTGTCCAGCACACTTGGGGATTCAATTTTTTTTTTTATCCAGGAAGGAAGGAAATAGCAAGCCTAATATTATAAGCTGTCCACTTCCTTTTTCAGACCTCCATGCCATCTCTTTATTCTTCAACTGTTTTGTATTACTTTTGTATACTTTAGTTTTCTCGTCTAGATCTCTTCTCTTCTCTTTCAGTTTAGTCTAGTCTGGCATGAGCACCTCCTACCAACTTATCATTCAAGTCATTCCATACACTTCAATTATGAAGGAATAATATCAAGATCTTTTTTCATCTTCCACAGTTTGACCAAATTGAAGATTTTTTTGCTACAGATGGATCAAGGAAAATAATGTTTTTCTATCAGGAATGCAATGTAAGTTGCCTCTGTTATCGCTTAGTCCATAATTTCCAGAAACACTTTCAAAGGCAATATTCTTCCATTACAATTTGCAAAGGTGGTCAGTAGAACTGATTATTTAACATGTGTTTTCCATTCGTATTTATTGGGCCTGGTTAATTTCCAGATAAACAGAGTCGACCTAAGCTCACAGGCTGCCAATTCACCCAGAAAACTCTTTATCACAGGAGGGAACACAGAGGTACAGTATTGGCAAGCAAGCAACCACTTGTTGAAGTTAATGTGTTCATACTAGATTAGTAAAACCACAGTTTCTTTTTAGACGTTTAAGTATTGTAGGCATGCGATGTATACAAAGGACTGTTACAGTAGAACCCCACCATCTCTAACTAGGTTATCTTGAAATCCCTGCTATCTTGAACTCATTCATGAAATCATTTTCCCTTGGACTTGCTCTCTCAGTCTACTATCAGCTATCTTGGACCCCTGACATCTCGATGGCTACCTCTCCACAACTGCCACCCCTCTATGACAGCCACTTTTTTGTTGCCAGCTGACCGTAGTCCATACATTCACGCTTCTCTACAAAGGCCACCTCTCCACAATGGCACACCCACTAAAACTCATCCAAACTGCCAAAATAACCTCTTGGCAGTGGCCAGTTAATCAATGACTGCTGAACAGTGTATACAAAACCCCATTTGTGTTATCTCTTTCTGTTAATGTTACTGATACATTTTTGATTTACATGATAAATAAAATAAGCAATTTTTCTTTTTTTTAAATGTTACACCCCTGAAAAGAAGTGTCATATTACACCCCTACCTCCCCATAACAGCTGCCTCTCTACAACAGCCACTTTCCTTTGTCTCCAAGGGGGCTATTTTGGAGAAGTATTGCATTCTCATTTGATAGCAGCCATTATTTATCACCGGGTTTGAACATGTCATTGTAAGAAATGCCATGCCTACCCCATACTGTACATGTAGAAGCTGTATGCATACTGTTGAATGCACTTGTCAAAAGCTGAATTCAGGGTTGTCATTAAGTTTTGAGTCACCTGCAGCCTCGTTTTCCACACCCGTAGCAAACTAGTCTTGTTACTTTGTGGTTGAATTCTATCTACAACAGGCAATTTCATGCATAGCATCAAGGGACAATCAAGCAGTTTTGCCCAGCCGTAGCAGGTGTTACGGGGTTATGGCCCTTAGTGACAGCCCTGTAATTTATAAATTATTGAATTATTATGTAAAAATTAAGTGCTATTTTATTGATACTTGCTAATTTTGTTTCTTCTAGGAACTCTGTGGTACTTGCCTAATATTTCTCCGTTCATCAACCAAGGCAATTACTATACAAAACATTGCTCAGGTATAAATGTTTATTAGTAATAATATTATAATTAAATTATTATTAATTAAATGCCCATGTTTCTCTTTTGATTGATTGAAAAGTGCTTGCTACTTGCAGGAAGTAAACTTTATGGCAATGGATGTGTCCAAGGGTGATGTTCTAGAAGGATTTCAAAAACTTCTTGGAAGTGTTATGATCCCTGCACTTCAGAAACAAGAGGTGTGTTGTAACTTTTTGCCTGCAACAACCTGCAGATAAATAGTCACATCTATTAGATGTTAGTGAAGTACGTGTTGCACAAGTTAATGGGGCTAGGATTGGAAAATATTGGTAGACAAGTTCTTTCTGAAAAGTTTATGGGCTGTGCTTTTCTGAGATGACCAATAAGACAATCACTGAAACAGTAAATGTAACAGATAGAAGGCAATGTAAAACTATTGGTTGAGATTTTAAGGTCAGAGATCTTTTTTGAAAGACACAGTTCATGTAACTCTTTTTACAGAATTGGGGTGAGCTTCCAAGTAACAGTGGGCAAGTACAAGAATTCCTGGAGTCGCTTGATAAGTTTGTTGGAATTTTGGGTGGAGCCAGAAGTAGCCTGAAAGGGAGGTAAGGGTGAATGGGTGGAAAAATACATTGTGATACTGGAGACATTAGAGATCAGATTATGCTGTTAGCAATTCCATGTCAGTTTTGTCCAATTTTTGGCCTCTAGTGTACATGTATGTAGGTAACATAATGATTATACAGTCAGGTCTTGTTATAGCAGACTCCCTTGGGATCCATCATTTGGTGTAGCGATTAGATTAGGACTGAAGTTACTTTCTTGTTCTTTTTGCTGGAATGTAGAGTTCAGCTTGGTGATCATGACTTGGGACCATTACTTGATGGACTCAGAACCCCTACAGATTATGTACTTGCTGGTGAGAAGAGCTTAAGAACTATGTTTTGAATAGTTAACTATGATTAAGCAATGTTTCATGTGTATCACTTGTACTATCAACTGCTGCCCATGGTCAGTCAAATAGTTCATGGGTGGGGCAGCGGGGGATCAGTAGAGCAGTGTAGGTTGGCCAAACAGCACGCCGTATCACTTGTACTATCAACTGCGGCCCAACAGGTCAGTCAAGTAGTCAGTGGGGGATTGGTGGAACAGTGTAGGTGGATCGTTCAGTTGTTCAAGCAGAATGATGTTCAGCTGGTCTGTAAGAACCCCTTTTATCATGTGGACAAAATGAGCCAAATGCTATGTTATGACTGGCTACTCAAGCAGGCAGTACATTGCTCTGTTGATCACCTGCTGTTTCTGGCAAGGACATAATGGTATTCCTTATATGACATGATAAATCCTTAATTGGCCAAGCCTGCTCAGTCAGTTGGATCATGACTAGATATTGCACACTTTTTTTTTTTATAATGCAATTTTATTTACAGGACGAACTCTTACACTACTTACATCTACACTTACACAGTACTTGCTCCTTACCCTACTTATACTTACACTATTTATACATGCACTAGTCACAAAACATCTATTACCATGCAATAACGCTAATTAAATTACAGTTGGCTTACTTATAATGCTCTTTTTTTTATTAAAGATAAATTACTTGGCAATTATCTAAAACGTATCAAGGATTCATTTGGCATCACTGCGAACCGCTATCAATAGAGGATGATTTCAGCCCAAGAAGCAGATTAGGATGGGGGTTTTCCCTGGAACAAATATTTACATATCGTTTCTCTTTCAGCAAATAATCCTGATGTGTTGGACAAACTTGAGGGTCTTGTAGCCCTGTGGTCCAAAGTAATTGAGCAAGTTCTTGCTGAGAGTGAACAGGTAGGTTGCAGACTTTTATTTGCTTGTACATGTAATTTAACTTCCCATTTTTACATGGTGCTTGCTGCACAAGACTCTGGATTATAATTATAATTTAGTAGTTTATTGAAACTCTCTGGCAGTCTTAGACTGAATTAACAAGCTAGGTTTAGCCTGACCAAGCCTAGCCAGGGCCCACTGTGTATATTGCTGCTGGGTAAGATGCTTTTCCTTCACACTAGTATTTCTTGATCAAGGAGAATATATTGGGTATCAGTGAATAGGAAGGGGAACCTGACAAACACAGTTTACGCTATGAAGTAACTCTACAAGTGTGCAAGATGAACCAAATCCTTTACTGAGGGTGCTGTCGGAGGGCTATCTTGCCAGCGTGGGATTAACTACTCTTTCCTGCAAGGCAATCAACAAGTACATAATATTCTTTTTTTCTTAGATGAGAAAAGAGGCTGATGACATTGGTCCAACAGCAGAACTTGAACACTGGAAAGAAAGGATGGCCAAGTTTAATGTGTACGTGCCCCTGAAAATTGTTTATTGTTTGTCTTTTTTTTTTTTAGAAAAGCTAGCTCTGTTGTGACATATTAATAATTATTGCCTTTTGTGCAAGCCTGCTAAGATGTCAGTATTGCCACCAGGAAATGGAAGTCAGATCAGTGGAAAGCTTAGTGAAGCATATATTTTACCACAATTGCTGCTAATCTTGCAATCTGATTGGCTAATTTGCCATTGTCAATAAGAGTCCATACCATGCTGCTCACGTCAGTGTGTCGCACAATGCCTTTTTTAGCTCACGCTCTGAAAAAACCATTTTCTTTGACATCGATATTGTGGTAAAAAACAAATTGAAATGTGGTTTATCGTGGTCTATACTCTTATCGACAACAAGTACGCATCATTACTCTTTTCCCGAAAAATTTTTTCTTATTGTTTCTGCGTGTTGAGCAGGTTTGCAAAAGTTTTTGACAGGAAAGTCTGACGCGTACAAATAGCTCATTTGCATAGTGCAGCGCGTGCATTTTCAAGTCCAAGTCGGTGTTTTCAATTGGCAACAAATCTTGACAAAGATTTCTTTCATTATCTTTGATATTGTGCGCCTTGTGAGTCCACAACATTTTTACCACTTTGATGAGGCGTACTCATTGTCGATAAGAGTACAGACCATGCTAAACCACATTTGATTTGTTAATTGTCACTAAAAAATAAGCTTTCAAAAATCCAAAATTTGCTGTGTTTTGGGTTGTGTGGAATGCTACATGGTTCAGCATCAACAACTACAAGTATGATGATGATGACTGCACTGGTTAGTTGAATGTGAATGAACGACTCATCCTTTGCTTTAAGTCCCTGTATTGTGGTTTTGTTAGTTTTAACTTATAAATTTGATTTGCTAAATAAAACTCAGAGTTTTCATTGTCTCGTACAGCCTTCTGGACCAGGTGAAGAGCCCTCACTGCAAAGCCACTGTAGGAGTTCTGCATGCAGCTAAATCAAGAAGTCTAAAACACTGGAAGGAGTTGGTATGGTGTTTATTATCATTATGGTTATCATTGTCATTATCGTTATCATTATCATTATCATTACCAGTGTCAGTCTCATTCTCATTCTCACTATCATACAGTGATACTCATTTTGTCAAATCCCCTTTCAATAAGGTACTGCTTCTGGAGTTTACTCTAACTGCTTTGGTCGAAGAATCAACAAAGAGTACATGTAACATTTGCTTTCTCTAATTTCTAAAAGTGTCCATCTATCGCACCTCAGTCACTTAGGCTCAAACCTTCACCAAAAAGGCCATGGAAAATTTTCAGACTCACCTCAAGTAGAAAAAATCTGTATTGCTCAATTATTTTTTACCAGCTGAAGCCAACGTATCGAATGGCTGTCAAGGGAAACTGCAAATATATATGTCAACCCGAAAACCCCAGTCCTAAGGTCCATTCTTCTAACTAAACACTCAGAAATTAATCCTTGGACTCACAGGAGCTAGAACTTAAGTTGTTAATTGGAAGTTTAAATAATGTCAACTGTCATTTTAAAAGTGATGAGAAGACCTAAATCAAATGTGATACCTAAACACGTAGGGGCCAAACCACCCCCCTAATGTTTCATGAAGGCTATATTTGTTTGGTCTATATATTTCCAAACCAAGTTTGGCAGGTGAGCTTTCTTTGTTCTCCAGTTTATTTTAGTTTAGAAGTTGTGACAAAATGTCAGATTATGACATTATAATTGATGACGTCACCAAAATGTGCTATAATTTTGTGTAAAATCTGATGTAAAGATTATGTAATTGGAAAGGCCTTGACTTGAGGGTGGTTTGGCTCCTACGTGAAACATTTTGCACTGATTCCCAAATTTAGGATAGTCGGATAACAGATGCTGCTAATGAAGCCAAGGACAATGTGAAATATCTGTACACACTGGACAAGTTTTTTGGACCTTTAATCAAGTGCTCTCCGGTATGTATGCAGAGCATGCTTCATTTATAGTACTTGTATGCAGCATTATTCACTTAAATCTGAGAATTTGAATTGCTGTGACATGTTATGACTTTTTCTTATGCATTAGTTTTTGCCTCTTCTGTCCATGACTTAAATATGTCAAAGTTTTGTTTGCAGTTAATAACATTCCAGTGTATGCATTTGCCTCTTGCTTCTTTTTCTGCCCAGCCAAGTTCATTCTGCATTAGTTGGAAAATTTATTGTCAGTTGTATTTACTTCCAACAGACGGAAATGGTGGAACACATTCCCAGTTTAATGAATGCCATCCGAATGATCCACAGCATCTCCCAGTACTACAACACTTCTGAGAGAATGACATCTCTTTTTGTCAAAGTCACAAACCAGATGATAACTACTTGTAAGGCTTACATCAATCGAGATGTTATGAAGATCTGGGAACATTCAAGGTATGCACTAGACACATTGATTGCTTATAATAATATTACCTGCTCCACCCAGCAGCAGTTTACGTCCTACCAGTTAAGGGTAGCATTCTATTCTCTGTTTGAATACACAGTATCCAGTGAAGTGTTTTGTCAGCTTCCACATGCATCAATGCATCTTATTCCTGTTTTCAGGGAGGTGTTGTCTGGAAGATTGAATGAGTGCATTAGGCTCAATGAAGAGTACCAGAGGTGTTTTCATCGAACCAAGCAAAAGCTGCGAGAAAATCCAAATGAAAGACAATTTGAATTCAGGTAATGATATGTTCATTGTAGTTTACACCCCAGTTTCACTTTCTACACTACTTTTGTTAGTGCCACCTTGTTGCACAAGCACCCAAATTGTCAAACCAACGATCGGGTATCTTGATAATTTCTGTAGCATACTTGTGTTTTTCTCATTTCATGATACTTCACTGGTAACCATGAACTCTTAGAATGCTGGATTTGATGATTCTTTTGATATAAGGCAAAGTTAACACTCTTATTATTGAAAGTTAATAAGCAATTTGAGTTTGAAGCCAGCAGCACATTCTTAATATTTTTCTCACAGTGAGAATTACATCTTTGGTAAATTTGACGCATTCTGCAAGAGACTGGAAAAGATTAATGACATGCTAAACACCATGGAAACTTTTGCTGGTGTAAATAACATCAAAATTGAGGTATAGTTCGTTGGTGTGTTTTAATATACTGTACATTGATTGAAGTACATTATCAGTCAAGGCTGCTTGTACAAGTCATTAGTAATTAACCCTGTGGGTAAAAGAAAGTGATATTTTCTACTGTTTCTAGCTTACAGTCTTCAAGGTAGTCAGTGAAGGACTCTTGAATGTCACCAATATGCCCTCAAATAATTTCCTCAAATGCATGCCCAGATAAAGCATTGATTTGTGTGTTATAGTTAGTATTTGTTCTTGCTATTCTTTTCTCATTTAAACTTCTTCAGTCCTCTTCCTTACCTCATCTGTTGTCGTAGATGTAACCATCATGAAAGTCAGGTTTCAGATATCCAGCTTTCTCCCTGTTTGGGGAATCAGTTATGTTTAATCTTTGTTCAACCATGTTGACTCTTTTCAGGGCATGGAGACCATGATTGTGCGCTACAATTCGATAGTGACAAGTGTGAAAAAGAAAGGTTACGACTTGTTGGATCACAGAAAAGGAGAGGTATGAAGGGATGGATCAGTTGCCACTGGTTAAGTATTCAGATTACTTTATTGCAGTGATCTAATGGCTCTTGAGTTGTACTTACATGGCATGTTGTAAGAGTAAGATTCTAACTACTTCTCTCTGCCTTGGAGTAAAATAAGTTTTGGCAAATTGCTGGAGAAACCTGACAAGATGTGAGTGGTGTACGTAACATCAGTGTGAACGTTTTACACTGTATTCAAATTGTGTAATTGAAACCTGAATTTAGCACCATCATTGGCAAACTACCAGGCGTCTCCAGTCTCAAGTATTGCAACAGACCATGCTGCTCTTGATATGACAACATATTACCTTTCTGATACAAAACCATACATGTGTTTTGAGGGTGGATGGAAAATCAAAGTAAGCAATTTTGGGGGCTGTGATATTTGAAAACAGAGTGAAAAGGCAGTAAGAAGTCTGAGAAAGAATGGATAAAAAGTGACTACGTGGCAGTGGAATGGTACATGATATATGTCTCTGCAATGCATTTTTGTTTTTTGTTTGTTGCAGTTTGATCTTGACTATGAGGAATTTAAACAAAGCATCGATGGATTGAAACAACAGTTGCAAATGTTTGTTGACTCTTGGTTTGAGAAACCACTGTCTGTAAGTGTTTTATTTCACCAAATTACCTTGTTTCTTGACTTGTTACCTAGAGAGCTTTGTGGTTGTCAAGAGATGATCAACAGAATGTCTGCAAATAGAGTTCTGCCAAGATTTAGTTTTGTCTTGGCATCTTGCAGTGACATAAAACTACTGTCTCAAGGGCATCAAATTTTCTCTTCAGACCTTGAGGGCTCTAGAGCTCCTGCAAAAATTCCAAAACATAGCAGGAGTTCAATTGTATCTCCATGACAAGTACCAGAGGATTCTTCTGCAGTATGGCAGGTATGAAGCCATTAAGTTAAAATTATACTAAAATTATTATTATTATTTTAATTTATCCTTTACATTTTAAGAGACATAGATTTAAATAATTATATGCAAAAACTGTTATAATAGAAAAAACAAGGGAAAGACATGGTCTGTTTATTAATATGATATCAGCAGTGCTGTGAGGTAGCTTATGATGTGGTCTTAATAAGTTACCTTGTTTTTATTTTTTAAGGGATCTTGAAACATGCAAGAAATTGTACCAGAAACAGAAAAATGATCCACCAATTCTCCGAAACTTACCACCAGTAAGCCTTTTATTCTATCTTAAGTTTATGTTGCAAATTTGAAGTTTCCCTAGAAGTATGTAATGTTATTTGCTGACTTTACCTTAGTCAGTTTCTGTCAAAGAGTGCCAAGGGAACACAAAATAAACAAATGCTTGTGACTTGTCTGATTTTTTTAGGTGGCTGGTAAAATAACCTGGGCTCGCCAGCTTTTTAGAAGAATTCACGAGCCAATGAGAGTATTCAAGACATACCCTGAAATCTTAAAGGTAAGTGGAACAAATAAATATTTTGTGTGTGCTTTTGCAAAGTTATTTGATTTAATTTAATTGCAAAATGGAAATTTAATTTCTAAAGACTGTTGCTCTTGGTGCATAAGTGTGTTTCCTAGTTCTCTTTATTCTGATTCATGTTGCCATATGGTCCTTAAAAATCTTTAGGGGGAAGATGCAAAGAGAATCATTCGTAATTACAACAAGAATGCAGCTGTGCTTGTAGAATTTGAGGTATTTATTTCTTATTCAAAGCTATTTTTAGTGTACTTTCTCTGAACACAGTGACTCTTGCACATGTTTCTAATTATTAACAACATATATGGGCACCTCACTTCATCACTATCTTTGTTTTTGCCTCTTATGCCTTTTTGGCTGTATAAATCAGTGTATCAATATATATTTTCAGGTTTTCTTCAATTTAAAGGTTATTTGTACATGCATGGCCAAACTACCGTGACTGAGCTCCTTTTAACAGGTGCAATGCCATTGGTGTAAACTTTCTAGGCAGTTTGATCAAGCTACATCCTCGACGATCCAGGGGCTAGAACATTGAATGTTGGTAATCATACCCTGAAACCTGTATTGAGAATGAATAGCAGATACTGTTTACTTATTAAGTAAACAGTATCTGCTATTCATTCTCAATACAGGTTTCAGGGTATGATTACCAACATTCAATGTGTTTCTGTTTCTCCCTCATCTGTGTAGTTACTTTATCATCGTGGCTGGTTCAAAGCAGTGGAACTTGCTAAAAGTGGGTTAAATGCATCGCTGCTTGTCAGACACCCAGAAACCAAGGTATGTTCTTCCATAAAGTGTTTTATAGCACTTTTTTAAAATTAATTCCAAACTGTTACTGACTCCACTGTTTTTGTTCTATACAGAAACTCTTTGTGAACTTTGATCCACAAATCCTTGAGTTAATCCAGGAAGCAAAATGTATGCGACGGCTGAACCTCGAGGTTAGCATTTATCAGTATTGTTGAGTTTAAGGTTTTAGCAAGGGAGTAGCATTTTGTTAACCAAGTACAACTAGAGTCACATATGAATGCAGATTCGTCAATGCTTTTTCCAGTTTTCTCTATAGTGACATTCCTCTTTTATGTGAATTTCAAGGCGTAAAGTGATATGCGTTCTGTTTTATCATGCGTCTTGCTTGTTGATGCTGAGTATCGTGTGATTTTAATGTGTTTACAGATCCCTGAGGCAGCTCAAGTTATGTGCCTGAAAGAGGAGCAATTCAAAACATGCAACAATCGGTACATAATTATGTATTAATTGAGTTTAATGAATTTTATGTGAGACCATAAACAATCATATTTTCCCCCTTCTAACCTCTATAGATAAGCTAGTTATAATTTTAGAGAGGAGGTAGGGTGGGATTTGTTGGTCATACTTATACCTAAGGAGAACCTATTTGATAAGCTGGCAATGTATGAAGGAATAAGGCGCATCTCAGGACAACCATTTATGCCCTTTTAATGAAAAGCAAAAGAATCTAACCTCTACGACATTTATCGGGGCAATTAAAGATTCGCAATTATTATTATTATTATTATTATTATTATTATTATTATTATTATTATTATTATTATTATTATTAGTGCTGAGAGTATTCAAATAAAAGACGGCGTACTTTTATTAAGCTTTATTAGGGACTTGTCGCAGTGAACTGATAATCAACAAAGAAATACATGCATGCAGAATTGTGTAGAAAGCATACAAAATGTTTTATAGTGAAAGACAGCTGCAACACGCTTTATCAGTGTCCATCGTTTGGATTGACGTTTTTTTAAGAGGGACAATGTTTCCAAACTTTGGGAGTAATTAAGGATGGCGTAGTGACGCGAGCGCTCATCTCCCACCAATTTGGTGCGCGTTAGGCTGCGAGCAGTCTCTCTTTTCCTCGAAAATCCGTGGGAAGAACGCAAAACGGTTACGCAAAACAAGTAAGCACGCTTATATGTTTTGTGTTCTTCCCCACCGTTTTCGAGGAAAAGAGAGACTGCTCGCAGTCTAGGAACACGTTTGATCCCGACGTGGTGTCCTATGTACATGTAGGTTGACCTTTTTGGTTGGTTCTTGTCTCTGTCCTGGAGGTTTGTCCTTGGGTAATCTGGCTTTCCGCCTTTCTGAAAAACCAATGTTGCCAAATTCCAATTTTACCTGCCTTTATAGTGAACCCACATGGAAACCGGCTAGGTCTAATAAGATGTCCCATACTCTCTAAATATTTCAACTCAGTAAAAGTGTTATTAGTTGCTCAATATTTCAATGAGAATCCGCTCGTGATACTTTGTCTGTTTTTCATGTAGATGTTAAATATTTGTTTTTGTTTGTAGACTTCAAGAGGTTTTGAAGGAGTATGATGGAGTTGTTGCAGATATTCCAGAAAATGTACTACCCCTTATGAAACCATTTACCAGCCGTGTAGATGAAACTATCAAGCCTGGTTTGACCATGCTGAACTGGACGTCCCTGAATGTCTACTCGTGTGAGTACATCATCTACCTAGCTGTTTGTAAAAAGTTTGCATCACGCCACGCCATTTAACTCACTACATGCGTACGTAAGCTTGCACCACTTAAACAATAGAGCACTTTTTCTGTATTTACATAGTCTCATGTAAACGCGAAGGGGATTCAGAGAATTCGAGACAGTTATGCAAACTCGAGACGCAGTCAATGGTTTGCATAACTTTCGAGAATTCTCCGAACCTTTAAGTGTTTAGATAAGGCTATGTAATGCTAAGCCAAGAGTCAATTGTTAGACAAGTATGAAGCTGACGTCTACATACGGATCTAATTCTGTGTGAAAATAAAGACGAAATTGTTTGCTTGCTGAAGATGTTTGGAAGCTAGCAAAGTGCTCTGACAAATTCATTGTATCATATATTGTACCTTAAGAAAGATTTTAGTTTAGCAGACTTTATTCCGTCCTTAAGGGTATGGTTAATCTCGAGAACTCTGCTTGAAACTCTGTCTTGTTCCTTTCTGTTGTCTGTTATTATCAATTTCTTCATAAATTCGCTGACATTAATTTTGCATAAACATAACGATGGTCGCAATCCTCTTGGCAGACATCAACAGCATTCAAAAATCAGTAAAAGGACTGGAGATTCTTACAAAAGGGGTAGGTTTTTCTTGTTGCAACACACATTTTTTTTACTTCCTTTTTGGAGGGTTTTATCCCTCTTTTTTAACACAATTACAAAACAAATAACGGCATTGCTGCGGGAAATCTCGCGAGGAAAATAATCCAAAATAACACGCAATATGATAAATTTCTATCGTGTCCAAGTTTACGTTTCTTGTTACTATCACATCCTGTGATAATGTTTGGACGTCGACTGGATTTGTGGCATCAAACGTAGAAATAGTTAACCTGTTGTCCTATTTGTTAAACAAATACAAATGTTACGTTTCACAAATCCAGGTTTAGTGACAGATATTTTGTATGAAATCACAAGAAGAAAGTTTGCGTGATTTGCTGAATTTAGTTGATGCAAGTAAATTTTAGTTACACTGTAAATATACAACAGGTGAACGTTGCAGTTTTTGAGTGAACTCTGTACTTTCTTAGGTAAAAGACATGCTTGAGTGCCGTATAGAGGCAGCATTGCAAGACATTGAGTTAACGCGACTCTGCGATCTTCCTGAAGATGAAGCTGTCACTGTGGAGGAATTTGTTGATGTGACTGAAAGAACGTGTCAAGAGGCTGCAGAATCGTTGTCCAAGTTAGTATGTGTTTCATAGGTTATTATATGAATGAGAAGAATTAATTTTTTGTAATTGGATAAAAGCAACCAATTTATCGCTAATTTAAATTTGCATTGCGGTGCAATGTTCTGATGTACAAAGTTTTTAAAGTGCCACTGAAACGAAATTTTTGTATGTGAGATTTTTGCTTAGTAATAAAGTTTCAACCTTACTTGGAAACACTGCAAACTTTTTTTTCGCATACGGTAAGCGGAAACTGCTTTTTCAGCCGTTCGAAGTTGGCTGGTTAAGCCCAAAATTGGCGGCCATTTTGGCGCGGCCAAAACAGCCTAGTGACGTCACTGGTTGTATTACTCTCATGGCGCGCTGAAAATTTAGAGTGATTATGGGAGAAGAGATTACTGTTCGAAGCCCCCCCAAAAAACATCTTAAGGACATCTCAGAGCTGTAAAGCAGATAATAACAGTAGCCTTAGAGATGAAGAGGTCGAGAATCGATCCTGGGGCTTTCCAGTCTATTTAATTGGATATTTGCAGGATATTTTATGTAGGCAAGCAAACGAGTGGGAGTTCTTAGATCGCAAAATGATTGGGACTCTTGGTGAAATGGCCAGCACTCAATTAAACAATATCTACACTCATAAAGTAAAAAAGACATGAAAACAAGAGGAAGCGGCTTTTGAAAATAATATCCGGACTGCTGCTACACGAATCGCAGCAACAACGCTTCGAGTTTTCGAGTCGCTTCGCTTCGAGGAGACCGGACGCTTTGTGAGTTTCACAGCGGACGAGATTGTGCCACAATGACCTTTAGTCCAGTTGTATCTGCTACATCCTACAAGTTATCACAACAGCAACAATTTAAGAAACCCTCTTCTTTTATATGAGGGAGCGAATTTAAACTAAGCGAAGGTAAACTAAGCTGCCATGACCCAGCAAGTATGCTTTCAGGAAACGAGAGAAAGCGTGACAATGTCGGCGGCGAAAGGTCATATATGCAAATTAGTTCAAATTCTGTTTAATAAACCTTCGAAAGGAGTGTAAACTAGTGACATTTTAACGAATTGTTTTGAACTTGGATACTATTAAATGAAGATCATAGACATGAGTATGTGCTAAGAAACTCAAAGTAATCCATCGGCCGTGAAATATTGCAATTGGGAGATACGTGTAAAAGAGAAGCGAAATTCCCGCTTTGTTTACACTGATACGTATGCGTCGATAAACCAAACCCTGCTGCGGATCAAATTTTCAAAGATACACTTTGTCTACCACAAGAACTCTCACTTATTAGTATCATAAAAAGATGCCCTCTGTGTGCAAAGAAGTACTCGACTCAAAGCTTGTGGACCGTTAATAACTTCGTGATTTTGCGGATGGCTGATGCGCTTACGGCTTTTAATGCAGTATTAAAAGTTGCCGAGGATATATTCGAACCTTGTTAATTGACCTTAGATAAACGTGAGAATCCAAATTTCGGAACTAGGCTGAAAACAGACGACGAAATATCGTGTTTAGGCTTTAGGACGTGATTTAAAAGTTGCCACACTCGTCTTCGAAACATCCAATCGAGTACTCAAGATGTTCGAAAAGTATACTGAGCTGTTCTAATCTGTAGCATTTATTTTGGTGAATCGACACTCTCTGGCGCCCCCCAACGTTTATGATGTGTATTTCTTATCAAGGCTGGACAGAAATTACAAGGTAGAAAACTAGTAGGTATCGACAATATGAAGAATAAACTTGAATAAATCAAGTGAAAACAAGAAAGAATCTATAGCGCTTCTTGCGTGAATACAACCAGTGACGTCACAAGGTCCTTAAACTCGGTTCCAGAGCCCGGACACAGTTTTGCTCCAAAAAGTCGACTTCAACAGCTAAAAAAAGCACTTTCCGTTAGGATTTGACAGAAATAAAGTTCACCATTACTTTAAGCACGTTTGAAACTATAGATTGGGATAATAAAAGAGAGTACGAAAATTTCGTTTCAGTGGCATTTTAAGAGCAATTTTTATCCGCGGTATTCAGGTACAACCATTTAGTGGAGTCGTCAGTGAACATCCTTCTTCAAACTCTAAAAGACAACTTAAAGCCATCAGAATTAACAGGACTTGATAAGGAAAACTACCCATGCCTGTACCCCGAATCAAAGCAAGCAAAGAACAACAAAGGGAACAGATGCTGGGAATGCATGCCATGTTGCTATTGGAGCTTGTTCATCTTTTTTAATCAGAGATGCATTGAAGCTTTGGTGAAATCCAAAAGGCAGTCACTGGATGCCATTAAACGGCGCATGCAAGCAGCTAGCAAACACAGCAAGGACAGCAGTGATGCAGATGCGAAATCGCCAGCTCTTTTCAAGGTGAATAGTTCTCTTGGCTTAGTCGGTTTCATCGTTTTCCGCTTCCTCTTCTTTCCTTTTTACAACCACCTTTGTCTCTCTTTATTTTCGCCTCTCCCCTTTCTCGTGCCTTTTTCCTCCATTTCACTTTCTCACCTTTCTTGTTTCATTTATTCCAGGCGGATATTGTTTTAGAGATCCCATCAATAGTAATGAAACCAAGTTTGGATGACATTCAGCAGGCATTGAACAAAACCGTCCAGATCATGCTTAAAACGACACAGGTAGGGCAGAGAAATTGTTGAATGTAAACTTTCTTGGTGGCAAATAACAGACAGTGACTGTGACATTCACCATAATTTCGTTGATGTGACTAAGATTTTTTCACTAATCATTACAAATAGATTTGAAAGACTTAATGTAGGTTAATAAGTGTTACACCCCGTTTCCTCTTGTACACGATATGACATGTAATCTCACACTTTTTAACATTTTTTCAAGAATGTCTATGAATGGGAACAACATGGAGTGATTCATCAGCCTCCAATCATTGTCGCAGAAGAAGGAAAAGTTCTTCCTCCTTTGGTCCCCAAATCTCTTTACAAGATTGTGTCTGAGCACAAAGATGTCACAAAGGTAAGAAAGTGTTTGCAACCATCAAGTCTAAAACCTTGGATAAAAAGTGCAATGTCTTTCAGCTAAGTAATGATAGGCGGTTGACAACATCTGTGAACTTCAAAGTTTACACAGGTTTACATCGATAGCTGGTGCAAATGTATTCGATTTTAAATAAGATGCATTGCTGAAAACGTCTCATTTTCCGCGACTACCTCGTTATTCTAAAGAATACTGCATTGAGGCCTAACTACACTACGTACACCCAGCAGATGGTCAATTTAATGCATGTTAAGTGTTAGGGTTGTAGATAAATTACCGATTATTTATGTATTGTGTTGATGACTTGAGACTTTTCTTACGTTTGTCCATGCAGGTGGTCATTACTTTGAGTTCAGTTGTAAGTTCACTGAAAATGGACGCCACAAAAATCTTAGAAGAAATGGACCAGTTCAAGGAACTATGGAATCAGGTAACATTAAGTTTCGATGTGACTTACATAACAACGGCATTCTTTACACAGACACAAAACAAAATGAAAAGTAATGATGTGTGGCAAATCACAAGAGTAACAGTAACCACAAAAGCAACAACAATAACAGCAAAATGGATTTGACCAATCAGACCTTGAAGTAGAAACGTGCCAATGGTGCTAAATGGAAATGCACACAAGAAACAAATCAAGTCACAAACAATCTTGTTTTGTGCAAATGGGAAATCTGATAGTTTAGAACAGTCGTATCAGTTGCTGCTGTTAGCTCTTGTTATAGCTCAACATTACTAAATTAGCCACCTCAAAGGTTGTTGGTCAATAACGTCTTTGGAAAACTTTCTGGAATGAATACATGCGATTGTAAAACAGCTTGTTTCATGTTCATCGTCAGATTCGGTTTCCGGTTTTCATCGTAATAAAGTGAAACTCGTATAAAGCAAGTTCTTGAGCAAAGTAGACCAAACTGTAGCCCATTCCTCGTAATTAATCTTGCTTTTTGTAATTTTCAGGATCCCAACACAAAAGTCAAGGAATTCATGGAGTCCAAGCCATTGCTGTCAGACTTTGATGCACAGATCAAGTATTATCAGCGGCTGGAAACTCAGATTGAGGAGTTACCTGGAAGTTATCACATTGGACCTGTTGAGTATCTCACTGATAGAATCAAAGAAGCTTTGGTCACTGAAACTAAGGCCTGGAAGCAGGCATTTGGCAAGGCACTGGCAGAGAAGGTAACTAACTAAAACTAAATATTTGTGTTTGATATGTTCATTACTGAGATGACAAATGTTATGTTGAAAAAATGCTAGTTTGTTTATCACTCGTAGCATAGCAGTGTTTTGCCATTACTTGTTATCATACATTTGGTTATGTATGGGAATTTGCTATTGATCTTTCCATTACTTGCATTTTTGTTTCGATTTCTAATAAATTTGAAAATGAATAAATATATAAATAAATAAATAACTTTCATTTAATAGTCATAGGCCAGTGGGGCCGAGCAATTAAATATCAGAAACAAATCAAATTAGACATAACAAGGGTAAAATTTAACCCAACTGGCCGAAGGCAGACCAGTTAGCGATTAACACACGAAGCTAAGTTGAACTAAGGTCTACTGTGAAACAACTCCAGTTAGAGAAGGGGATCTGAACCCGTTACCTCCGGATCTCAAGTGCAGCGTCTTAACTACTCAGCCACGTTACCTACTCCTCCTAAACATAGCTGAAATCTCTTTTACTCTGAATGGAGAAATAAGTCGTTGAGGATTTCTTTACATGTGCGTGTTCATGATCAACCTCAAGAGTTCTTTGATCAAAATACAAATGTACGTTGGAAAGCTGTGACGATGAAACGATATCAAGAAGCAGTCTCCCTGTATAGGTTGTTAATCTATGCTTGGGTAATAAGAAGTCAAGAGTTTCGAAGACAAAGAGACCCAAAAGGTCGGAAGCGTGGCAATAAATTGCACGCGTTGTCACAATGCGTCTATTAGCTAGTGATATTGCTGCCATGTGTCTCTCTGAAACTCTTTCAGATCTGAGATATTTAGTGTTAGAAAAAAAGTGAAAATGATGTGTGGGACATTGATGTGTGGGTTTTTGACTACTGCTAAAACGAGCACTTGCTTCTGTTGTGTTTTGCAGGCAAGTGCAGACATGGAAGAAATCTTCTTGTTCATTGACAACCTCAACAAGCGACTTGCGCGTGGTATTAAGGATCTTGATGATGTGAGAAGCAGTATGGCTGCCCTCAGTGAGATACGAGAGTCAGAAATAAGGTTTGTGTTGGTGCATTATCGGGAAGAAAAGGGTCAGAAACAGACTGAAAGTGCCATCAGCTGCACTGATTCAAAACACCATGTTTTTACCGCCCTTTCGGAGACATCTAACATAGGAGCTGCAAAATTCCATGCTAATGGTGGAGGAATATAAGTATGTTATTTGCCGGACTGAAGGGCCGTATTGAGATAAACTGTGTGCGTAACCGTACTCAAAACCGAGGGCACAGTTTTTCCCAATAGGGAACGACCACGGACCATGGTCGGTCCAAATAAGAGACGGGTCTCGGGTCAATGACCAGATAGTAGCAGCTACTTGACCCAGCAAATGAAATAGAAAATTATATTTACAATAATTATAACAATCTCTGTACGTACTCTATAATTTGTGAACTAAAACAGTTTGCAGCCATTTGTAGGGGTTTGACGAACGTTTTTAGCTGAAGGGCAACTGGTTTTCACAGTCAAGCAAAACTTTTTTAACAGAACTTCTTTGTCACAAAATGCTTAAATGTTAAGCATCCCAGAGTAAAGGGACGTGTGTTTTTTCAGAGTAGTCATAACCAAGGTGATTCAAAGGCTCGCAATGTGAGGTTTATAAATATGTCTCATCAAGTCGTCCTACACATTTTATTTTTGCTATAGGATTGACATGACAATTGGCCCGATTGAGGAATCATTTGCTATGATGAATCGCTATGGCCTGGTTTATTCAAGCAGTGACGCTGAAAGAGTTGATGGTCTGACTTACGCGTGGCATAAATTACATGCCCAGGTATGTTTCGTTATTTTTCGAGGTAGTTTAAAATCAAACAGGATTTTCTGATACGTGGAACTTTGCAATGTTGTGACTCGATGTTCCATAATAAAACAACTGAGATGCTATGCGCGCTCTCATTGGTCGATAGCTGTGTTCAGATGAGGGTGTGTAAACACGGTGGTGACGTTTTAGATTCAAGCGCATTTTTGAGAAATATTTTATAAAAGCAACTTTTTCCATGTTTACATTGCCTCATCTAAGTAAGTAAGTAGTAAGTAAGTAAGTGGGGGTTGGCAGAATTCTTGAAAGTTACGTAAACCCTCGACTGCGTCTTGAGTTTGCATAACTGTCGTTTAGTTTTGGAGTTCTACGCCTAAACCGACACCTATGTGCGGGAGGAAGTCCTTTAATATATCTAACGGATAGCGGCAGCGATAACTTTAAGGCTTGCTATCTGAAAGACAATAGACCCTTTGTACGACTCGGTCACAAGGGCCAACAGGGCCATTTTTACACTTGGGTGGAGAGAGGCACTGTGAGAGTAAAGTGTCTTGCCCAAGAACACAACACACTGTCCCCGACCAGCTCTCGAACTCGGACCAGGAGTCCACCGCCCCTGCCACGTGTTGTTGAGGTATAGAATTAATATGTTTGTTTGTGGCTTTGCAGGCTGGTACAGTAGCAAGTCACCTGCTTCAGATCCAACCCACATTCAAAGCTGATCTCTTGGATGGTGTGGAGAAGTTCAAAGTTATGGTCACCTCATTTGTTCAGGAGTACAACGAAAAGTAAGAACTCACGGAAAATTCAAATCAATCCATCAAACTTTATTTAAATAGGGTGATATAGAACTACAAAACTTGGTCTTGATTTTAAGCAAATCAGGGAAATATTGAAATCACATATCTAAAGAACAAACAAGGTAGTAAGTAATGTTAAATCGGAAATCATTCTGTCATTCTCTCTAACATCCCACTTAATGATAAGACCAAACCGTCTACGACGTGCTTTTTCTTGATCATGTTTAAAATCGTTGAACAAGCTAGTTTATTGGCGAAATTCAAGAATCGTAAGAAACCGTCTTCCCCCACTTCCCAAGCATCTTTTCCCTTTGGTGTCGGGAGCACAAACAAATGTGACAATACCAAATGTAATAAGAAGTTTTCTTTTTTGCATCGCAGAGGCCCCATGGTACCAGGCATTCCTCCACGAGAAGCTAGCGATCGCTTGGGCATTTTCCAAGCGCGATTTGACGAACTGTGGAGAAAGTATGAAACGTACTCTGGTAAGCGTTATGAGCTTTAACACTGTTCTTTTGGTCACGTTCAACCATAACACAATCAACGTCCGCTTAGAGTGATAAGAATTGGTCACCAACAATGTCTTGTTTGAGAACTACACTCAGCCAAACGTTAACAGTAGATCAACTTTTAATTCACATGCGGTCGAATGCTTAATTCGAACAATGCCCTCAGTAACTGTGAATAAACGGAAGGATACATTCCGGTGTAGAAAGGCGGCGTTTCCCACGTCATAACGCAGACATCGAACCCTCTTCCTGACAAAAAAAATGAAACAATAAAACAAAACGAACAAATTGGTGAATTTGGTAGTGATTTGGTACGCCGGTTACCGTCGTGTTCAAGAGTACATTTTGCAACTCGGCTCACAATAAGTGCAGCTGAAGGTGTCTCGATACAGTTTTTTCTGGACCATGCTAATAATTTTCAATCAGCTTTTAAACAGTCTTCCCTCAGCTGGATCGATATGAAAGTTTCACCAGCTACTGGAAATGGATTGAAGTTTGGTTTCATGTATTTCGTAAGGCAGTCGATATTTCCATGGAAACGATAAACAAAAAACAAAAATTGTAAATTGGTAACACATGAATTTTGCGCGAACCAGATGTGATATGAAAAAGCAAATACCAGTGCCTTAAATATGTTGTATGGAAAGTAGAATATACAACAATTAAAAAATGCTGCATGTTTTATCCCGAGTAAATCGTAAAAACATTAAAAGTTGTATTGCTGTTATTGTGTCATTATATTTCTGATTATGATATGGTTTTAATGTGATTTTAAGGTGGCGAGGAGCTGTTTGGTTTGACAATGACTGAGTATCCAAACTTACAGAGAATCAGAAAAGAACTGAGCCTGCTTCAGAAACTGTACAACTTATACAACTCTGTCATCGATAATGTCAACGGTTACTACGACATTCTGTGGCAGGAGATTGACATCGAGAAGATCAACAATGAACTGTTGGAATACCAGAACAGGTATGTTTGGGGAGCAGGGATGGTCCCTCGATTCTTGAAGTCACCCCCAAACAGTTTTGGAGAGCAGGGATGGCGCAGTGGTGAGAGCGCTCGCCTCCCACCAATGTGACCCGGGTTCGATTCCAGCCCGGTGCCATATGTGGGTTGAGTTTGTGGTTGGTTCTTGCCTTGCTCGGAGAGTTTTTCTTCGGGTTCTCCGGTTTTCCTTCCTCCACAAAAACCAACCCTCCAATTCGATCAGGATGGATCAGGATCAGGAAAACCAGCCAAGGCTGATACGGCTTCCTCTCTACATGTTGTATTTTTTTTAATAGTTTATTAGCTGTCGTATGTAACGAATGAATCTTTAAAAGGCGTGCACCAGAGCAATCAGTCAACGTTGTTGTTGTATCTGAGCTCGACACACCTATGATTTTGTTTCAGGATTCGCAAACTGCCGAAAGCTCTGAAGGAGTGGCAAGCCTTTTTAGACCTCAAGAAGACAATTGACGATTTCAGCGAATGTTGTCCACTTCTGGAAATGATGGCTCACAAGGCGATGAAGCAGCGCCATTGGGAGAGAATCTCTACCATCACCGGTGTAACGTTGGATGTGGAATCTGAGACGTTCCAGCTCAGACAACTGATGAGTGCTCCTTTGTTACCAAACAAGGAAGACATCGAGGTACATTATGACGGGATACCGATGCTATTACACAGTTTGTTGGCATGCCTTGAGCTGCTGCTTTCATTGCTTCCTCGTGCATCTCTCTCTCAAAACAGTAGGGAAAATAGTGCGGTTTTTTAGTGCCAAGTCTTTGAAGAAACCCGACTTTAAAAAACCGCTTTATTAGCTCAAGTCAGATTCAAATTCATAGACCAACAATTTGACCTCATTCAGGAATGGACCTTTCTACCGATGTTGCGCAACATCAACAGTTTTTCTTATTTTTGAAATAAACAAAAGTTCACCTCCATAATTCAATTTATCATGTCGAATTTAGTAGATCTACGAAGGTTCATAAGAATCCGCTGCAAACTCGTAAAATTGTGGGATCCCAAACCTGGCACACATTTCTTTGTAAAAATTGCCAAGTTAGGGCTCCCATATTTTTATGAGTTTGCAACGAATTCTAGTGAAACTTCGCGTATTTAGTACATTCGACATTATCAATCGAGCGGTGCAGTTTATTTTTTATTGGAATCAAAAAAATCGGAAAAGCGTGATATCGGTAAAAAGGTCCATTGTATATTAATAATAGTTTCATCTCTTTCTCTCGCTTTTGCCAAATGCATACACTGTTTTATTCGCTATCATTCCTGAAAACGAATATTTGTATGATTGTAGCCTGCAGCAGCAAACCAAATGCGATCAAGGCATATCAGACTAATGCACTTTCAGTTTATATTATGGTGGCCATTTTCTCTGCTTATGAAACCCTTTCGTTGCTTGTTCTAGGATGTTTGCATCGCTGCAGTGAAAGAACGTGACATTGACTTCAAGCTGAAGGGAGTGGTGTCTGAGTGGAGCACGCAAGTGTTTTCATTTGCAAACTTCAAGAATCGTGGCGAACTGCTCCTCAAAGGAGGAGAGACTTCTGATATCGTGTCCTTGATGGAAGACAGTTTGATGATACTCGGTTCTTTGCTTAGTAACAGGTACGTAAGGAGCAATACTGAAATTATGGGAAGACGACTTTTCAGCAAAAAAAATGCTTATACAAAGTTAAGGAAAGGTTATTTCATTAGCGTGAAAGATCAATATTATACATAAGGACGAAACTAGGAACAGTTGAAAAATACTAAGTTTACTAAAAACTGTTAAATTCTTCACCGCAGAAAATACGGTAACTTAGTTTTCAGCTCAAGTTAAGGCCATGTTCGCAGATTTAATACGAATAACTGTGAGAGCCGAAGTTTCATGGATTGAAATTGTTAGTTAGTCGTATTTTTACTGCGAATGACTCCAGCATGAGCTCAAGACATAGCCAGTGACTGTAAAAAATTTTAGTGTACCATCTAAGGTGCATATATGTTCATTACATGATCATCGTTAGTTTTGTAAACGAGATCAGATAATTTCTAAAGTTTTGAAGGACGTTTTGTTATTTTCAAACATCTATTTACCTTAACTTAGAGTTGACTGTAGCAGCCACACAGTCAGTTATTTCTCACGTTTCTTCCTGAACGATTGAACAGTGACCCAGATTAGTGTGAAGGAGTACGCCTTTGACGAATGAACCTTTTTTCCGTAAAGGTACAATGCTCCATTCAAAGCGGACATTCAGAAGTGGGTAGCGAAATTGACGGGTTCTACAGAGATTATCGAGAACTGGTTGGTTGTGCAGAACTTGTGGGTTTACTTAGAGGCTGTGTTTGTGGGTGGAGACATTGCGAAACAGCTACCTCAGGTTTGTTAAATGTTTTGGAGACTTGCATAGTTATGACCCTATTTTGCAGGTTAGGTCGTGTTCTATTGGGATCAACCGTTTCTGGTTGGATGTTTTTTTTCGTGTTCTATTGGGGAAAACCGTTCTCGGTTGGTTTGGTTGATCAACTTGTTCAACCGGCCTCAAACCAGGTTGAAAAAGCATTGGCAGTTTGTTAACTCTTGAACGAACTCGAACACGGAGGTCTGGTAAGGACTATTCCCAGGAGTTACCGCGTTTCCACCGAAAACGTTTGGAAAGGTGTTCTACTGAAAAAAGTCAACCGTATCAACCCCACTGCTTGCGTTTAAAACTGTTGATCCCAATAGAACACGACCCGAATGTCCCATTTTTTAGTTTCACCTAACCTTTCACTACGAAAAGCTATTAAGAAGGAATCCACCACAAGTTCGGGTAACAAGTGGACAAAAACTCTGTACCGAGATTATTTACGTCGTATTGCAAACTTCTGTGCAACTTTTAAGTATCTTCTCAAAAGAAATCATTTCTAACTACACCAACTGTCGAAAACAAATTTTGAAGTTTGTAAGAAACACTTGAAAGTACGGGTGAAATATAACTCATGTTGAAATTTTACTTGTGTTTGTACAATTTCTCTGAACTTTCCCATGGGAAATTGTTTTGGTGTTATCTCAGGAAACGGCTTATATCTTTAGCTTTTAGAAAATGCAAAAAGGACCGTAATATATTGAACGTTATTCTGGTACAAGGGTTTTGTCCATTAAAAACTGAAATCGCTCGATTTCCTACCGGATTTCGTCTTAACATTGTTTCCTTGTCATTTTGTAATCCACAGGAAGCAAAGCGTTTCAGCCAGATTGACAAATCCTGGGTGAAGATCATGAGCCGAGCCCACGAAAACTCCAATGTAGTGCAGTGCTGTATGGGTGACGACACGCTGGGACAACTGCTGCCACACATTCTGGAACAGCTCGAGATTTGTCAGAAATCTCTCAGTGGGTAAGCAAGGAAATATTATTACTGCCCGGGTATGGAATTAAGAAGGGTATACAATCTTGCTAACTTATAATGGAATGATAGAAGGGAAAGTGGTTGGGGGAGACCTTTGTTTGGCGTGAGCGGTCCATGTTCATCAGAGAAGTCAGAAAACAAGGTAGTATACCGTTATGACACACTTTGTTGCATGTCGGTGGGTCGGTAGATCGGTCGGTTGGTTGATCAACCATCAAGCCGTGTAATAGACCCCATATTCATATTCACAGCATTGGACTGGAACTAGCTTGCAATGGAGGCTCGTGTGGGGGGAATCTTATTAAAAAGAGATTAATGTCATTTGCATTTGAACAGACTCCCCGCATTAGCCTCACTTGCAAGCTAGTTCCAGTCCAATACCGGGAATATGAAAATGGTCTTTTCTTTTCTACTTCGTTATGATTGAGTATTACGCAAATACTAAATATTGAAACCATGCGAGAATCAAAACTTCCCTCTGTGAATATTTGCCAACAAACGACAAACTTTCGTTGTGCTATGATCAAAGGACACGATAAGCTTTGTTTCAAAGGAGTGTTTTCTGGCAGCAACTCCATAACTATCAGTTGTGTAGCTTACCAGCTTGTCATTATCCATTTAACAACTTGTTGATGATGAATATTTCTTGTTAACAATACAAAGGTATCTGGAAAAGAAGCGCCTGGTGTTCCCACGTTTCTTCTTCGTGTCAGATCCTGCCTTGTTGGAAATCTTAGGTCAGGCCAGTGACTCACACACTATCCAGGCTCACCTGCTTGGTGTGTTCGATAACGTGAAGACAGTTTCGTTCCACGAGAAAGACTATGACAAGATTCTTGCCATCAACTCTCGCGAGGGAGAGTCTGTGAGCTTGGATAATCCAGTTATGGCCCAGGTAGGTCTATGGCTACTGATCATGTTGTATACAAACAAGTCGAAAGTTGCGTATATCTTTTGACGCATTGAAGACCAACTCAGCTGTCCTACGCTCCATATCGGATCTGTCTGCTGCACGTAGTAAAGTAAATAATTAAATTAGACAAAGGTCTTGTAATTGGACACCACCTCTGCACTCTTTGGTGCCGTCGTCGAAGAATGACGTAAGATTACGAATATGATGAAAGGGAACGTTCATGGATGGGGACCACACCCACGTAATGGTATAATGGGTACACTTTAACAGCAGCAGAATTTCATCATTTCATCAGCTGATGTAGAAACAAATAAGCAATTTAAGACCTTTTTTTCCAGTGTAGTGTGCACAGGTGGGGCTATATCCATGGGAGAGACATCAGAACGTAGTGAAGTGGGCTATGTATGGGGAGGGATTACCTGTGGGGTGCGCTCTGTCTTTACGTTTAACTTTATTGGTACTGCAACTCCTTCGTTCTAGGGAAATGTGGAAGTGTGGCTGAACACACTTTTGATGGAATCCAGATCTTCTTTACACTCTGTCATCCGCACCGCCTCGATTGCCATCAAAGATCCCAGTTTCAAGCTCAAAGATTTCTTGGATACTTATCCAGCACAGGTAAAGCGGCTTTGTTACTGTACTGGGGCTATATGTTGTAAATACACTGGCTAACATGTATGTAGCTTGCGGTGAACAAGGCAAACCGTTCAGCGTCACACTAACTCCCCAATATCATTTCTTGTCTTCAGGTCGGTTTGCTTGGAATACAAATGATCTGGACAAGAGATGCAGAAGACTCCTTAACATATGTAAAATCAAACAAAAAGGTAAGAGAGTGTTTTTGTGGGCTTGTTTGATGCGGTGACGTAAAGCTTAGATTCCAGATCTGGTGGTCTGCGTTTGATCGCTAACAAGGGTCGTTGCGTCGACGTAGAATATTTCATTGATACTAGCGGAAAGGGAATAAAACGAACGTTGATTAAACTGGTATATGTAATTATCTTATCTCTGGCGAAAAAGGTTGCAGTCGTCAATGATTCATCTTTAAGCAAGTGTTATGCCTTTCTTGTAGATCATGGATGAGAGAAACCAGTTTTTCTTGAACATGTTAAACGAGTTGATCGAGATCACCACACAAGAACTGACAAAAGTGGAACGTGTCAAGTTTGAAACCCTTGTCACCATTCATGTTCATCAAAGGGACATTTTTGATGAACTGGTAAGAAGGAATCTTTTGTCTTTGTCTTATACTATTAATGTGTCATAATGTGGTCCAGACACGACTAGTTAGCCTGAGTGTTGGAGATGGCAAGCTAGATAAAGGTGATAAGTTGGCAGTTTGATTGACAGGAGCGCTTGGGAAACTAACAGAAGGTAGGTCGTGTAAAAAGCGTGTGAGAATGGTTTGTAAAGATCAGTGTGTTCCCTCCTCGCATTAAATTTTGGCCATGGTTGTTGATTTTTCCTTGTTCTGAGTGTTCTGTTGTTTTTTCCTAACATGTTTCCTTGGTTTTTCGTTTCCCTAAACACACACATTTCTAAATGCAATTCGATCTGGATTCAGGGTCACCAAGAAAATTACACATTTCCATCAATTATATAACCCAGTTTTCACCAGTCTGTGTCAGTAGTTAGCCGCTTCTTATCAATTTTAGAGTAAATCTGGTCGCCTTTGATGACATTCAAAGGAAGGGTATAGAGTGAAACTCAACACATCTTCAATGTCTCACCAGTGTCGCAAGAATATTAAGGTGCCGACAGATTTCGAATGGCTGAAACAGTCACGATTCTACTTCCGTGAAGAGACTGATGAATGTATCGTGTCCATCACTGATGTTGACTTTTCTTATCAAAATGAATTCTTGGGCTGTACAGACAGACTCGTCATCACTCCCTTGACTGACAGGTAAGCATGCTTTCAAATTTCCAGACGGACATTTTCTAGACGTCTTCTTGTCTGATTGTTTGTTTTGTGTCCCTGACCTTAACATGTAATATATATTTTCTTTTAACTGGCTGCCTGGCATTTTTAACTCTTAGGTTGTTTCGGATAGGCAGCACCCCCATCATTTTTGTATTTGTTCTACAACATTGTAATGTAAACTCTGGAGTGAAATAAAATTTTTGTTGTTGTTGTTTTAAATTTTTCGTGTCGGTTCTGTAAAGAAAACGATGTTTGATCCTCCCTGAGGAAGCCAGGAGAGGTTTTGGTTCTTTGGACATGTGCGAAGAAGAGTTAGTTACATTTGTTTACGCGTCACTCATCACACTCATTATTTACAGACTCACTTTTCGCGCTAGCAGTTATTCCACGCACTTCCGTGTTTTTTCTCCCTGGAATCTAACATTTTTTACCACTTCCTCAGATGTTACATCACTCTGGCCCAGGCTCTTGGAATGTCAATGGGTGGTGCCCCTGCTGGGCCGGCAGGAACTGGAAAGACAGAGACAACAAAGGTAATGGTTTCACAACATTGACAGGCTGGTAGGTTGTGCCCAAGCCAGGGAATTCCTACAGATAAAGACACCAACGTCTGTTTCATAGATGCCAATGGTGTTCGAACTGCAAAAATATACTGTTGCAGTAGGAGCAATTTGCAGTATTAGTTTGCAAATTTTACGTGTTTCTTGCAATATAATTGGCCTAAATGCAAACCAAACAATTTCTCCTCATAACAGCGTAACTTTTTGATACAATAACTACAAATCTGAATTATTTTAAGTTTAAAACTAGGCCCAGCCCTTTTTAACTATATGAGCAGTAAACCCTACTACTTATACTACGAAACCATGTACTATGTTTTGTATTTGTTTTTAGCAGTAGCATTTCAGTCTCTTTAATATTCGTTTTGTTTGTCTTCATAGGATATGGGTAAAGCCCTGGGTAAATTTGTTGTCGTCTTCAACTGCTCTGATCAGATGGACTACCGTGGCTTGGGTCGAATTTATAAAGGTAAATCTCTTTATTCAGAGTCCCATTAAAGAGTTATTGAAAGACTTGTGTGAAAATATCTTCAGAGGGAGTGTCGAACAGCTGTGATGGATACAATTGCGCTCTGCTCGTCGTTTTTGCCGTTGACGTTTCTAGTTTTCCCAATTATTACCTTCAGTAGGTATATCTCTTCGGATTCACTGAAAACGTTTAATTTGTGCTAAAGATAGTTATAAACAAATAGCGAATGATTTTTGTCACCAGCTGACACTGTGGCCTAAGAAGTGATCCACAAATCGAACGTTTCAGTGATCAATAAAATTACGTAAAGGTTTTCAGCAAGAATTGGAAAGAAACATTAAAGAGTGAATTGTAACGGGGGTATATTCTTTGTTCCAACAGGCCTAGCCCAGTCAGGCAGTTGGGGCTGTTTTGACGAATTCAACCGTATCGAGCTACCCGTGTTGTCAGTGGCTGCACAACAGATTCACGTGGTGCTCACGTGCAAGAAAGAGCGAAAGAAAATGTTCATATTCACTGACGGTGACGAGGTTGACATGGACCCAGAGTTCGGCATCTTCTTGACAATGGTAAATAACTGTCACGTGGGATAGAATACGTGACTTATTGCTCTAAGAAGCTAATGAAGGTTTCTTTGAAATGTCTGTTTGTTTTCATATTTTGCCTACTTTCATCTACAGTTGCAATGCACTGCCTGTTACATTGACACCCTTTGAAAATATCTATTTCCAGCCATGCTTATTTAATATTTATCCGCTTCTAATAATTCAGTTAATACGTCCTTTAGTCTAACGAAGGCTGATTAATAAATATTTAAATTGAAGTTTGCTGTCGTTTTTTCCTTTTTTTTTTTTTGTCAAATTTTCTGAGAAATGTCTGAATGGGTTCTTCTTCTGAATCGCCTACCAAAAAAACTAGTGCACCCTGTTTCCTTTCGGCTTGGTTTTTAAGTTAATTATTACAAGCTTTCTTTGTGGTGTAGATAAATTGTGTGGTTTTTGTTCTTGTTGCATGGCTTTGGCTTTGAGGCTACTTATTCCTGCTAAGCAATTCATCTAACGCAAATTGCCGTTTCGGTGCATTCTCGGAGGTCAGATTCCTAGCAAACAAGGTTTATATTTTCAAACTATTTTTCAACAGAACCCAGGCTATGCTGGACGACAAGAGTTGCCAGAAAACTTGAAGATCATGTTTCGTACAGTGGCCATGATGGTGCCGGACCGTCAGATCATCATCCGAGTGAAACTGGCTGCTAGCGGCTTCATCAGGAATATTAACCTTTCCCAAAAGTTCTTCACGCTCTACAAACTGTGCGAGGAGCAGCTCACCAAACAGGTCTGTCTATTTGTCTGTCTGTTTGTCTGCCTGCCTGCCTGCCTGCCTGTATGTGTCTGTCTGTCTGTCTGCCTGCCTGCTTCCCTGTCTAGATGACTGTCTGCTTTCATTACTTTTCTTTCGTTTCTTATGTTTGCTTGTTGTTTGTTTGTTTGTTTGTTAATTGGTTGGTTCCGTTTCGCCCTGGAAAAAAAATCATACACATGAATTGTATCCAAAAGACTCAAAGCTATTACGAAGGAACTGCTGTCAGTTGAGCAATTAGAAATCAGATCCACAGAAATATACTTGACGCAAGTCTCTGAGTAATGAAAATGAAGGCAAATGCTAGCTTTGCTTGAAACCTCTAACTGGAAAATGAGCGCGACGTCTCAGATACTCCTTCATTTGTTTTTTAATTAAGTAGATACTGAAGCAAAAAAGGTCCCGTTTTATGGCAAAGCTTCTGATAATGGGGTAAGATCTCATGAAGAATGATTTTGATTTTTTTTGAAACTTTTTGTCTTTCATGTCAGGTGCATTACGATTTTGGTCTTCGTAACATCTTGTCCGTGCTTAGAACTCTTGGAGCAGTGAAGAGAGCCAATCCTGAGGTAAATCACCGTGAAACTTTATTTAATTTTGAACTGAGTATTAACTTGTTTACTCCTATACAAATTGTTTAAGTTTGATATCAAACGCGAAAGACCGTGTTTCATCATATTTCCAAATACCGAGAAGAGAGTTGAAAATAAGACGCGCAGCGGAGTATTTTTGACGAACGTCGAGACGAGGTGTTTGGAAATGTCGTTAAACACTGTCTGGAGTATTTGTTACATCTTCTCAATCGAAACTGAAACTAAGGAGGAAACGGAGAAATAAAATCATAAAAATCTATGCTGATTAAGATCAGATATCCAAACACCCTGACCGTTACGGTTGATTAAACAATGATTTTGAGAATTTCATATGCCATATTGTTTTACTACTGTCTTCTAAGTAATCCCGTAAGCTCCAGGTCCTCGAGTATAAACAAAGTATGTATGTGTGTAAGCGCGCGAGGATACTTTCACTCCAGGACATGACTTTTCTTCAAAGTCACTAGTCCAGCGCCCTATACTGATTGTTTTGTCTTCCGCTGACAGGACAGTGAAGATCGTATTGTGATGAGAGTTCTTCGCGACATGAACTTGAGCAAGCTTGTGGACGAAGATGAACCACTCTTTATGAGCTTGATCGACGACTTGTTCCCAGGCCTCACTCTTGACAAAGCTGGGTACCCGGATATTGAGCAGGCCATTGCTGATGCTGTTGAAGAAGTTAAGCTTGTTAATCACCCTCCCTGGACGCTCAAGTTGATTCAGGTGTTATGTCTTACCTGTATAACTTGTGTAACGTTGCTTTACAGCTGTTTCGACAAAGTTTCTCCTACGCTTTTACGCTTTTGAAGGAAAACCTTTTTCGAAACAACTGTATATTAACTTTATATTATTTTAATCTATGAAAATCTGTCAAGAAAATGTAAGCCCGGAATACAGGTGTCTCTTATCGCTCTCCGCCGGTTGGGTGACACCGGTCAGAAGGGATGACAGAGAGAGGTCTGTGGTCACAAGCTAATACGTTAACCGTTTCAAAGCTCGCACACAGGTAGGTCATGGTCAACTTATGATTTTTGTTTTCTTGTTAACCAGTTGTATGAGACCCAGCGTGTTCGACACGGAATGATGGCCCTGGGACCAAGCGGTGCCGGCAAGACGAAGTGCATCAACATTCTAATGAAGGCCATGACTCAGTGTGGAGCCCCGCACAAAGAGTACCGAATGAATCCCAAGGTAATCAGTGACCTGCGTTTGTAATAGTGATATATCATAACTTCAATGTTTGCCTTCCTTGTATTGTCTTCAAATTAACTGATGTACAGGGGCGTTCTTGTGCGCATTCTATCCGACCAAAAATTCCGGTTTGCATTTCCGGACATTTCCAGGGGCGAGAGGAACAGCATTTTCCAGAATTCTTGGAAAAGAGGACAATCTAGCGAGGTATACCTAATTTTCCGAAAATTTGTGTCCCGCAATTTCTGTTCCATTTGATTTTCCTCCCTGGATTTCCGGCATTTTCTGTTGAATGGTTCGCCTTTCGGAAATTTAGCAATTTTCGGACTTTCCAGAAACTTTCCAAGGACATTTTCGTACCATTTTGCGGCCGTTTCAGAAGGTCCGGAATTTTTGGTTGAGTGGAAAGCGCCTCTTGTTAACCAGCTCCTAGGATAATGAGAGAATCGTTCCTTGATCATAATTAACCCGAGCACTTGTAAGCTGTGTGGAATCAAGTTCTTTCTAATAACACTCTATGATCTTTAACTTTAACACTGTTTCACTGTTTCGTTTGACTAGGCTATCACTGCGCCTCAGATGTTTGGCCGGCTTGACGTTTCTACCAATGACTGGACTGATGGTATCTTTTCCACGCTGTGGAGACGAACCTTGAGGGCAAAGAAGGTGAATAACCTATATATCGTGAAACAGGATGTCAAAGCAATTTCTATACTTCTCGCGCGAATCGCTTGCTTCATTCCTGCATATTTTTTCAGCCTCGGTTCCGTCCTAGTCTCTAAACACGCAAAAAAAGAACAAAGCCAACGTCCAGTTATCTTGACCGAACAAGCTCGGTTGATAAAGGATTTATTATATGGGATAAAGAATGCCAAAATGATGATCTTCGGGGAATTTTTTCTTGCGGTGGGACAGAGCGTGTAATCCCGAACGGGAAAGATAGCGCCATCTTTTCCGCTCTGGTAGCCAATCACAGCGCAGGATTTGGTTGATCTTGCCCGCTCACGGAGCTAGCCATATAATAATTCAAAATCTTGATTCTTTGTATTAAGATAACAATATGCTTCTGCTTGCAATGCAAAAAAAAGAGGGGGAAAAAAGTGTGGTAATCAGTACCTTAAAGGACCCTAGTCAGCCTCCGCCATTTTCGATGCCATCGAAATTATTGATTTTGCATGTGAAGTGAGATCTTATTGCTTCACTGTAAGTTGTGTTCCTAAAAGTATGTTTAATTATCTTTTGTAGTTTCACAGTGATTTCCTTCGTTTCGACATGCTCCGAATAAAATATAATAGCCAAACTCTCGCATGTAAACAAAAACAAAGGTGTGGCTGACGAGAACAGTTTTCAACCGACCCCTCTAATATCGCTTTTCATTCCTGCCAGGGAGAGCACATCTGGATTGTTTTAGATGGTCCCGTGGACGCCATCTGGATTGAGAACCTCAACAGCGTGTTAGACGATAACAAGACACTGACACTGGCAAACGGTGATCGTATTCCAATGGCGCCCAACTGTAAAGTTGTCTTTGAGCCTCACAACATTGATAACGCTTCACCTGCTACGGTCTCGAGGTAAAATTGTCGTTTTCAATTTGGAGTGATTTGCATCAAGAGAACTCATTGTTTGAACCGCAGGAACTGAGTGATTTGTTTCAACAGAACTGACTGCTTGAGCCGCCAGACACATTCATTTGTCATTTACTACACTGGGCAGTTTACGTTATTTTCGTTTCTCGTTATTTTTTCCATTTTAAAAAACGTGCACAAGTAACGATCCCACAAGCGACTACAGGACGAGACTCGTCTCAAATTACTTCCTCTTTCTTAAGTTGCAATCTGAGAATTTTTTCATTTAGTTCTTTGTTTTACAGCTTTTTGTGTTAACCCCTTTAAGCGTATGTTTGTGACTATAAGTACTAGCTGTTCTCTGTTATAGAAATGGTATGGTGTACATGAGCTCATCTGCGCTGGACTGGAGACCTATTTTAGAGGTACACTTCGATATTGCTCTCTTTTACTTACATGACGGGATAGGTGTGTCCCATACAGGGCTACTACAGGTCAGGAAATGGTCAGGAAAAAAAATAAATTTCTTCAAGGTCAGGGAATTTTTATTTGAGCCAGGGAAGATTGGCCTTTTTACAGAAAAGTCAGGGAAAATGTAAATTATAACAGTGCTGATTAAAAACTGCTGAAGGCTGAAAGAGGCTCTTCAGGCCTCTATAGTCTCTTTACTTTATGAAGAAGGTAAATTTGTCGAAAACGATCAGTTAGTAATAAATGGAAGGAAAGGATGGCTGTAGGGGTGGGCTGGAGGCTGCTACTATATCTGGTCAGGCAAATTTTCCTTTTATCTGGGAAAAGTCGGGGAATTTTGACAACTGATGTCTGTGGCAAACATGCCAAAAGCGAAAGGCTAGTCGAGGGTCAAAAAGAATGAACACACAAAGGGTCCGAAACAAAACTTATCTTCCTATTTTTTTTTTCTTATCTTTCATTCCTTTTAGTCCAAACTGAACGAGCTTGATTTGATATCATCAATACTGTAGAATCTCGCCATCTCGAAGTCTCTATCTCGAACTTATCCCTGTATATTAATCAATGTGGTCTTTTTTCATTACCAGGGATGGTTAAACACTCGTCCTCAACTGGAGAGAGATGTCCTTTTCCCGCTGTTTGAGAGCGTCTTTGACGAATTAAGGACATTTGTGATTCAGAATTGTTTTCCAAAGATGGAGGTAGGTGACTTACTGTACATTGTTCATAAATTGGCTTATAAATAATATTGACTTCCGCACACTTTTCTTTTAAGACCAATCATCACAATGTGATCGAATTTTTTTGCCTAGAATATACAGCTATAATGCGTTGTCATGTTTGATAAAAGAAATGGAAGAATGTCTGTTTGGTCTTTTTCTATCTATTAAAAGTGAAATATTTCTGGAAGATCTTCACTGGAAGGTTTGACTCAAGTAGGAATAGCTTGGGTCAAGAGACCTCTCTTTTTGTGTGATCAGTTCTTCACCGGGCCCTTTTGAGAACATTCTGAGACTTTGTCTTTGATTGGTTGCGCGAAAATTCAAAACAAGTAACAACCAACCAGAAATATCCGTAGACAGGGTTGCCACAGGTCAGGAAATGGTCAGGGAATTTTATTTTGAGTCAGGGAAAATTGATATTTTAAAGAAAAGTCAAGGAAAATTGAAATAATTTAACACGGCTGATTTAATACCACTGAAGGCTGGAAGAAACATTTGGGATCATTGTGATCTCAACGATATTTTTACGTAATAAAGAGAAGGAAAATTTGTTGAAAACTTGTCAGTCTCAATGAACGAGTAGAAAGGACGGCTGAAAGAGGAGGCTAGAAGTCGCTACTATACCTGGCATTTTGTATTTATTTGGTCAGGGAAATTCTATTCTTATCATGGAAAAGTCAGGGAATTTTGAAAAGTGATGTCTGTGGCAACCCTGGGAGAGAGAGCTTTCTTACCTACAACAAGAATACTTCAACTCGTGGACACAAGAACAAGCACGAATTTGCAAATTGTATTAATATTTTTTAAGAGCCTTATTCTAACCTGTGTGGTCTTATTTCTGTTAAGGTCCTAGAGTGTAATAACATTGTCCAAGCCATGAATATTCTGGAAGGTTTGATTCCAGGCGAGGATGCTCCTAAACAAGCCGATGCGAGTCATTTGGAAAAACTGTTTGTGTTTTGTCTCATGTGGAGTGTTGGAGCTTTACTTGAGCTAGAGGATAGGAAGAAGGTACTACTGTCAGACCGACTGGAGCGAAGCAAAGAAGTTTATCATCCTGTAATTAAGATAGTTATAGAGGAAAACAGACGATGCCGAAGATTGTTTTCAATGTTGAAACCAAGTTTTGGTTTATTACAGTGAAGAAAGGTTTACAATATTTCGGCTCAGCTCTATTTCAGAGTCATACTCATGTAATTAAAATCGAAGCAAGTGGACAGCTTATATATCGAGGTTAATTAGGTTTATAAACAAGTAATGATACAGCATGATGTAATCAAAGGGAAAGGTCCAATATATGATATTATTCCTGTCTTTGATTGCAGATGGAGGGATTTTTAGCTGGCAAAGACACCCTCAAGTTACCCCCAGCTGATGGGCAAGACACAATTTTCGAATACTTGGTAAACGAACAAGGAGATTGGGAACACTGGTCAGAGAGGGTAAGTTCATTAAACTGGACAGCTTACGCTAGAGTTTGTTAAAGAAGCTACGTCACGGTTTGCGCATGTTGAAGAAGTTTAGCCGAAAGTTTTCAAGTTCGTCGTCTGTAATCCGTGTTAATCTTCTCAGTCCCTAACCATCCTTACACCGTTATGGTTTATTACTGTCTCTTTGATGTTTTTCTTTCTTAGTAAACTATTATTTTCAGGTTCCTTCAATTTAAACTTAACTCCTTTAATCTTCTCTGTGGCTCCAGTTTACCTATTTCCGCCTTGATTTTTAGGTTCCAGTGTACGAATATCCAAAGACCTCCATTCCTGAGTATGCGTCTATTCTGGTACCAAACGTCGACAACACACGAACAGACTATCTCATCCACGCTTTGGCCAAACAGAGCAAGGTAGCTATCATTCGTCTTTTTTTCCTGTATTGAGATCCTCTCTTAACGAAAATTTTGGTTTTGCATGCGTGTATTTTAGTGAACAGTCAGAGAGTAAGGGTGCTTTCCATTCCACCAAAAAATTCGGGAACTTTTGAAATGGGCGCAAATGGAAATTTCTTGGAAATTTTCCGGAAAATCCAAAAATTGTCAAATTTCCGAAATGCGAACCATTCGACGGTCCGAAAAATCTGGAAATCCCGGGGTAAGAAATTTCCGGGTTGTCCTCTTTTCAGAAAAGCAAACCGGTATTTGTGGTCGAATGGAAAGCTCGTTAATGCGGAATTTCTATCTCTGAGAATCACTGTATCTGATCAGGAAAATTATAAATTTCTTATCAAAGTCAGAGTATTTTATTGCAAGGTTGCGTCAGCTTTAATTACGAGTATTGTTGATAACAGTCTGTTCAAAACGGTCGATAAGAATTGTTCTCTTCAAAAGGAATTAACCAGAATTTATTTGAACAGTTTTCGTTGGTGTTATTGCTGCAATTGCAAGTTGTTCTCTGGTCCGAAATTGTATAGATATGCATGGGAATCATCTCAGCGTAACTAAGTTGAAAATTTCGATTTTTGACGATTTAGCGCAGAAACTGTTTCAAATTATCTCTCGGATAGCCATAATTACGCAATAAGTTTTCCTTAAGGCTGTTTAGCTGGAATTCCAGTTTTAGAGCAAGAAACCTCATTACAGACGGAATTCTTGGCAGTTCACACAACCCGACATATTCTTACCAAATGAAACATTTCCCGTGCGTACATGCTAAATATGGGTATGGATAGAATTCGAAGTTTATCGCTCTTCAAAGCTCTGTTTGCATTGTTTCTTCACTACGCAGGAATTGCTCTTTTTGTTACGTTATTAAGCTGTTATCAGTATTAATGGCTTTTCAATCCTCTCTTGGTTGACAGGCTGTGCTGTTGATTGGTGAGCAGGGCTCGGCTAAGACTGTCATGATGAAAGGTTACTGTAATAAATATGACCCAGAACAGCAGCTCTTTAAATCTATGAACTTCTCCTCTGCAACCACGCCAAATATGTTCCAGGTAAGAGACGTTTTATGTACTCTGAATTTACACAGAGCCTTTCTCAACGTATCAGTGTTTGACTTGCTTGATTTACGACTTTGTTTAAAGACCCAGAATTGACCGTCATGCTTGTCGTCCGTCTGTTATTGTTTTGGTGTACATGATAGCGAGGTTTCTATTTTCCAATGCTGCACAGCACGCAAAGCATCCTGACGAAAACTGGGTCTTTAAGGGAGTCGTGTAAAATAGTTTTCTCCTGAGCATAAGCGTTTCACTTTCTGTTCGAGGTATAAAAATATCAGCTCTCATTGTTACAAGGGAATGGGTATTGATTGGGTGCTTTAGACTTAGTCGAGTATAAATAGTCAAAATTCTAAAAGGAATGTGTGGGCTCATTAAAGCTTTTGCCACCCAGAAATTTTAGTTTTTGAAAGCCGGTATCTCCGTCAATATTAGATCCAAAGAGCTACAAATTACACCGATCTCTAAGTCTCAGCTTTAAATTCTATAAATATCAGTTAAGCTTTATAAAAGTCAATTCGTAGCACGATGCCTTCCCCGGAAAAGCTTAATATACTAATGAAGAAAATTGTAAACAGATGACGCCAGCGAAGATTTCTCTATTGGTCTTGCTCCCTCGACTCTCGAAAAAAATACTACAGGCCGCAAATCTACTGCAGTACTCTGTCTCTCAGTCTGTGTGGCAAACGTAACAGAACTGGCAGTTGGTAGTATATTGTAAGTGTAGTCAGCAATTTTCCTCCAGGTAGGAGCAGAACCCATCTACAACATGAAAGACGATTCCACTGCATATAGTTTTCGTGGCTCATTTGAATCCTTTTCTTTCGTGTTTGAAATAGCGTACCATCGAGAGTTATGTGGACAAACGAATGGGCACAACATACGGTCCACCAGCAGGCAAGAAAATGACTGTGTTTATTGATGATATCAACATGCCAATCATTAATGAGTGGGGAGATCAGGTAATCCAAAATGAAGTATTGATAATATAGTTATAAGTAATCAATAACTATTTAACATTATAGTTAGATAACTATTTTGATGTATTCTGCCTGTCAAATTGCCTCTAGAAACCTTAAGGTTGCGTTTTACTAATACTTTAAACACAAGAGGCAGTGTTTCATCACATTTTCAAACACCGCAAGATAATGGTATTGTGAGACAAGTTCCCAAGTTGCCCCATACGTTAAACGCGACAGACATCGTTTCATCACATGTTCAAACATGGTAAAGAGAATTGCTTTTGAGACAAAATCCTAAGTTTCCCCCACAACAAGGTTCATTTCAACTGTAAACATTCTCAACGTTTTGAATGATGAATGTCAATGTCCTTTCCCGTATGTCAGATCACGAACGAAATTGTCAGACAAGTAATGGAAATGAAAGGATTCTACAGTCTTGACAAACCGGGAGATTTCACCAACATTGTCGACATTCAGTTTGTGGCTGCCATGATTCAGCCCGGCGGAGGACGAAACGACATACCAAGCCGACTCAAACGCCAGTTCACCATCTTGAACTGCACACTGCCTGCAAATGCTTCCATCGACAAGATCTTCAGCTCCATCGGTAGTGGATACTTCAACGCCGATCGCGGTTTCCCTGAAGAGGTGCAGAAAATGATCCAACCTTTGGTGTCGTGCACGAGAAAGCTTTGGCAAAAGACAAAAGTTAAGATGCTGCCGACACCAGCCAAGTTCCATTATATTTTCAATTTGAGGGATCTCAGTCGAATATGGCAGGTATGAAAACAGAACGTCGAGACAACTCGCGTTCTAGAGCAGGTAGCGTTTACCGAAACCCGAACGTGTAGCGCAGTAGCGTGGTAAAGATATCGAAACGCAAATATATCACTTATGGTGAGTTGGACGGTTTGGCGATTTGACTTATACTCTTTGCTGTAGTTGGCAGAAATATATTGCACGAGGTTTGTCAGCAGATTACGGACCTATTCAAACCAATAGTGAACTAAACAATGAATGACTCGAAAGTCTCTACAAACAGCTCTCTGTAAACTGGACTAAAACTCCACTACTGTGGGTAGAACTGTCACAGAAAGGAAGCAATTTGATACTAGAGTTTCGAAAGCGTACAATCGCTGTTTTAGGTTTATGAAACTGGCGTTTTGAACCAACACTGAACGCTACGCTACTCTAGCCGATACGATTTTGTCAGGTTTTGATCTTTGCATCATGTTTTATCTTAGTGTGGAAAATTGTATTTTGTTACCCTTTTAGCGAGTGGAAAAAAAAACGTAAGCGATAGTAAAAGTAACGTTTCTTCTAAATTTATTTCCAGGGCATGTTGACTGTGACGTCTGAAGTGGCCACCACTCCCGCCGTTTTCCTGAATCTATGGAAACACGAGTGTAACCGAGTCATTGCTGATCGCTTCACAAACCAGCAAGACAAGGATTGGTTCGAGAAGACGCTGAAACAGGTCATAGAGGAAGACTTCGATGCAGACACAGCCAACTTGATGGACGCCGAACCTTACTTTGTGGATTTCTTGAGAGATGCTCCAGAACCAACTGGTATGACAAGTATATTAACCCTGATAGTGTTAAGAGTAGACTAGGCTGCTCAAAACCTGTTACTCAGTGCTGAATTTTCGCGCGTACGTAACAGGCAATCGAGGGATTAATCGCATACACACGCTGCTCTAAATGAAAAGTATTTGTAGAGTGTATCTATAAGCAAAGCGTAACGTGACTGAATGATTGGAAACCCGCTTACCTTTTAGGGAAAAATCTCATTTTGTTACTGCTATTGTTTTGTTTTATTTACTTTCTATTAATAGCTTTTATCCAACTTATACATCCAAACTAAAGTATCAAAGTTCAAAGCGGCGTTCAAAGCGGCGGTTTCATTCAGCGTTCATTCACTTGCCGTTGATACAGCGCAACTGTTTCTTTAGGAACTACCCAATCAAGCGTTAAATTCTATCAGTGCCTTACAGTCTGTGAGCTTTACTTTGTTTTCTTTGTACATTCTATGCTGTGAATGTTTTTACTTTCAGTAATGCACTGTACTCTGAGGTTTTTTCCGATCATTCTCACTATCTAGATTCGTGATTACCTTCATACTCACTTTACAGGCACGTTCTCCAACTTATGTTTAACTCTTTACTTTCTTGTTCCACTCCTTGTTTTAAATCTTATCCTAATGTATTTCCAAGGATGTGAAGCTGTTGTTTGTAGCAATTGTCGTTTTAGACATTTGCCTCTCTTCTTCTTTTTCTCTTCCTTCAAATTTTCTCTTCAGTTCTCGTTGGAGAGGAAAACAAACGCAACAAAGACGGCAAAGCTGGGCAGCAGAAAGTGCCGACGAAAGGTTCTGTCACTGTTGGGCCTCGTGGCCCAGGTAACTCTACCAGTCCTTGTCTTACTCGTCTTACTCCGTTTCTCACACACCACTGATAGCCATGCCAAGCTGACTGCCACATCCTGACCTTTATTGTAAACTCAACAATGCTACACACGTATATCATGCATGCACAAGTAGGCAAGGTTTGTAGGTAAGACAAACAAACATACAGCACCAACTAGATTTCTTTGGGTGGATGGGACGAAAAGTTGAGAAATGGCGGATGCAACGGAAATAACTGCCCACCAAAGGTCACGTGATCCATTCCCAGGCCCCGGTGGTGTGTGAGAATAACATTTTCCACTTATTTCGTTTCACTCAGCCAGTGGAAAATAACATTTGTTCTTCTTCTTGATGTTTGTTCCTGAAACAGCACAGGGACTCATTGATTGTTTCCAGTCTTACTGATTGTATTATCTTGTGTCTTTTACTGTTCCTTCGTGTGCTTTCTACGATGCCCTGTCATTGAAACTAAACTCCAGAAAATGTCGCGCCTAACTGCACGATGACCAACTTAGCGTTGTTAATCGCGCTGGGAACTAATTGGTTACTGTCAATCTTGGAGCACTTTACTGTTGTCTATTCTGTCTATATGGTGTATCATTTGATTTCTGTATGCAAACCTACTGACAGAATAATTGAACAACTGCTGTCAACCTCGTTTGAAAACTGAGGCGTCTTTACCCACTTTCACTCCCAAAATCTCTCCCTGTTGAATACCCCAGGCCTCATTCATGATATGAGTTTTGTTAGCTCTTTCCTCGTCTCGCGGGTTTCCATTGGGCTCTCCATTTTCGAATATGGGATTTGTTATTCCCTTATTATGTCATTTTCTAGTATTTCGGCTTCTAGTTTTTGAAATACATCCTGCATCATGATTCGAAAATCGCACCGATCGCACAAGGCGCTTACGAAGTGAGGAAAACAAAATACGACTCTACAGTGCCCCCATAAGCTATATTAACTTTAAAACGCACCGTGTCTAAATTAAAGACGCTGTTCTTGCTGTTGTTGTTATGCAATACGGGCTCATGTTTTGCTCTCTTTACTTAATATGAGAAAATGGCGTAATGTTGGAATGATAGTTAACAATTACTCCACGAGCGCGCGCTGGATATGAGATGGTAGATAGCCAACGAGGCGCTGGCTATCTACCATCTCATATCCAACAAGTGGAATAATTATTTGATTAAAAACGCCCCAAAATTATAGAAAACTAGACTAAAATGAAAGTAAAAAGGCCCTAAAAATTTACGCGTACGCTTCCCATATTTGTGGAGCATGGTATAATGGCTCATAACCCATGATGGCTAGGCCAATGAAAACTCTCGAATTGCATTATCCAATGATCCAGTTTTTAATAAAACTGCATTATACAACGAAATTCAAACCTACGGTCAAATTGTTCTCTTGTGTACGTTATATATACTTGTTTATCTTGATGCAGTAAGTAATAAATTTGGCAACTACCATGGTGAATGACATCGGTTTCAGGCAGGAGATATGCCACGGGCTCACAAAATTATTTCGCCCTTGTATGAACTAGTTTAACTAGTATCGCTAAACCTGTTTGACTTGCTGCAGGTGAGGAACCCGAGGATGCAGATCTAGAAGCACCAAAGGTGTATGAACCTGTGGTGTCACTGGACTCGCTCAAAGATCGACTGGGTTCGTTCATTGTAAGCTACAATGAAATGGTCCGTGGAGGGCACATGGACCTGGTATTTTTCAAGGTACAAATCGTAGTAGTTGTCTTTCGTGTTTGATATATTACTTCTCAACCGAAACTAAAACCAGGGAGAAAATGGAGAAATAAAATCGTGAAAAACTATGCTAATTAAGATCAAATATCTAAATACCGCCACGGTCATGATTTCCTTTGTTTAAACTTGATGATTTATTATTGAGCTTGAGGATGGTGGTAGAAACGGACCGCTTTTTGGGCGTCCTTTGGCTTTGGGTTTTGTGGCTAGCAATCAGGTTATCGTTTTGTTCTTTTGTATCCTCATTCTAAGTCTGCATTGTTTTCTTAGGACGCCATGGTGCATCTCGTAAAGATTTCTCGCATCATCCGAACTCCTCGAGGTAACGCTCTGTTAGTAGGCGTTGGTGGTTCAGGAAAGCAAAGCTTGACGCGTCTTGCTTCCTTCATTGCTGGCTACAACATCTTCCAGATCACTCTGACAAGGTGAGCTAAAAGTTCAACCAACGTGACACCAAGAGAAATTGTAATGTTTTCGTCAGGAGGCTGATTTCAACAGCAGACATCAGACTAGAACGTTTATGACTTGTATTTTGTATGTCCTGGTATGACCTCTTGGAGTATAAAGATATTTGGTTCCAAAACGAAGAACTTCAACACGTACTGAAGTACACAGTGTGACTTTTATATCCCAATCGTATCGCAATTATATTTTGCAATTATATTTTGACGATAACGTGTACATTTCATTAATATACAAAAACAAAACAAAACAAACAAACAAAAAACAGGGGGAATAAAACGACAAGCAAACGCGTATCAAAATAGATTGAATGGTGGTGTCTCTTTGTCCTTATTTGCTTTCCAGGTCCTACAACGTCACCAACTTGATGGACGATCTTAAAGTGCTGTACAGAACTGCTGGACATCAAGGAAAAGGAATCACGTTTATATTCACAGACAACGAGATCAAAGATGAAGGATTCTTGGAGTACATGAACAATGTGATAGCTTCAGGAGAGGTGCGACAAGTTTGTTTGTTTGTGTTATTTTTTTGCCATTTTTAAATATATTTACAAAATATTGAAGTGTAATGCAAGGAAGCCCAGGGAAGCTAATAAGGCTTATGTAAAGGACTACCTTAAGGATACCTAAGACTTAACAAAAGTTCTATCTCGTATGATGTTTGTGCCCTTAAGAGACACGTTGAACGAAAATTTGCTTAGTGTTCATCTCTCGGCAACACAAGCAGCATTGCTGCCGTCGTGGTGAAATTCCTTGAACAGAATTTATCTCGAATAAAGATATTGTTTCCCGACTCTGTAGTAGACATAATAAGAAACGAGATACCGAAACAGAGTCAATGTTTTAACTATCACGTGCTTTCGACGCTGTCACAGCGTCTTTCTCAAGTGCATATGGCGGGAATCTATTTGTCACGTGAGCTTGGGTGAACTAAGTCACGTGCCAAGACATCCCCGTATAGGGCCGGAAGTTCAAGTCCACGATCTCTTTGTGCGCCCTGTTAATTTTTAGTTCGTGGTATTCTGCAACAGAAGAAGGTTTGTTTACCTTGTAACGGAACAAAATTGAAAGCGGAGTTCCAAACTGCCTAGTGCACACCTCCCAGGGGCGTAGTTTTTTGCAATCTTCTTATACCTGCGTGTTTTCTTTTTTTCCTTCAAACAAATCGAAACCGTTGTGGATCACTGAAAGTATTTATTATTTTGTGGAACGCTTCAGGCCTTTGAGACTGTAACAATGAGGAGATAGGAAATTTTGGTGGATGCTGACGTTTATGACTTACCCTATGTAATTAATTTTAGGTGTCCAATTTGTTCGCTCGGGACGAGATTGATGAGATCACTCAGGATTTGATAAATGTCATGAAGGCCGAGTATCCAAGGAGACCACCAACCAATGAGAATCTGTATGACTACTTCATCACTCGTGTCAAGAATAACCTGCATGTTGTACTCTGCTTTTCACCAGTAAGAATCTTTTTACCTCTCTATGTTCTTTCCACAGTTGACAGATAAACTGTCTGTCTGTCGGTGTGGCTGTCTGTCTGTTAGTCAGTGTGACTGACTGTCTCTCTGTCAGTGTGGCTGACTGTATGTCTGTCTCCTGTCTGTGACTGACTAATTGACTATCTTTTTATGTGACTATCTGTTTCTGTCTGTCTGAGACTGTCTGAGTAAATGACTTGCTCTCTGGCTGTGTGACTGACTGACTGACTGGCTGACTGACGGACTGACTGATGGACATACGGACGGACGGACGGATGGATTGACTGGCTGACTCTACTGGACTGATTTTTTGCACTGCCCTAAGAGGCGAGCTGGCTACCTGATTACTCGATTCATTCACTAATTGATTATTTTGCGTTTAAAAGTACTATTTGTATTTCTAGGTGGGGGAGAAGTTCCGTAATCGTTCTCTGAAATTTCCCGGACTGTTCAGTGGTTGCACAATGGACTGGTTCAGCCGCTGGCCTAAAGATGCATTAATTGCTGTCGCCTCACACTTTCTGTCCTCATTTGAAATTGTTTGTTCTCAAGAAACGAAAGTGGCTGTTGTCAATACGATGGGCATCATACAGGTACGTTGTGGCTCTCCAACCAACAACCAACCAACCTAACAGGAATAATTACTACGAGTGAATATATGAAAGTAGGAATAATTACTGTTTTGTTTATTTCAAGGACAACGTTGCAGAGATGTGTGTGCAGTACTTTGAACGATTCCGTCGACAAACTCACGTGACACCGAAGTCCTACCTATCTTTCATTAGTGGTTACAAAGGAATCTACAAGATGCAGCACGAAGCAATTGGTCTCCTGGCCACGCGCATGAACACTGGCCTCGCCAAGCTTGTGGAAGCAAGTGAGTCAGTAGCAAAGCTTTCTGAAGAGCTCGTTGTCAAGGAAAAGGAACTTGCTGTAGCCTCGAAGAAGGCAGACGTGGTGCTGCAGGAGGTGACCGTCAGCGCTACGGCTGCAGAGAAGGTCAAATCACAGGTTCAAAAAGTTAAGGACAAGGCACAGGCTATTGTTGATGAGATTGCGGTAAGTAGGCGATTCTGTCACGCTATTTTGGGCTTGTCGGTCACGCGATTTTTTAAGAAATTCTTTCATTCTAAAAAACGCTATTACTTGGGGCATTCTTTACCCACAGGTCACTCTACTTTAGGTTAGGTTGTGTCAATTCTGTCACGCAGTGTTGCACGTACGTTTGCTCTCATTGTGAAGTACGTTCTTCAAAAATACTCATTATTAAATCCCTACTAACTTTCGAGCTTCGGTGCTCTTCTTCCAACAGGAGGACAAAGAGGTAGCAGAGGAAAAGCTTGAGGCTGCCAAACCAGCTTTAGAGGAGGCTGAAGCCGCTCTTCAGACCATCAAACCAGCGCACATTGCCACCGTCAGGAAACTGGCCAAGCCGCCTCACTTGATCATGCGCATTATGGACTGCGTGCTACTGCTGTTTAACCGAAAAATCGATCCCGTGACCCCCGATCCTGAAAAGCCTTGTTGCAAGCCATCCTGGGGTGAATCTCTAAAACTCATGAGTGGTGGAGGATTCTTGAACAACTTGCTAACTTTTGCAAAGGTAAAGCGAAATCATTACATCACCTTTAAGAGTTCCTCAATCATTCTCCGCAGAGATCTCGGTACCGCGGGCAGTGTAATAACCCTAACATAGGTTAAAATAGTTCAAGCCTAGTCACAATTATGCCCTTACCATCCCTGTACAATGTTGACAACTCAGTGAAAAAGGATGATAACAAGGATGTCTGCATGTGTTTCAATTAGATATATGTCGCCTTTGTGTGTACGGCTACTTTCAAATTTTAGCAGGGACTGCCTTCAATAGAGCTAGCGTTACTGACGTCATTGTTTAAACTTTTTTCTTTAACATGCGACTTTACTCAGAGAAGGCATCAAGATAGATTCGACGCCATAACCCGGGCGTTAGAACCTACGTTTTTTGAAGTCTGGCAAAAGTTCTTGTAGTTTTGGGTAGTTATCTGCAATTTTGATTAAGTAGGTTCTTAATTTCTGTGAAGGAGATATAGGTGTTGATTACCAGAAAAATAAATAAACTTGCATGGGTTTGGTCCTGAAACTGTATTAGGTATTTTCTCGCAATATAAATTCTCAATCTCAAAGTCACACACCTTGGTTAAAATGTTATCATAATTTAACTGTAACCAACATATAATAACCTGCTTGATTTTTGGGTAGTAAAATGGCAAATTTCTGCTAGCAGTTTCTTACGTGCGGGTTTGTACTGTACCTCATTCTGACACTCAGGATTCCATCAACGAAGAAACTGTGGAGCTGCTGATGCCTTACCTCGAGATGGAGGACTACACCATGGAAAATGCCAAGAAAGTTTGTGGTGATGTGGCTGGGCTGGCATCCTGGACCAGAGCTATGGCCTTCTTCTTCGGAATCAACAAAGAAGTTCTTCCTCTCAAGGTGACTAACATGTCTTGCTTCTGTAGTGACGTTGAGCATGTCGTTATCTTTTGAAAGTAATCACCCCAACCCCACTTACCTCAAGCCCAAAAGATTCCCCTCCCCGAACATGTTTCGTGTTTCCTTTTGTTACATTTACAGAGTTCTTACTGATCGTTAAAATCCAAGCTATGCTTCTATGCATGCTAATTTTACAAACGCAAAACTCTTGCTACTGTTAACTAGGCCGATTTTTTTGAAGGCAACAGCCCCTGCCATAATTATCTCGTCCCCAAATGTATCCGTACTTTTAAAAAAGTGTTTTCTTAACTTAGCGCCATATGAGTAAGCTCTTGCTCTTAATACATTTCATACGGCCAACGTTTTACCTATAATATATAATAAGAAATTAATATTTTAAGAGGAAACCTCCAATCAGGAGGGTCCCCTGATAAAATAAAAGTCTAAAATGGAGCCGGTATAGCAATGAAAGCTAAAAACTTTAGAGTACAACTAAGGATTAAAACTAGAACATATAACTTAACTACATTTTAATACGTTTCAAATTTCTAGGCCAATCTGATCATTCAAGAAGCTCGCTTACAGAAAGCAACAAGTGAGCTGAATGAAGCTCAGGCACAGTTGGATGAAAAACAGCGTGAACTGGATGCCGTGCAAGCTAAGTACGATCAGGCCATGCGCGACAAGCAAACGCTAGTTGACGACGCGGAGGCGTGCAGGAGGAAGATGGCTAACGCGACAGCGCTGATCGATGGATTGGGAGGCGAGAAAACGAGATGGACCGAACAGAGCAAGAAATTTGACCAACAGATTCAAAGGTGTGGTTCTTATTGGAGTGAGCTATTTTCATTGGGTGGTTCAAGTCCCTTGTTTTGGTTACTTAATTAAGGACTGTGACATCGTCCCTCTGTTTCCTTGGGCGCTTTTCATTCAATCGAAAGACCGGAACGTTGGAAGCGGGGTTAAATGGTATGAAGATTGCCGGGGAAAGTTTCCCGAAAATCCGAAAATTGTTGAATTTCCACAATGTGAACCATTCATCCGCATTTTTTTGAAAATTTTGATACACCTCGTGAGAGGTTATTTATTCTCTTTCCCGGAAATTTCGCAAAATGCTGTTCCATTTGCCACTGGAAATTGGCTGAAATTCAAAGGTCGGTAATGGCGGACACAACAGAACAGCTGCGCGCCTAAGGTCACATGATCCATTCCCAGGCTCTATGGTTCGTGAGAAAAACATTCCTCACCTATTTCGTTTCATTGAACTAATGGAAAATTACATTCACTTATTGTAGAGGATTGATGTGATTTTAATCACAGATTCCTGGTCATTCTGTGTTCTTCAGGTTGGTTGGTGATGTGTTGTTGGCCACAGGGTTCTTATCCTATTCTGGGCCGTTTAACCAGGCGTTCAGGACTTTGTTACTTGACAACTGGAAAAAAGAAATGAGAAAAAAGAAGATTCCTTTCTCAGAGGTAATGCCTTACGAAAATATTTATCAGGAGTAATGACCTCTCGGTTACCCAGAACTTGTCAAGTTATTTGTTTTTTCTCCAGAATTTTGAATTGAATTGAATTTTTTTCAATTTGCTAAAACTCAGCATAAGTTTTTTTTTTTTTTTTTTTTTTTTTGTGCTGTTTTCGTTGTTTGTTTGTTGGTATAATCGCAAAATTGTGGGTGTACAATGACGGCAACTGTCGAAGTTTAAGCTTGCCTGTTAAGTACATTTTTGAAGGTCGTCAAGAACTTTAGCTCGTTTTGCACAGGTTCCCTGATGTTTAAAGAAACCTCTCGTGCAACACCTATCCTTTAACTTATACGCTCTTGATTTCGTTTGGCCCGGGCGTGACGTTCACCGTTTTGTTTGTGTCTGAACAGGATTTGAATCTGGTGAACATGCTGACAGATGCTGCTACGCTTGGTGAATGGGCCCTTCAGGGATTACCGAGTGATGAACTCTCAGTCCAGAACGGTATCATCGTCACCAAGGCTGCACGATATCCTCTTCTTATCGACCCTCAGGTGAGATATCGATTATTATTACCCTGAGCATGAAGCGATGTCCTCCACAATGAAGTTCCTGACGAGAAGTGAAATTCCGATCGTCCCTTGTCTCGGTCACAACCAGGCCAATAATAAAACTATCCAATTTTTGTTTGCCACAGAAGTTTGAATTCTTATTGTTGTTTGTCTTAACTTTCCATTTGCTTTTTGCGATGGTGCTCTTCAGAATTTGCTCTGTTAATACGGTGTGCTTTAGAGAAGCATAAATCGCTCGCTGCTGGACATGGAAGCTTTAGGTTTCAATAAGGATCGACTTGTTCCTGAAAGAAAATAGCGGAAGTCCTTTAACCATTGACATGACAATATTGATTTCAAACTCAGGTTTTACAAGCTCGAATTGTTCAAAAAGTCTTCACTTTCAGAATCTTGCCTGGAAAACATAGATGTATTTATTCGTAGAAAAAAATAAAGTTCTTTGTACTTATTTGCTTTTTAATGTTACTCAGGGCCAAGGGAAAGCGTGGATCAGAAAGAAAGAAGGACCGAACGAATTGCAGGTGGGTTTCATAAATTATTTGTTCCACTTTACCCTTTCAGTATAAAAGGTATAGTGAATAGTTAGCCTTTGATGTGACTCAGAGTACTTCTGCTTCCCTCAAGATGGGATGCTAGTTCACAGCAGGGTTACCCTCTAGCATTAAGTTCGCAGGTACCCATTTATGCACCTGGTTTAGTTGGAGAGAGGCACTGAGAGAGTGAGTCTGGCCCAAGAATATGACATAATGGCTATAAGGCACCGCGCCTCCCTTCCAACTGATTTCATACTTTTGTTAAAATAGTAGTTAGTTCTGAGAATTGTGTGTACCATTTCTACTGGTGACTTGTGTTTGCCATCAGGTCACAGCCCTCAACCACAAGTATTTCCGAACGCATTTGGAAGATGCGCTCTCTTTGGGAAGACCGCTGATCATCGAGGATGTGGGCGAAGAGCTTGACCCTGCTCTTGACAATGTACTGGAGAAAAACTTCATCAAGTCTGGCAAGACGTTTAAGGTACAAAATAACGTGCCATGGCGGGGACATTGACAAGCACAAAGTTTCGTTTTGGGAATGAAACTTCGATTTTCAATTTCATCACTAACTTGAAGCCATGCGGGTTTTGTTTTTATTTTCGAGAAAGACTGTGACAAAAGTAGCAACTGCGATAACTTTTTGTTCACCTTCCAAAAGTTCGTTTTTTCGCTCGAAACTTCGATCCAGTTTCGATTTTATCTCTAACTTAAAGCTCCGTTTCTGTTTCTGTAGAAAACATTTCACAAAGTAAAGATAACAGTGACATCTTGATATCTTTCACGTGCATGTACTAAACTAAACAAGAAAATACTCGTTTTAGCCGACAATCGGTAAAGAAAAGATGACCTTCGGTTACACACAAGAGGGAATTCACCACAATGGATTTGAACTTTTTTCCAAAACTCGTCACAGGTTCAACCCCTATTAAACGGCCACCCTCGGGGAAATGGATAGTGGCCACTTAAAGGGGCTGGCCGCTTAATAGAGGTAAAAACAACAGAAAAAAGAGAGTTTAAGCATGACGTTTACGGCAGACGGCAAACGGCAAAGATTACCTCTGACTTTTTATTCTTTTCTTGTAATCCTTAAATAAATCACACAAAAATGGAAAAATATATTCTACTATTCACCGCAAATAAAAATATTTTCACTCTACTGCACAGACAGCTGAGGACAGACGTAAAAGTTTCATTTTTGCCGTTTGCTGTTTGACGTTACGTCATGCTTAATCTCTCTAAAACCACATCAGGACTTTCATTTCTGGCCGCCTAATAGGGGTGGCCGTTAATAGGTGGCCGTTCAATAGGGGTTCGACTGTAGTAATGACTGCTGTGTTATTTCTGTTATTAGGTCAAAGTAGGTGACAAGGAAGTGGATGTTATGGAGGGCTTCCGTCTCTACGTCACCACCAAGCTTGGTAACCCCTCATACACACCGGAAGTTAGTGCCAAGACCGCCATTATCGATTTCACGGTCACAATGAGCGGCCTGGAAGATCAGCTGCTTGGAAGAGTAATCTTAACAGAGAAGCAGGTAAAAAAAAAAACGTTCTTGTTCTGTTCTGATATCACGACCTGTTATTCCTGGATTATTACATGGAAAGATAATAGCTTTAACTTTCCACGTCATTAATATGCGAGTCACTTTTGAGGGCGAAAACCTCAATACAAATGAAGTAGATGTTTCGGATGACCTGCATCCATCGTTAGATCCTAGATCCTAGATCCTATTCAATTTAATTATTCAATACTATTCAATCCTTTCGCTTACATTATAGAAGGCATTTAGATACATTTTATAGGTTAAGTAACGAAAGTAGTAGAAATATTAAGCCGGAAAGAAGTACAATTTATACGTGAGCGGTGGCCAAAGTGGCAAGAGCTTTCTGTTTGGACATCGCCATGGTCAAGGAAATGGCAGCAAGATTACTAGCCAATCTTGTTTTCTATATAGATTCTAGATCCGATTAACGGTAACCGATGTCGGATTTAGGTTATCCGAAACTTTTGTTTTAAAACTGTTTTATTTATGCGAAGATCATCACCTTTTCTGTGCTTTAACTTCCGAAATTTGGAAATATCGTGCGCGTATGAAATATGAATAATTCATTGTGGTTGGTTTAGGAACTAGAAGCTGAGCGCACCAAACTGATGGAAGAAGTGACCGCGAACAAGCGTAAAATGAAGGACCTGGAGGACAATCTGCTATATCGACTGACTAGTACCCAGGGCTCCCTGGTTGAAGATGAGTCTCTGATCCAGGTTCTTAGCGTCACTAAATCTACTTCAGAGGAAGTGAGTGAGAAGTTGTTGGTTGCCGCGGAGACTGAATTGAAGATCAACACTGCTCGGGAGGAATACAGACCAGGTCAGTTATTATTTGAACTGAGAGTTTTTGTATAGCCAATGTCCTTCCTTGCTTCTTTTCCCTTTCACTTCGTTTGTTCGTTCACGCGTTCGTGCGGTCGGTAGGCTTGTCGTTCATGCGCTCGTTGGTTCGTTGGTTCGTTGGTTCGATCGCTCGTTCATTTGTTCGTTTGTTCGTTCACTCGTTCATGCGGTCAGTAGGCTGGTCGTTCATGCGTTTGTTATTCGATCGCTCGTTCGTTTGCTCGCTCGTTCGTGCGGTCGGTCTGTCGGCTAGTCTTTTTGTCATGTCTTCGTTTTCGTTCGTTCGCTCTTCTTGGTCGGTCGGTTGGTCGTTTTTGTCAGTTCTTCGTTTTCGTGTGTTCGTTTGCGGCATTCTTAGGCCCACACTGAGGCTGTATTCCACGATGGACTCCACGCCATCCAGTGAGAGTGGTATTGTTTCGAGTTGCTTCCTGTTGGAGCTTTGGTAGCACTGATAAGTTGTCATACCTCTTCGATTCATAGAACTGAAGCAAACTTACTTAGCTTGCTGTAATACTGTAATATGATTGATGACGAATTTTCATTCTGTCCCTCTCCCCCACAGTGGCCACACGAGGCAGTATCCTGTATTTCCTGATTGTCGAGATGTCTTACGTGAACGTTATGTACCAGACCTCTCTCAGGCAGTTCCTGGGTTTGTTTGACATTTCAATGGCACGTTCCCAGAAGTCTCCGATTCCCGCCAAACGAATCCAGAACATCATCGATTACTTGACGTTTGAGGTGTTTCGCTACACGACGCGTGGCCTGTATGAAGAACACAAGTTCCTCTTCACTTTGCTGCTGACTTTGAAGATTGATTTGCAAGAGAAAAAGATTCGCCACGATGAATTTAAGGTTCTTATCAAAGGTATGGAGACCGTGCATGTACTTCGCCCCTTTTTGTGCGTGCGAGCGTGCGTGGGTGGGTGCCCTTATCAACTTAATAATAATTTCAGTGTTTCATTTGGCTACCGAGGCAGCACCATAGTATGTTAAAAACTCTCTTACGAACAACAGCGACCAAGTATAGGTGTGTGTCTAGTTGTGTGTTTATTCTCGTACCCTGTTTAACTGGTTACTGAATACTTGCTTATCCCGTATGACAGGTGGTGCCGCGCCTGTACACAGTATCCTGCCGGATACTGTGTGTCTAGTTGTATGTTCATACCCGTATCCTGTTTAACTGGTTACTGAATATTTGCTTATCCCGTATGACAGGTGGTGCCGCGCCTGTACACAGTATCCTGCTGGATACTGTGTGTCTAGTTGAATGTTCATACCCGTATCCTGTTTAACTGGTTACTGAATACTTGCTTATTCCGTATGACAGGTGGTGCCGCGCTTGATCTGAATGCTGTGGAACCCAAGCCTAAGAAGTGGATCTTGGACATGACCTGGTTGAACCTTGTTGAACTCAGCAAACTGCCTCAATTTACACAGCTACTGGGACAGGTGATGTTGTGTTTGTTATTGTTGTTATTATTGTTGTTGTTGTTGTTGTTGCATGCAATGTTACAGAATCAGTAGAGTGTAAGAAACGAGGCCGAGGTCCCACCCTCTTTTTTGTTTAAGAATGAGGAATTTTTGTAACTGAATAGGTCCGCTTTCGTTCCACCTCCTTTATCAGACAATAACAGGTCCCTCGATTGTGAATTGTTCATGAGTTCACTCATACTAACGAGTCATGTTCAACTTGGTGTACGTCATTATAAGAGGTTTTTTGAAAACGGATCAACACGCTTACGACCAAAAATGCTGAATCTGATCAAACGTTCATGAATCCACTCCGGTCACAGCCTTTTTTATTTCTAATGCACGAATTAAGCCATAGTGATCAGTTTATCTTACCTGGCTTTCATTAATGAATTTTGCGTACTATAATTCCACAGGTTGCAAATAACGAATCAGGGAAAGCTTGGAAGACCTGGTTTGACTCTGAAGCCCCAGAGGATACTCCCATACCCGATGGATACCAGGGCTCTCTCGACACATTCAGGAAGCTTCTGCTTATCAGAGCCTGGTGCTCAGATCGTACTATTAACCAGGCTCGACGTTACATCAGTGACGCCATTGGAAAAGAGGTAATGTAGAGGCAATAATTACTTTTGCTCCCCAAAATTACTTTCGGGAGTTCAAACCAGTCGAAGAAAAGTTTATCATGCCAAAAACTGAAGAACATATAATACCGTGTTTGACCGCATTTCAATCACCTCGAAGTTCGTCAAAAATACTCCGCTACGCGTCGTATTTTCAACTCTCTTCTTGGTGTTTGGAAACGTGGTCAAACACGGTCTTTCGTGTTTGATTCTTAAAGCTCAAGCAACCTACTTCTGTGAAGCTTTCATTTGACTGAGCACTAGAGGTTCACCAGCAGAAAATAAGGCCTGAGCTCAGAAGTTACCTACCGTTTGAGGCGAGGAGTAAATAGTTAACCTCTCTGAAATTTTTCTTTGCTTTACTTTGACAGTACGCTGAGGGCGTGATTCTTAACTTGGAAAACATGTGGGAGGAGAGTGATATCAGAACACCAATGATTTGTTTCTTGTCAATGGGTTCAGATCCTACAGCGTCCATCGAGGCTTTGGCCAAGAAACAACGTTTAGGTAAAGAATTCTATTCTTGTAATGACTATTGTAGTGTTAATCTATTTCCTCAAACTGACAGCTGTTGCAATTGCAGGCAACGTTCCCTGACAAGGTAGAATTTTATCCACATGAACTCTGACAAAAAAGAACGCAATATGTTCCAGCCAATGTGAGCCTTTCGTTAGATGATGTTTAGACAAGAGACTAGTTTTTGCTCTATTTACTCAAGTGTTGTGTTTCAAGCTTAGAACTTTTGAGTTCGTGACCGTGAAACAAAATATACCATCTAAAACACAATATGGTCAAGGATTCCAACTATTAAATGGTTAATCAGTTGGCTGTTTACATGATTGTTCCCGGGACGTTAAACTAACTTCCTCCACACAGACCAGATCTTATTGTCCCAAGATAAAGCAAAATGTCCTTGGTCAGTTTGAAGATTAGCCTTATTAGACAGGTGTTATAATTGGATTAAGCATGTCGTGGGAAAAGTTGTCTAATAATGGTGATTGTTTTTGTATCTCGCACAGACTGCCGGGCCATCTCCATGGGGCAAGGACAAGAAGTGCACGCGCGGCGTCTGTTGGGACAGTTTATGAACGAGGGAGGCTGGGTACTACTGCAGAACTGTCACTTGGGACTCAACTTCATGGATGAGTTGTTGGAGACGGTATGACGGATAGAACTTTTTTCAAGCTAGAAATGTCAATTCTCGATATACAGTGCTTTACGTTTCTTAAATGTTAGTTCTAACAATTTGGTTTTGCAGCAAGGCAACTTTTCCTTGTTGACTATGTTCTTTTCTCTCATGGCTTTGTGTTGTGTCAGATTTTACTAACCAAGAGATTTATTATTTTCGGTTTTCAGATCACAAGCACTGAGAATGTGAACGAAAAATTCCGTTTGTGGATTACGACTGAAGTTCATCCTAAATTCCCAATAACTCTTCTCCAGTCCTCCATCAAGTTTACTAATGAGCCCCCGCAGGGAATCAAGGCTGGTCTGAAGAGAACGTATGCTGGAATCACACAGGTTTGGCTCAGATCAAGTTGTTTTTTCGTAGATATTTTTCAGCTTCAGTGAGCTGAAGGAGAATTAAGTGTATGATTCTGGGTGCTATTTTTCATCATCTTTGGAATAAAGGAACAAATTGTACTTTGGTGACGTGGGTTTGAAAATTGTGAACTTTATTTTAGGCAAAAGAATTCTGATCTTGTTTTAAGTGTCATCCCCTTGGAGAAGCGATAGTCTCCAAGACTGCCGTCGAAAGTGTATGTACCTTCGTCATTGCGGAAAATTTCGTCTAGTTCTGCAGTCTTTCAGTCCAGAAATTGTGCCCATTTAAGGACGTTGTCAACTAAACAGCTGAACCTTCGAGAGTGCAGAAAAAGGTACAAAGTATCCAAGGTTGACCCAATGGGGAAGTTGCATTTGATGCAAGTCCGATAGCCCTTCTCGTTGGCCTTATTCTATCTGCCAACTATAACTCTAAAAATGTTATCAACTCATTGGACAAGAAAATAAAGAAATTTCAATTTTTCTACGGAAATCTATGCGAGTCCCGAGCTATCGGAAAGTACTTTCTTTGCACGCTGGGTATAACCTCTTCGCATAAACACGTTCTATATGATAGGGGTTTCAATGACGTTTTTAGCGGGAAGTCATTTGGTTTTCGCAGGCGGACAAACCTTTTGAACAGAACTTCTTTATGAGAACAACTTTCCTCTACATAATCAAACCAGGCAGGCAAAATCTTCCTCACAGCCAGGCAATTAGCCCTGTTACTAGCCCTTATTGAAATTTTCATGGAAGAATAACGCAGGAAACTTGTAACCGGTGTTTAATTTAATTTTGTTTTCCCATAGGATCAACTCGATGTGACTAACATGCCTCAGTGGAAACCAATGCTGTACGCAACAGCTTTCTTGCACACCATTGTTCAAGAACGACGCAAGTTTGGACCTCTTGGATGGAACATCCCTTATGAATTCAACTCCGCTGATTTGACAGCATCTGTGCAGTTTATTCAGAATCATCTTGATGACATCGATCCAAAGGCGGTGAGTTGTGTTCATTGCTTATTGCTATGAGTTTATGTAACTATGATGGCGACGCCGAGGACAAGGTTGATTAAAAATGAGTTTACATTTTACCTACGAATCTCGGGATACTTTTCAGTCATTTAGTTTGTTCCTCTTTGTCAAAACTATCACGAAACTGAATATGGAACACATCGTGAAATTCGAATATGAATTTTAAAAATTATTTTTCGTGGTTCACGTTCTCCAGACAACGCAGAATTTGGTCATTTGGAGAGGAAGGCAGAGAAATGTACCAAGAATTGTAACTCACGTGCACAGCCATTGTTCTGCTCATGAAACCTTTTGTTTAGTGACGTTCCCGTTGCCGTTGCCGTTGTGGTAACTGAAAAAAACTGCGTAGTCAGATGGAAAGAAGATTATCGTGAAATTCCTACTATACACGCGCCAAAATTGCAGGCGCCAGAATCCTTTCGATAATAAAACCATTCAAATACCGGTTTATACTGAGACTCTGGTAGTAAACAACGCTGAAATTCATCTTCCGATTATTAAGCCCTCTAGAGAAGGTTTTGTTTCATGAGAGTAATTCCAGAGAGTTTTGATGTAGAACGTGTTTTGTGTTTCATCTCGTTATGAGACTTGATTTTCATTTGATGGGCATTCAGTGTTCTTTTATGCAGCTTTTATGATGAAGACGCAGTCTCTTCCAAATACATGTTGAACCATGAAAAACTCCTACCGATAATCAGTCCCTTTGCGCCCGGAGAACAAGTGCGCAAAAAAAAATCATTTTAACCAAATTACGCCCATGTCAAACACCCTTTTCCATGAGTAAACCATGTAGTTATATAAATTTCAAGGATGCAAACAGCGGTTTCACAATGCAAACCGTGTTGGGTATCAATCTGTTTAATCGGAGACATTTTCTCCTTTCTTCCTCCCCGTAGGGTGTTTCATGGGTCACAGTACACTACATGCTTGGTGAGGTTCAGTACGGTGGTCGCGTCACAGACGACTTTGACAAACGCCTGCTTAACACCTTCGCCCGCGTGTGGTTTAGTCAGGAAATGTTTAAAGACACCTTCAAGTTTTACCAAGGCTATAACATTCCTCGCTGCTCGCAGATTGCGGACTTCAGATCTCACATAGATGAGATGCCGTTGTCGGACACTCCAGAGGTAAGTGGGTATAAGGTGATCTGACGTCTGACGTCATTGTTCAAATTTAACCTCATTAGAATACGACTTTGCGTAGAAAAGGCGTCAAGTAAGATATGAATTAAGTCTAACTATTTAAAGAGCTTGTTACACTTAATAATTGGTAAAATGTTTGGCTCTTTGGGTATGATACTCACGGAGAAACTGGTTTTCAAAAACTCCATAATGTTAATGAGCCCATACATTCATCGTGAAATTTCGAGTTTTATAGTGATCGTCCTTACTTCAAATGGCCGCTTATTTTGAGCTATTTCAAATCTCGCACAGAAAACACACATATCACAAAACCCATTTCGTTTTTCTATTTTAAGGTGTTTGGTCTTCACTCAAATGCTGACATCACATATCAGACAAAAACCACTTCAGATGTATTGGAGACCATTGTGAACATTCAACCCAAAGACAGCTCAGGTGGATCAGGAGAGACCCGTGAATCACTAGTTGCTCGCCAGGCTACTGAGATGTTAGACAAGTTGCCGGTGGATTACGTTCCTTTTGAGGTCAGAATACTGAGGCCTTAATGCATTATCATATCTCGCATGTGCTTTGTTTGTTGTTGTTTACTACGGGTAGACTGGAACGTTAGAAACGTCCCAAATATTTAGGTTATGTAAGCCCCGCCAGTTTCTATCTCGCTCAATAAAATAAACACGCACTATTCCGTTTATAAACAACATGCAATGTTAGAACTTGGCCGTATCTAACAATCAGAGCGCCTGTTATATCAACATAAATAACACCTTGTGGTTTCTAATGTCACAGCCTGCGTTGTAGTACGCTTTTTTGACAATCTATATTTTTACGATTAAAATTGTAATGTAACCTTGCAATTATTTGTGAACGTGTCGTTAATTTTACCCTTGTGAATCGCTTCAGGTTAAAGCACGCCTTCAAAAAATGGGTGCATTGACGTCGATGAACATTTTCCTTCGTCAAGAGATTGATCGAATGCAGAGAGTAATAACAGCGGTGAGGAACACACTGGTGGACCTCAAACTGGCCATAGACGGTACCATTATCATGAGTGAGAACTTGAAGGATGCTTTGGACAATATCTATGACGCTCGAGTACCCGCCTTGTGGAAGAAGGTATCTTTGCTTTTAGACAGGTCGTGTTCTATGGGAAGAACCGTTTCAGCCAATTCGATTTCTTAGCCGCCTACTTTTCGTGAAATAGTATGTGTGTAAGTTGTAAAGAATAATTTAGGGAAAACACAGGTATTTTGGAATGTGAGTGAACCTTGACTGTCCTTGTCCCAGGACCGTCGAGGCTGTAGCTAGAGAAGAGACATGGGGTCAGGGTGTGGTGTACGTCATCAATTACGCTAGCGTTGCTGAATAGAAACTGGCAGAAGTCCTGGTAATCCCTTAATATCCTTGACAGTTTAATCTTTTCCAAAGTTGATTTTTTTTTTGTTTTAGGAAAATCTCCAAGAGAATGTATAAAGTAGTATTTCAGAGCCTCTTCAATTTCAGGCCTACCCCCAGACCTCCCTAGAGGCTTGTCCATTCAGCACTTGAATCAATGTCAGCCGTCTACTTCATGAACTCGCCCTCTACTCCCTAAATTAATGAGAGTCCGAATTGATTAGATGGAAACTTTCCAACGGAACTCTTGGGTTGTTTCACTGGGATCAATCTTTTTAACCTGGTTTTGCGACTTTCATGGTTTATTGGAAACAGCAATTTCTGGTTGGTCAGGTTGTAGGGACTAATGCAGCCTGAAATGCCAGTCATCTCCACCCTCAGCCTAATCATCCGGGCTAGAGACTCTCGCCCGCGGATTCGGGTGAGGGTGGAGATGGCTGACATTTCAGGCTAGGCTTGATGCACGGTTCCCACCAAAAACGGTTAAAAAAGTGTTGCAACCGTATCGGTGATGCGTTGAACAAGGAGATTAAGCTAACAGACCACTTAAAAACAACCATAGCAACAACAATTCAACCAGGAGAAATCGATTGATCCAGATGAAACGCGACCTTAGATTATCTTGTTCAATTGCATATCATAGCAGTAGCAACGTGTGAGCTCTAAAATATCTTTTCTTTTCATTCAAGATTTCTTGGGACTCCACCACTCTGGGGTTCTGGTTTACAGAGCTCATCGAGCGTAATAATCAGTTCTCGTCGTGGCTGTTTGAAGGGAGACCCACTGCATTCTGGATGACTGGTTTCTTTAACCCTCAGGTATGTTGCCCAGAGGTGAAATGTCTTGAAGGAAATATATTTCAATTCGCCACTCCAGGACTAAGGAAGATTGAAGAAAAATGTTTGGCGCTAGAATTTATCAGATCATTCGAAAGCTAGCATGAGCAATGTATAATTGATGTTTGCCAAAATAAAGTAAAAAGGAAAACACTTTGTGAATTGGAGAAAAGTGGGAGGATAGCTGGTACCGAACAAGACTGTTTTACTTAAGTAACAAGATGCTGACTAATTGTCAGTTATTACTTTCTGCTCTTTTTACTATGAAGTTACCCGTTTTGTCGTGTCTAATGTTTTCTTCATTCTGTTTCCCTCAGGGTTTTCTCACAGCCATGAGACAAGAAATTACGCGTGCGCACAAAGGCTGGGCTCTCGACAACGTGGCACTTGCCAATGACGTCACCAAAATGATGAAAGAAGATGTTTCGTCATCACCGGCAGAAGGTGTCTACGTGCACGGTCTGTTCTTGGATGGCGCTGGATGGGACCGAAGAAACTGCAGGCTCACGGAACCTTCGCCGAAAGTTCTGTTTACCGCTCTTCCAGTGGTGCACATATTCGCAGTGAATACTGCTGCTCTGGTCAAAGACTCGAAAGACAACAAAGATGCGCTTAAATTTTACGAGTGCCCTGTTTACAAGAAACCCAGACGTACGGACTTGACGTACATTTTCTGCTTGAACCTCAAGACTTCACAACATCCCGACCACTGGATTTTACGTGGCGTCGCCTTGTTGTGTGACACAAAGTAGTGTAATATGACAACTATTTACATGAGCGACGAACCGCGTGTTCCTTTTCGCTTTGCTTTATAAGCGTTTTTTTTCCAACTCGTTTCGAGAATTTATGTAGTTTTGGTTCCTCTGAAGGTAGAAAGAGTACAGTTGGCGTGTGGAGTGGGTTATAAGTTATATCTTGTTAAGTAACTACAAAGTTTTTTAAACCACAATTGTTTATAGAATTTATTTTTTGTTTAACATTGTAAAAATTGGTTTATACTTAGGGCACTGAATGTGGTTATTCGGCGTGTGATTGAGTAAATAATTTACGAGGTGGGCTCGGTCATAACATAACTTTCGTGCATAAAATGCTGTTGATTTGCAAATCAACGAAGAGTGAATTAATTTATATTTATTATAAAAAGAGCGTGAATCGTAATAAACGGAGCTGTAAACAAAGGATGGAGAGTGGTTTTGAGAGATGGGAGAAGGAAGCGAGGAAAGGGGTGTGAGGGACCCATAGTTTTTTATTCTTGTCACGAGTAATCTTGACTGAAATTTTCGTTGTTCTTTTTGGCATGTTGCAAACTGAACATGCTTCAAAATCCCATGAAAACAAAAGATACTATAGAAGGAAAGTCTCAGTAAAACTGGTACATTCTATTGGCTGGTAACGCCTTGAGATCTGACTGACAGTTGGGCGTGAAAATCACCAGGGAGCACTGACTGGTTTATTACATGTTTTATCACTTCAAAATAAATCTCAAATTATGAAAACAAACAGATTAACAAAAAGTACTTGTAGCCCCACAAATGTTACTCCCCTTACAGAGCTCTCTTCGCCTTGGTCAAACGCTTAGAGGCCGTTTTTTCTTATTAATTTTTTTTAGCTCGAACTCGTTTGGCGAAACTTCCTCGCCAAAAGCCGAGATGTGGGTTGAGATGGGGAAGACTGCAGGTTTTTGTATCACTAGACTTTAAGAAAAAGCGTGATTTTCGCGCATCAAGTTACCATTTAGGGTTGCATTTCAAAAAATAAAAATACGCGGCGTTAATGGCGTAGATATCTGGTATGAAATCGTTAACGCTTCTTGACAGATAAGAGCATTCCTTGACAAGGAGTGTATTTTTGTATTTTTTAGAGGGCCACAAGTTCATCAGTAATGTTAGTTACTGTTACGTGTCACCCTCATAAAATTAAGTCTCTTACTTCTTACTTCCTTACAATGCCGTTATAGTCACTTAGCTCTTAAATTATGGTATGTGCTGTCTAATTAACAGGAAGCGTGCAAACTTTCCGTTTACTTCGTCCTTCACGAAACTGTACGCTACCTTTCTATCATTGGAATTACACAGTCTGTCCCCTGTTCTGAACTAAAAATTTCCCCGTTTGACCGCATTTTTTGAGGGTGGTAAACGGGGCTTGTAATGGAAAATAAAAACGTCGACCTTTCACAATTCATGGAAAACAAAATAGATATTTCGCGTAACACAAAAAGGAGACATTTGTCACCCGCATGGATTGAGAACATTCATGAGATTTTGAAACCGACATCTTCACCAATTCTTTCCTTTCACAAGTAGCGAAAGGACTTGAAAACCGCGTTTCACTGAAGACTAATAATGTGGAGGGATCCAACGAATTGCCTTCACGGTTATGCAATGACAAGAGTCGAAAAAAAAAATAATAATAATAATAATAAACAATGAAAATAAGGGTCTCGACGAATTAAACGTTTATTTCTCATTTCACTGAAAATCATGGTTCACGGCTACCAATAACACACGATTCACGAGAAAAAAACCAGCCATATCACATTTCACGGGGGAAAAAAAATAGCTTTTAATAAATAGATTGTATTCGATGTAGCTTCAACTGGATTATTTTGAAATGTGCATCACTGTAAACGTTAAAAAGGATCAGATGCGTGAAAATACCGTAAACTGCCGCTTATAACCCCCCCGCCGATATAGGTTCGGTTATAAGCCCCCCTCCCCCACCCCCGCCGGATATAAGCCCCCATCTAGCTTTTCTTGTTGTGAATTCGTTTTACTGTGATGTTTTGAAGTTTGATCAAAACCAGCAAATGAAAAACCTATTTCGATCAACAAAGCTATAGTTCTTTTCGAAACGGTTCTTTATTCAGGTTATAAGCCCCCTCGGATATAAGCCCCTCCGTTTATAAGCCCACCTAAAAGCCCTCAGGAAGTTATACAAAGCCCGGGGCTTTGAAGCGGCAGTTTACGTTATGTGATGTCGCATATAATCGCGCGCTACTTCAACACGTCGCTTGTTTGTAATTGCGGACAGAAGGAGCAAGCACCACATGTTTTTTGTGTGTAATTCTTTTACGCAAATGACTTTCTTTCAGAGAGCCAGTGCTGCCCCATTTAATTTGCTCATGATCGAAAGATATCAATCGGTTCTGTAATCGCCTGTGACAGGATAAAAAAGGTAAAGAAAAAGAATGAAGGAAAGAAAAAAGGTAAATTATAGGAATAGAAATTGTTTACAGTAAATCGTTGTAGAGAAATATTTCGGAACAAGGACACCTCTGGTGAAGATTTCCTTAGTTAATGCTTACAATAATTAATGCTTACAATATTCATTGACGAGTACTCTGAGTACAGTGAAATGTAAATTTTCCTTTTTAATTCCTTTGATATTCTACTTACATTGTTTTATGTTACCGCTTTGGAGAACAGAGAATATAGCGATTCATTACTGTTATCCAAAAACCTAATTCAAGACTACTTGTGGCGACAAATCGGTTTTTCAGGCAGTTACAGTTCGTTGAGATTACTTATTATCTTCCCCTTATCGCTTCCCTTCAATCTGTTAAATAAAATTTCGTAGAAATCCAGTGGCTTGAAAATATCGATCTCCAATGCGGCCATCTCTTCGGGTGATAATTTTTTCGCTCCTTCGCCCATCACTCTGTCCCTCATGTAGAACCTACTGCTTGGCTTGCTTTGGACGTCACTCTGTTTTGCAGTAACTTGTGGAGCCATTCCCAGCTTTCGTTTCGCAGGATTACTTCGTCCGTCGCTTGTTCCATTCCGCTTGTCTTTCATCTGTGTGATGGATTGATGTGGTGCCTCCATAACTCGTTATCGCATTCAGTGATGACCAAAAAGGATGCAAAACGCCCATAGCCTGTTTTCTTTATAACATTAGCTTGCTTCAAAAGACGTCCAAGTGACGTACTTGGACTTACTGAGAGCGATTTTCCGCCTCCATCCACGCAACATATGACGCAATCATCTCCACATTGTACCACCTCCAACGGGGAAAATTTGTCTTTTGATTGGTTTTGTGAATTGTGAACGGGGAAATTTTCAGTTCAGGACAGAGGACAGACTGTATAATTCCAGTGATAGAAAGGTAGCGTACATTTCCGTGATAAAAGACGTAAACTGAAAGTTTGCATGCTTCCTTTTGATTAGACCATGGCAGTATGACGAAGGTAACTGAACTTGGATTAAGGTTGATCACCCGAAATTATTTTATTTACGTAGCGAATAACGAAAGAAACATTATTGGTAAGACATTTAATTAACAATGTACGTCAATGGCACAAAATCCAAAACAATCTAAAGCCCTGACCAAACGGACCCGCAAATAGTCGAAAGAAGCCGCAAGAGAGAATTGCGTTGGGTGGCCAAACGGACTCATAGGTTGCTTCGCAAGTACACGCAAGTTGCAAAAAACCCATTTCAAGGTCGCCATCATGAAAACCCCGCAGACATATCCTGTATTTTATCGGTTAATGGGTTGCTATGGCAACGAATGGACGTCACTCAACTTCTGTTGACTTAAGTTGGGTGGCCAAACGGCAAAAAAATTGCTTCGCCTTGCATGCAAATTTGATCTCGACCAAAGTGAGCGCAAGTCATAGCAAGTCAACACAAGTGCACGCAAGGCCTGGCCGAACGGACTTCCAAGTTGACCCAAGTTTTCAACTTGCCTCTACTTGCGATTCCGTTTGGCCAGGGCTTAAAAATAGCTATACAGAGGGTGTTAAACATGGAAGAGGATATTTTCGTGATTCGTGAATAGCCTGTTTTTCCCGTGAAATGTGAAATAGCTGTGTTTTTTATCCATTCATGTTTTTGGAGAATAAATGGCAAAAAATGTGGCGCAATGTGAGTGCGGTGTAAGCGGTGTAGTTCACCGTCTATCTGGGGTGACATCTGTGTACCACATCAAAGTGTTACTGAGCTAACGATCGAAGAGAAAAATGTTTTCTCGATCTGTTCCAAGGGAGAACCGTGAATCCTCACGTAACAGCAGTGATATAGTTCCAATGTTTGAATGCGTACACCTAGTGCTAGGACTTTCAAATCGGTTGCAGATGTGGAAAAAAAATTGAAAATGTGTTAGCCAGGGTACAAAAAGTATTTACGGCGATTTAAATGGGTATGGGTTGAGAAATTCTCACCCCTCACCCTTATGGAAGAAGATGGTACTATCAACACCGAGGGAGTGCCAAGCCTCTTTTAATTAGGGGTGGTTCATCCACAAACTGAGAGGAAGAGCAGGTTGATTCTGAGACTAAGTGAGGTAACATCCGACATCCGAGTATGGAATCTGTATTACTTCTGGGAGGAAGGAGGATAAGGGAAAATTGGCCTCGTTCACAGTTTCTACGCTCAAAGGTATCTGCCCGTTTTTCGACCCATTGTTTCGTTACGCCAGAGACTGCAAAGCTATCTTGCTACCAAAATTGAAAGAGATAATAGTACTGCAAATCGATGGCAGAGATATTCGCTTGGCGTCAAGTGCGATGAGCGTGGAAGCTCGTGGCAGGATCGTTCCCCAGACAAATTGACACACGTCAAAATACGGAGTTAGCTGCAGTCTGTGACCTTTTTCGATTCGAGCAGAAATTCTGGGTTGAGTCTCCGGAAACTTCCTGTGGCGGATGGAACAGCGTTTTCTTAAATGAAATGAAAAGAGGAAACCTCGCGAGGTATATATAGCTAAATTTTCGATAATTTAATTCTTCCCGGTCCGCAATTTTGAGAGCAGAAATTTATTATGTACATTTGGCCTCTGAGGCCGATCTCTTGTGTTGTGTTCTTGGGTTTGTGGAAAATGTCATTACAATCCTCAGTAAGGCTAATGGTTCAGTACCGGTGTGATCCCGCAAATTCGAACTCGGTTATTTCAAACCGAAAACCATTTTCCTTGGATTTGCCCTTCAGTCATTTACTATCGGCTATTTCGAACTCCCGCTATCTCGAACTATTTTTCGTTTCCCCCGAGTGTTCGAAATAGCGGGGTTCAACCGTAACTAGCTGGAGCTATTTTGGGAAAATTAAGTTGCTTCTGACATTTCTTGAATGAAGAGCAAAACCTACGACAAAACGCAAGGCCGTTTTTCAATCGATAAGTGCACTCCAATATGATAACGCAGTTGTGTTTGTTTTGTAAGAGATTTTTTTGTTCTTGTTTGATTAATTTTCAAAGTTGTGTTAAATTTAGGTGTTGAAAATGGCCGTCACACGGGCCTTCACTCTGATGAACCGAAAATTTCCTATAACACGAAAAATTTCAAAGATCTGATCGAACGGATTGTGGTTTTAGTAAAGGTACATGAATGACTCGCAACACACAAGAAATTAGCGAAGTTTATTTTTCAAGCCAGATCGAACGGACCGCTTTTACAGAGACTGCCACAAACAAAGCAACCATTTTTTCTAAACACTTTCACACTTCCACAACAAACAACAGTTTATTTCTACTACTGTAAACAACTAAAAGAATTTAGATCCACGTAGTGTTGCTTCCCACACTTTTCTTTCCCCTCGGGCCTTAGATGTGCACCTTTTAGTATAGAAGCACCACTATAGTATAGAAGTAATTATACCGAAAGTAATTTTATTTGCATAATTTTAACAAAACTGTAATATTTATGGTATGGCGTCAAAGACACGAAATAGAGCCCGTGAGGCAAGTCATGGTGGTGGAGAGGATCGCGGGCGCACCGAAACACCAACGGCTGGAGACTGAGCCTGCAAAACCGATGAAAAGACAAATTCTCTCCATGGGAGGTGGTAACGATAGCAATCGTCTTGTGCAGATGATTACGCCATAAGTTTCGTGAAAATAAATACAAACAGTTTAGTTGAGTACTACTTGCTTATTCCATCTTTTACGAAAATTGAAAAATGGAATTGGCCGAAGCGTGCATGCATGCACGGACCGTTTACACATTTCACAGATCACTCAAGTCTAATGAATTGAATAACAAAGAATTCATCAAATTATGTTGAACTGAATTATTTTTCGTTTGAGTTACAAATTAATTCAAGACTGAATAAGAAAGCAAAATTAAATTTTCAGTCACAGAAAATGGTAATGCCATTGATTTAAGAAGAATTACCGAGGCCAGTTAGAAAGTGGGGAGATTTGAGGTTAATGAGTTGTTTAAGTAGAAAATGATATGGTTAATACGACATATAGTCATATATTGAGTAAAAGATATATCGTTTGTCAGCACGAAACAGTTTAAAATGACTGACAAAGTGAAGGTCGAGAAAACGTACGTACAACGGTCATAAAATGCTATTCTTAATGCAACAGGAACAAAAACAAACACAGAGTGAACACACATTTCTAAAAATCGTGTGTGCTTCTCTGTCAGAAAATACATACCTCTCATCTGTTTTTCTTTCTGAATGACAATTTAATTCGTACTTTGTCAATCAGGTTGATTAGCAATAAACTCAAGTTTTGTTCTTCTTTAATTAATTTTAAAAATAATTTGTTTTTTCTTTGCCGAATTATAAAACGTTTGACAATGAATAACGCACCTTTTCATCCTTCTTTCTTCCACCTCTTGCACGGCTATTATTCGGGGTAATTAACGTGAAACTTAACGTTTCTTACGTTCATAATTTAGAAAGTCCGTTACGTGGGCAAAAGGTGTTCTTAGGATAAATAAACGAATTGATTGTGAACTCGCGAGGACATTGCGAAGCAGAGCGGGCAAACCATGGTCAGAGGCTAGGGTGGGTGTAGAAATACTACAAAATTTGTAAAACTTAGTAAGGAAATAGATACCTGAAAATTTCGTCCTTTGAGGGCGGAGTATTGGATATAGATCGGTCGATGGGTTAACTCCGTGTGAGATGAACATAAGTCGAAGAAGAATGACTTTAAAGGGAAACCAATCTTATTTCATTTTCCGATAAATGGTCAATGCCTAAATTTGATGTATAGCTCCTAGGCTTGGGAAAAGAATCGAAAAGATTTAGATTGCCCATCAGCAGAGGTGAAAGTTCTAGACATCAACCACCTATCGGAAATTAAAATAAGATTGGTTTTAGCTACCTAAAATTCGAGAGTAAATAACGTATATGTATGTATACATGTATGTAAAGTTGTCTGATTTAGATAACAGACTTCGAATATTTTACACCGTGACGAAGGGATTAATTATCAAACGACGAATTTTGCACCTTGTTGCATTTTTTTGGCCAAAATTGTGGAATTGGCTTCAAATTACTTTATTCCGAGTGAAATATTAATAATACTTTTGACAAAGGTTTCTGTTGGATTTTTGGATCTAACATGCGTGCTATACGAAGGAAGTTTGTATATAGAGAGGAGATTAAGGTTCATTTTTGACAAACTACCTCAATTTTTTTTTTATTTGAACACGCCGCCACTAGCATGATTACAACGAAGGCATTGGTGAAAAAAAATCTTAATAATCTTAATACAATCTTAATATGATGTTAATATAATCTTAATCTTAATATAATCTTAATTTAATATAATCTTAATACAAACATCGCTCTCCAGCAGTTTTAACACATAAGTTGCTCTGCACAACTGCAAGCAGATTGCAAATACTCTTACTGTAATTGATCAAAGACAGTTTTACATATAAATTGCTCTGCACTACCGCAAGCAGAATGCAAATACTTTTACTGTAATTGCTAGTTTTCTTTAGCTTTGAATGTGTCAAGTTTTCCTCACAACAATAAGCCAGCAAATTCGCGCGCGCGACCTGAATCCACAGCGCAAGCATCTATCCATAAGTCAATCGGGTCAACTTATAAGCCAGTTACATTTTGTAAATATCAACTCACTTTCGCCTGATACATATTCCAAAGTAATTGGGAAAAAAGGTAAAAATTGGCCTAATAAAACCTATGTACAAACTTACCACATTAAATTTTAGAAGTAATTCTACTAAACAAACTTTTGACCTGACCAAGCGAGGTTATCTATGGTCTGGACTTTCTAGTTCACCGGCCACCACGGAGGCTTGAGGAAACAGGCAAGTCGTTACAAAACAAATTACCAGCTGTGACTTGCCTGACTTGCTGGAAGTTACGGTGAAAAAGTTACTATATTGCTGGCGATCAACTAACTTATGCTATAAATTTAAGTTTGTGATTTTGTTTTTACTTAGGGAGATAGCTGAACGTGAGAATGATACAAACTGTGGTCTACCTTATTGGTTACCAATCCCAAGCAACGACACTGCCTCCTTTGTATACATGATGTCGTTCTGTGCGCCGTCAATGTACCTTTCTGTGTCTTTGCTTTCCTTGGGAACCTGGCTGTCATTGTAGCTATTATCAAAACACTTTCTCTGCAAAGACCGTGCAACATTCTGCTATGCAGTCTGACCACTACTGACTGTTTGACCGGTTTCATAGCCCAGCCGATATTTGTTGCATGGCGTTTGGTGATTTACCGCATCCGTGAATCTTGCGATCGTCAGGCTGAACTGTATGACGTTTATTTATTTTTCCTCTTGGGTTTTTCGGGATGGTCTGTGATTAATCTCAATGTGATAAGGTTTAATCGTCATTACGCGATCGCAAAGTCTTTGGTGTAGCGTGCATCCGTCACAAAGAAAGGTAACGACATCGCTAGTGTCCCCAATTACTAGGTCCTTTGTAGGGATAGTCATTTATTGACTTCTTTTAACGCAAAGTTGTTGATTGATTGATTAATTGTTGACTGGTTAATTGATTGATTGATTGATTGATTGATTGATTGATTAATTGATTGACTGATTGACTGATTGACTGACTGACTGACTGACTGGTTGACTGACTGGTTCACTGTCTGATTGATTGATTGATTGATTAACTGACTGACTGACTGGTTGACTGACTGGTTCACTGACTGATTGACTGATTGATTGATTGACTGACTGACTGACTGACTGACTGGTTCACTGACTGGTTCACTGACTGATTGATTGATTGACTGACTGACTGACTGACTGACCGACTGACTGATTGATTGATTGATTGATTGACTGATTGATTGATTGATTGATTGATTGATTGATTGATTGACTGACTGATTTATTTATGGATGTATCGATTCATTGATTTGTTGTTTGATACTTTGATTATATATATGGCAAGCGGTCCAAGATGACAAGTAGAGTTCACATTACTTTAACTACTGCTCTGAGTACTGTACTTAAATGTTTTGTTGAATCGAAAAAATAATTAACAAAACTTGATAATTCTATATCAACAGAGGCGCTACGAGTAATTCTGATGGCGGGATCAGCATGGTTGCTCATGGTGATTTTGACAAGTTTTAGTTTGCCCGAGTCACTCTCCTCCGTCATAAACCTGGTCCTGGGTGTGCTTTTGGTCGTCATGCCAATCGTTAACCATGTTGGAATGTTCATCGCTATTCGTCGTCATAACAACCAGGTTGTTGACGTTGTTGCAGAACAGAATTTATCCATTCTATTTAAGCGGAAAAAGAAGGCTGCGATTGATATGATCATTGTTATAGCTGTGTTGATGTTTTGCGTGACTCCAATAATAGTCCTGAGTATTTTTCAACAGTTAATTGGCGCTGAGGAATATGAATTGTTATATTCCTGGTCTGTCGCTATTGTGTATATCAATTCGTCCATAAAGCCTGTGATTTATCTAGGGCGGAATAGCGAGATAAGAAATGCAATACGATCAATAATGAGCTGTTGATTTAGCAAGGAATGAATCACTGACTTACTGACTGACTAACTGACTGACTGACTGACTGACTGACTGACTGACTGACTGACAAACGGACGGACGAACCGGCTGGCTGACTGACTTGCTGGGTGGCTGGCGGACAGACTTACTGACTGACTGGTTTGCTGCCTGACCGACTGGCGGGGTGGCTGACACAGACGGTTGAAATGATGAAATGATGGAAGCAAGGAGGGAACTCACAGAAATTATGAAATGGGAGTAATTGACCAAGTACGCGGTCAAGATGGCTGGTTCTTTTTTAAAGCGTTTTTGAAGCTAGACATAGTCGAAGTCCATAAATACAGTGGAAGTTCTCGTAAGCGGATACCTTCGAAACGCGAAAAAGGTGTCCGTAACTGGAGCTAGCTGCTTTCGAGAATGGTTCTCGCAAGCGGCCACTAGAGTCCTAGGTGTCTATGGCCGCTTACGGTAGCTTGCCAGCTAACAATAAACATTGGGAATGCAAAAAATACCACCGTTTCAAATGATTTTTTTGGTTTTTGATAATGGCGATAACTGTATACAGATATTTAACTGCCGTAATATACGATAAACAGATTCTAACTGCAGTACTAACTGCAATGCTATGCTATATATATGGGATTTCCAAAACAAATGAAAAGTCTAAATCGTAAGCCCTCAAAATGTCCGCGGCCGCTTACGGGAATGTCCGCTTGCGGGAATGAATAAATACAGAGTTTGTATGGGGGTTCAAACGGGATTTTGTGAAGGCGGTGGTAGGCAGATCTGTCGACTTACGCGAGTGTCCGTTAAGAGAGCTTCCATTGTACGCAGAAATGAATGATGCCAATATCCAGACATTCTGACCGAAGAAGCTTGGCTCATAAAGGATTTGTTATATGGGATAAGGAAGACCATTTTATTACGGGACATGAAGGTTAATACCAAGTGGGTAGGATCTTCATCTTGACCATTCGGGTAATCATTTTCAGCGTTGATCATGCATCTTGCCCGCTGGTGGAGATAGCCACATAACAATTAGTATTATCATCTAAAAATATTTATATTAAGGAAATTAAATTAACAACGCAGGCAAACAATCTATATCTCGCATGAACTAACTACTAAGGTTTTTGCTTGTTTGTTTGTTTGTTTAATGTTTTTTTTTTTTTCGTTTGTTGTTATCTTTTTTGGTTCCGGCGTAGCAGACGATAAGAAAACCCAATCGAGCCATCTGGTTGAATATGTACCAAAAAAGACAACCTACCCAACGCATTGAAAGCTATGCAGTCTGCTACATAATAAGGACCTTATTTTTCGGTTCACATTGCAGGCATTGACACACGAACTGTTGCTTATCGGCGCTCAGCCTGTATACGAGATCGAGGGGTCGGGAAGAAGAGAGACCCTGGGAACGAGATCTTGGTTCACCCACCTCATTGGCTATCTATCATTAATCTCATTCCCAGTTCTTCTTCGCCCACAAGGAGAAGGAGGTTAATTTATCATCTCATATCCAACGCGCGAGCATGGAATAACCGTCAATTATGACAAGGCTTAATGTGTTTGTAGCCGATAAAGAGCGCGCCCTGATTGGCTAATTCGAGGGCATTATTCTCCCGTAATGCCCAAGGGGCGATTACGGGCCTGCAAAAACAAAGCAAATAGCCAAGATAATAAATTACTTTTTAACCTCGAACGTTCGTTCTTTGCGGGAAAATTTCAAACCTCGGCCCTGCTGTATTGACTTCGCTGTTGCTCGGACAATTCGGCAAGGTCGCAGCTCTAGATTTTCCTGTAAAGACCTCACTCTCGGTTAATAAGTAGTTATTATTAAATCTGGTCACGGTGATGACTTTTTCAGGAACGCTTCAATGAGCATTTATTGTTATAGTCATTAAAGCTCTATTATATGTTCCCGACTGGAAATAATTTGATTCATTGACCAGAAAGTGCGGGCATAGGAATTCGCTTCAGGCGTCCAACAAATTAAAGCGAGAAAAGGTGGCTGCTTTATTGCAGAACTGAAGAAAATTGTTTGAACTGAGGTATGTTAGAGTCCTGAAGTTTAATATTTTGCTTTAAGGTTGACTTGAAGAAAATCAATGCAACCATGGGAAAGATTTGACTGCTTTATAAAATCACTTTGGTTGTGTTTCAGCTAATATTCTTAAGCATCCCACAAAATCAGTAATCGGTTAATGGGTACTAAAAAGACATCGGTACAAATTGTTTTGCGCAATAGGGACAAAATAGCCTTCCCATCTAGCTCCTTAATGTTTTGGTTTCTCTTGGATAACTTTATCATAGAAAATCGCCTGCGATCAGACTGCGAGGTAAGATTCAATTTAACTTGAAGATACGAGATTTGAGATATCATTTAGTCCAGGTAACATCATTGAATACCTGGTATCCTTTATTTCATTTTTTTTTTCAAATGAATTGTCGTAAATTCAACTGCCACCAACATGCAATATCACAATCTGCCTCAAAATGTAAGACAAGCAGCGAGACTGAATGTAAGATGATGTAAATTAAGTCAAACAGAGAGATAATGTAAGATAATGTATTTTAGGAGAAACAGAGTGTTATGTCAACGGTTATGTAAGACAAAAAGAGATATGACAATGTATGGCAAAAAAAGAGATAATGGAAGATAAAGTAATGTAAGACAAACAGAGATTAAATGTAAGAGGGACAAGGTTACTGTTCTTATACCGTGCTGAAATAACAAAAACCTACATTATTTTTAAGGGCAATTTTCAAATCATTAAGGTCAGGACCCTGAATGTAACTGGAGAAGAAATAGCCGCCAAAAATTATGCAAATGTAATCTACTTTTACATTCTGGGCACGTTTCGTTTTGTTTGTGTTATCATTGTATGAAACGCCTCTTGGGTGTTTCAATGTCCTTACAGCACACAGTAGAAAACAGCCACTGTGAAGGCTTGTTAACGGCTGATGATGATCCATTTCTGAAGTGCTATAATTAGCAGACTTTTCCTGAAGCATGGTTTTCTTAGAGATTTAATACTTCTATCTTGCTCTTTAACGGAAGTGAGAGCATTTGCTTGTATTATTTCAATGATATCACGTTATATTACAATAGCTGGTGAAAACAATGGACTTTGATTAACATAGAGTCTTGATTAATAAAAGGTTATTCCGCCCGCGCATATGTTATTCGGGCGTATCCGATGTAACTCCATCTTGGAAGAAGTAGTTTACGCGATATCAAGCATTTTTAAGCCTGCAACTCATTTATGCAGTGCTTAAGTGGCGTTTTTCATCTTAATGATCCTTCAGTACATCTCACATTTTTTAATGAAAGTTGAAAGTTTACTAAAAAGACGCACTTGGAAAAAAAGCGCCAAAAGTTTATGCTAATTTTTGCAACCAGATGCACTGAGGTCCCAGTCACCTTGGAACAAGTACAACAAATAGCATAAAAATGGAAAAGCGGAGGCCATTAAACCAGAAAAAGGGACAAGAAAGCCCGCAAGAATTTTATTTTAACTACTAAGGTCAAGATAATTTAGAAAAGCTTGTCGCACCAATCACATGGTTTACCTATAACAGTCAACTCTCGCCTTGTGGGCATTCCGCTATCACTGATCGACAGAACTGATTTCATCCCCAGCCGAAACTACTACAACGAGATGTATTGATATATTTCCCGCTATTACGGACTTCATGTTTTTTCTCTCGTTACGACGAACAACTTGAACATATTGAATGATATAATTTTAATTCTAATTACTCTGCAGTTTTGGAATGTTTACTAACTTGTACACTGTTTTGACCTACATTATATGATTATGAATGGAAGTAAATGTGTACTATAAATCTGAAAAGAAACTGAAAATCTTAGAGAATATAACAGCACTTGACATTTCATAACCGAAAATTGGGTCATTTTCATCACACCCCGCTATTGCGGAATCTCGCTTTTGACGGACTCCAGGTGACGGTCCCGAGGGTGTCGGTTTTAAGTGTTAATCCCAATGGTGTATTACTTTACATTGTCTTTTTGTATGTGGTCGCTCGTATCTTGAACAAAATATAATATTTAAGAAAGCTTAATCCTTCAGGTATTATCGTCAAAAGGTGTAACAGTTAATGTGATATCATTACTGTTTTCTCGGTTTATCAACCACCAAAATGTTGCTGACTCATTAAGTTTGCCGTCAGAAGATGAAATGTTGCCTTGGTTTTCTGTATGAAATCTGTTCAATTCACAATTTTTGTAACAACCAAGTGATTTTTCCAATGCAAAGAAAGCAAGCCTCTCAGTAGTTATCTTATGCTTCGAATGTGCACAATACATGAGGCGAGATGCATATTTTGCATCCGTTGCACAATTTTACACATAACATACAGGACATTTGCTAGTTTTAGTTGTCTAGTTTGTAAATAGTCCATAAGCACATACATAACTCTTGCGACTCTCACTTCTTATCACAACCGAATGGAATAAAAAAAGCTGTGATCATTCCGAAAGAAACCTCTCAGAAAAGTTCTCACTGTGTTGTTTGTTGTTGTAGTCGTAGTTTTGTGTGGAACGCTCGCCAATTTGATCTTTGAGGGGAGGGCGTGGTCGAGTGGTTTAGGGCACTGGATTTGAAAGTTCAGATTCCTTTCCCTGCTATCAGCTAGATTTGTTCTCGGTTGTCCCAAGTTGAACTCGTCGATGCCATTTTCTTTACAGCCTCTCTCTCTCTCACTAGGTATAAGGCTTGCGCACGGTTACGCTAGGCAGCCTCTACCAGTTGTTCAGACTTTTAACAAAAAAAAAGCATGTATCAATTTGTTTAATTTTATAAATATTTTTTATTACTCATCGTACATATTGTATTCCACTTCAGCGTTCATGGCATTTTAAACTATTTTTAACTGTTATAAACATGTTACTAATAATTTTGTATTTTTTTAAATCCCAGTTAAAAATGACCTTGTGAGCTCTAAACGCTATGACACTCTATCGCTTATTTTTCATCACAAAATGTATTAATTTGTTTCGGGTTATTTATTTTTGCCAACAGCAACCATGACAGGCAGTCAGAGTGCAACAGTGCTGGTCCTTTTGGGTTGCTGTGTAGCAAGTGGTAAGCAATGTTTTCTTTCTTTCAAAAACATGAAGTGGTGGACAGCCATTTTCATTTTTCTCCAAGGCCGTAGCTAGACAAGGGACAAGGGAGCGAGCGCCGCAAGTGCAAGCCACTAGGGTAGTCTGGGGGCATGCCCTTCCCCCTCTCCCCCTAGAAAATGCTGTAAGTCATTAGTCCTCTATTGTGATCTTCTGGGTGAGGGTAGTTCTGAAAAGAACTGTTGTTGGTGGCTGACGTTTAACTACAAGTTTTTTTCCTGTCATTCGATAAAACGTAAATCGCTTAAGAAAATATATTGAAAGTTTATCACTAAGCTTAAGATAAATGTTTCGAATTCTTGATTAAATTTCCTGTTTTCTTACTTCTTTCAGTGATCATTTCAAGTGCTGAAGGTGAGGTTTTTTTAGTTATTGTTTAAAAGCTGATGTCAATTTTTCGAAAGCTTGACTGCCGCCGAAAAAACTATGGAGCATGTTTTCCTATCAGGAACATGACTTCAAAAAGTTAAATATAAACGAAATTCATTATACATGTAGATGGAAACCTCACTTTAACGATCCAGTTATGTTAAAAAATTGCTGTCCCCTCAATAATTTATTATGGCCAATCCAATGTTGAATGGTTTCTGCAATTCTCTGTACGAACAAAGATTTGCTTTGACCAGAAATAAAGCAAATTGTCCTGATATCCTGTAGAAGTAATGAACGACAGCTAAGTATTCTAGAGAGAATAAATTGTCGATATTTCTTCCACCAGTATCTGTTCTGAAGTTAATGTCATCATGGTATTACCTTCATCAATCGATACGTAAGAATATATTTAACTCGTGTAGCTATTGCTATATTCCACAGCAATAAGATGCGAGAAGGGCTGGACCAATTTCCAAGACAGCTGTTACCTTCGAGTAAACACCAAAATGACATGGTCAGACGCACAGAAGACGTGTGAGAAGAATGATGCTAACCTTGTCACTGTGAACAGTGAAGATGAAATGACGTTTCTTGGATGGCTAATGAAGAGCAAAGGAGGTTGGAATGGACTGCACCTGGACGAGGATGGCAAAACCTTAGTTTGGAGCAGCGGAGAAAATAGCGACTATCAGAATTGGGGAAAGAGGGGATCCAAGAGGCAGTCGAAACTTCAGAACTGTGTTCACATGTCAGAAAAAACGAAAGGCCTTAAGTGGACAATGTCTAGGTGCTCTATTGAATACAAATTTACTTGTGAAAAAGGTAGGTAAAACATGAAATCTAAAGTCAACTAAATGAGTAGGGCGGATGGACCATAGACATCCTATGCCATCCAAGCTTTCTACGTTTTAACCAGGTTTTGTTTAACACTGATCTTCATCACAATTTTCCGATGGCTTCCAATACTGAAAATCTAAGGGCCTCGACAAAACTAGCGGTTAAAAGGAGTCGACATCTACTAGCGATGGATAGAGATTTTTCACACACTAAGGGCCACAGTTATTAATAACTAATTTTTCTGCGAGAGCTTGGTAACTAGTTAAGTCAAATTAGATGAACAGAAGGCGTTTAGACGAAAGGTCCGAGGAAATTTCGCATAAATAGTTAGTTTATTTCCAAGAAAAATTATATCCGAGGGAAATAAAATTCGACTTTTTTCCCTCGGCACCAGACAAATAACATCAAATGCGCACTGAAAAAAGTTAAATATTGTGTTATTAACAAAAATGTTTGAACATCAAGTATGTGAAGCCCAAATCTCTTTACTAATTCCAGTTGTTGTCTTCGCTGTGCAGTCATATATCTCGCTGACGATATCGTATTATCGTAATTCTTGCTTATGAAATAAAATGTTCAAGACGATTCCTTTTTATAGCAAATGGAAGGAATGTTTTCTTATGCCTAATGTGAATTTAGAATATATCTGACTTATATTGACTTGAGGTTGCTGAATTTCGTTTTCAGGTTTACTTAAAGAGCCAGAGGAGAAACCCACAGTGGGTAAGGTTAATTTGTTTTTACTGACTATGATCTGATATTTTTTAAAGTTTAAAGGATTTAAAAATCCTTTCACGTTACTACTTTTACATGGCCAAGTCTCAGAAGGACTCAGGATCATTACTCAAGATTGGCTAAAGTGGATATTGACCGCAGACTAGGTTTTCTCATATTCATCAAATTCTAGACCAGTCTGGCTGTAGTGTGTTCTGCTTGGAGACGTTAGAAGCAAAAAGCTACACAAAATAAGAGGCATGTTTCTGCTAAAAATACTAAATTGAACAGCCATTAAATAGCTTTACAAGAACGATTAAGGGGACAGGCAAACTTTGACATTCATTCATAATACCATTCTTGTTCTTCAGTTCAAAGGATGTATACGTCACTGCTTGCACATCTTGAAAAGTTTAGCTTCAATATTTCAAGTTTGTCGTTTCTAATCAGTGTTAATCTTCTCCATCCTTAACCATCCTTATTCCTTTATGGTTTATTATTATCTCTTTGGTGTTTTTCTATCTTAGTAAACTACTATATTTAGTGTTCCTTCAATTGAAAGGTAATTTTGTACGTGACCAAAACAACCCAAGATACCGCGACTGAGTATAGAACTGAGGACAGAATGTGATAGGCGTGTGTCTGGCATTATATGGTTTCGACTGTGACTAAATAACTAACCATGTACAATTAAACTTATAGTTAGGAATTCGATACGAAAGTCATCCAATTATTGAAGTGATGGGTGTGTGTTTTCATTTGCAGCTGTCCAATGCGACCACGGTTGGGTACATTTTAGTAAGAGCTGCTATCTTCGAGTAAATACTAGAGTCACGTGGTTTCTTGCACAGAAGATGTGCAAAGAAAACGAAGCTAACTTGGTTACTGTCAATGATGAAGATGAAATGAATTTCCTTGGATCGCTAATGAAGGACAAGGGGAGCTGGAATGGACTGCATTTCAAGGCGAACAGCAAAGATGGAGTTTGGAGTAGTGGGGAGAGAAGTGATTATCGAAACTGGGCAAAGACAGGGCCAAAGAGAATTTCTAAGCTGCCACTCTGCGTTCAAATGGCGGCAAAACTAAGAGGTCTTAAGTGGGGAAGGTTCAAATGCTCATTAAAATACAGGTTCATTTGTGAGAAAGGTTGGTTGCATAAAGTAATATAAAAAGCAGGATAAACCATAGCCAAAAATGCTGCAATCTTGCTTTAAGCGATTTCTGCGTGATAAAATCAAATGAAGCAGATCAAAAACTCAAATAAATCTTTACTAGATGGATACTCAGTTGCTTGGCTAGTTAAACGGATGAGCTGCGGCACGCATCCATTTAACTAGTAAATCCAATTCACAATGGTCACAACAGCTAGAGGTGCAGACATCATCAACCTCGACACAAAAACATTAGGTCGGCAGAAAATAATATTAAACAAGTGTCCTTCTAAATTATTCTTTTTCGTTTCAAACCAGTGATCATTATAATCGAAGATTTCTCCGATATAAATATAACAAATATTTTGAACAAAACAGTCCGTAGATGATATAAACTGACATGACTTGTGCCAGTAATCTACCTATTAATTCATTGTTCATTTCTTACGTTTCTCACATTCTTCGTTAATTCTAAAATAATATGCAGAAACATGTTACCTAACCTTCAAACCAAGCTCATGTAAGATCCAGATAATGGATTCCACTATTCATCAGTCTTCGATTTTACTTACATTACAGTTTCCCTTTCTAGAACCACAAGCGATTACTGAGGCACCACAAGTACATACTACCTCAGAACCAAAACCAACTACTATAGCTTTAAAGAAAACTACAGTACCACCAAAAAAAACTTCAGTAAAACCAGAAGTAACTACGGCAGCACCAGAGGCAACCACCGCAGTACCAGAGGAAACCACTGCTAAAGGAAAAGAAACAACTCAAATACCGAAGGTAACAACTGTAGCACCAGAAGAAACTACTGCAGTACCAGAGGTAACTACCGCTGCACCAGAAGACACCACTGCAGTACCAGAGGTAACTACTACTGCACCAGAAGAAACCACTGCAGTACCAGAGGTAACTACCGCTGCACCAGACGAAACCACCGCAGTACCGGAGGTAACTACCGCTAAACCAGAAGAAACCACTGCAATACCAGAGGTAACTACCGCCTCACCAGAAGAAACCACCGCAGTACCACAGGTAACTACCACTGCACCAGAAGAAACCACTGCAGTACCAGAGGTAACCACCGCTGCACCAGATAGAACCACCGCAGTACCGGAGGTAACTACCGCTGCACCAGAAAAAACCACTGCAGTACCAGAGGTAACTACCGCTGCACCAGAAGAAACCACTACATTACCTGAGGTAACCACCACTGAACCAGAAGAAACCACTACAGTACCAGAGGTAACTACTGCTGCACCAGAAGAAACCACTGCAGTACCAGAAGTAACTACTGCTGCACAAGAAGAGACCACTGCAGTGCCGGAGCTAACTACCGCTGTACCAGAGGTACCTACTACTGCACCCGAAGAGACCACTGCAGTACCAGAGGTAACCACCGCTGCACCAGAAGAAACCACTACAGTACCAGAGGTAACTACCGCCGCACCAGACGAAACCACCGCAGTACCAGAGGTAACTACCGCTGTACCAAAAGAAACCACTACAATACCAGAGGAAACTACCGCTGCACCAGAAAAAACCACTGCAGTACCAGAGGTAACTACCGCTGTGCCAGAAAAAACCCCTGCAGTACCAGAGCTAACTACCGCTGCACCAGAGGAAACTACTACAGTACCAGAGGTAACTACTGCTGTACCAGAAGAGACCACTACAGTACCAGAGGTAACTACCGCTGCACCAGAAGAAACCACTGCAGTACCAGAGGTAACTACTGCTGCACCAGAAGAAACCACTACAGTACCAGAGGTAACCACCGCTGCACCAGGAGAAACCACTACAGTACCAGAGGTAACTACTGCTGCACTAGAAGAAACCACTGCAGTACCAGAGCTAACTACCGCTGCACCAGAAGAAACCACTACAGTATCAGAGGTACCTACCGCTGCACCAGAAGAAACCACTGCAGTACCAGAGGTAACTACTGCTGCACCAAAAGAAACCACTGCAGTACCAGAGGTAACTACTGCTGCGCCAGAAGAAACCACTACAGTACCAGAGGTAACCACTGCTGCACCAGAAGAAACCACTGCAGTACCAGAGGTAACTACTGCCGCACCAGAAGAAACCACTGCGGTACCAGAGGTAACTACCGCTGCACCAGAAGAAACCACTGCAGTACCAGAGGTAACTACTGCTGCACCAGAAGAAACCACTACAGTACCAGAGGTAACTACTGCTGCACCAGAAGAAACCACTGCAGTACCAGAGGTAACCACTGCAGTTCCAGAGGAAACCACTGCTGCACCAGAAAAAACCACGGCAGTTCCAGAGGAAAGCACTGCCGCACCAGAAGAAACCACTGCAGTTCCAGAGGAAACCACTGCTGCACCAGAAGAAACCACTTCAGTTCCAGAGGTAACCACTGCCGCACCAGAAGAAACCACTGCAGTTCCAGAGGAAAGCACTGCCGCACCAGAAGAAACCACTGCAGTTCCAGAGGAAAGCACTGCCGCACCAGAAGAAACCACTGCAGTTCCAAAAGAAACCACTGCTGCACCAGAAGAAACCACTTCAGTTCTTGAGGAAACCACTTCTGTACCAGAAGAAACCACTGCAGTTCCGGGCGGAACCACTGCTGCACCAGAAAAAACCACTGCGATACCACAGGAAACCACTGCAATTCCGGAAGAAACCACTGCAGTTCCAGAGGAAATCACTTCTGCACCAGAAGAAACCACCGCAGTACCCGAAGTAACCACTACAGTTCCAGATCTGATTAGTATTGTTCCAGAAGAATCAACTGCAGTACCAAAGGAAACTACCGCAGTTCAGGAAGAAACCACTGCAGCACCAGAGGAAACTACTCCAGTTCCAGAGAAAACCACTGCAGTACCAGAGGAAACTACTGCAGTTCAGGAAGAAACCACTGCAGTTTCAGTGGAAACCACTGCAGTTCCAGAGGAAACCACTGCCGCACCAGAAGAAGCCACTGTAGTACCAGAGGGAACCACAGCAGTTCCAGAGAAAACCACTGTAGTACCAGAGGAAACCACTGCAGGTTTAGAGGTGACCACTGCAATACCAAAGGTAACCACTGCACTTCCAGAGGAAACTACTGCTGCACCAGAAGAAACCACTGTAGAACCAGAGGTAACCACTGCAGCTCCAGAGATAACTACTACTGCTCCAGAGGAAACCACTGCAGTACTTGAGGAAACTACTGCTTCACCAGAAGCAACCACTGCGACACCAGAGGAAACCACTACAGTTCCAAAGGAAACTACTGCTGCATTAGAAGAAACCACTGTGGTTCCAGAGGAAACCACTACAGTTCCCGAGGAAACTACTGCAGTTCCAAAGGAAACTACTGCTGTACCAGAAGAAACCACTGTGGTTCCAGAGGAAACCACTACAGTTCCCGAGGAACCTACTGCAGTTCCAGAGGAACTTACGGGTGCACCAGAAGAAACCACTGCAGTACCAGAGGTAACCACTGCAGTTCCAGAGGAAACTACTGTTGTACCAGAGGAAACTACTACAGTTCCAGAGGTAACCACTGCAATACCAAAGGTATCCAGTGCACTTCCAGAGGAAACAACTGCTGCACCAGAAGAAACCACTGTAGTACCGGAGGTAACCACTGCAGTACCGGAGGTAACCACTGCAGTTCCAGAAATAACCAGTACTGCACCAGAAGAAACCACTACAGTAACTGAGGAAACCACTGTAGTTCCAGAAATAACCGCTTCAGGTCCAGAGGAAACCACTGCAGTTCTAAAGGAATCCACTGCAGTTTCAGAGGAAACTACTGCTACATCAGAAGCAACCACTGCAGCACCACAGGAAACCACTGCAGTTCCACAGGAAACCACAGCACCTGAATTTTCTACGGCTTCAGCTGCAGAATTAACTACTAAACCTGGTATGTGTGGCACAGTTTGTTTATGAATAATGATATAAATATATATAGGACCAGGAGCCAATGAGGCTGCTGATAGGACTACATGTGTGTGGTAATGAATATGGCGTAGATCAAACATTCTGTATCGTGTGCTTGCGTACCATGTACGAAGCTTAATGCGCATTTGAAGTACAATTTGAATTTAATGGAGTCGGGCACGCAGCTTATTAAAAATGTGACCCACTATACAACTCTGGTTCTTACGTCGATTTATTCGTGTACTGAATCAAGTGCTAACTAATCTAATATAATAATTTCTCAGGGTTTTTGCTTCTTTTGTTTTGATTGTTTTTTTGTGTTATTTGCACTCGGCTACAATCGTGTTCCCAGGTATCTGGGTAAATGGTAAAGAATCGGGCGACCTATTGCACCGGGATTGAGTTATCCGATCACTCTTCAGTCGCAATTTGTGTGATACGTCTGATTCTATCAAAAATTTGCTAAAGCTGCGCTCAACTCTGTAACTTTTTAGAATGTTGGTGTGCTCTTAACTGTACGATTGCAGGGTTTTAAAATCTTACTATTTATTTTTTTCATCTTTTGCAATCCACCCATATTGCCGATCAGAAATATTATTCGTTTGTTAGCCAATCTTTAATGTACCTGATTTCTATACGTATTGTTAAAATTGCTTTATTTTCTTGAACAGATAAATTAAGTGTGAGGGAAAGGAAGCCCGAACCTCGAGATTATTTAGACAACTTGTTGATTACGAGGGACAAGGAACCCAAATTTCAGGAGACGACTTTAGACGACCTCTTGATAGCAGAACTTGACAAACCCGCATCAGACCAGATTGATGATCTCGATGACTACTTGAGCACAAGAGAAAACAAGCCCGTGATACATCGGAAGAACGAACCCGACAACTTCTTTAATGATTGGATCCAAAGATACATATAGTCTTTGCTATTGACGAGAACAGGTTTGTCCGAAATAAAGATATGACGTCTGGATGGGTTGAACTAAGCGGTGGCCGAGAACTTGTCAAAATACCCGTTTTTAACTGAAAGCTCAGGAACAAATAAAATTTAAGGTGGTTCCATAGGGTAATCATTTGTCGTGTTGCACGCTATTGTTACATCAGTTTGAAAGTTCATTTCGCATTCCACCCAGCTGACTCTAACGTTTTAAGTGTAATAAGCAATGATGAAATAATGCTTTTCATCATCTCTGTTAAAATAATGGTTCTTAGCTTCTTGCATTAAAACTGCTCTAACAAATGCATTTTTCATCGTTTATGTGGCAACATAGTCCATAGTGTGTGCCGACCTTAGCTTTAGGGGAAGCGATAGCTGACATTCCCGCAAAACTGAGAAAAGCTTAGCTCTGTTTCACACAGTGTCGTTGTCGTTGTATTTCTCTTCGCAAGTGAACCAATGGTCCGACGGCGCTCTGCGTTTCGCAACCTAACTATTCAACACCGCGATACCAGTCACCGATAAAATACAAATAACCGCGCATGTGCACGAGGTAGGTGTGTGTTTTTATCGTGCAGATGTGTTGCCACGGTTAGTAAGAGTTTTTAGTTTAGGCCAGTCCATTTACGAAATTGTAAAGCTCTTTATTGATCAAAATTGCGTCTATTTAAAAATCAACCAGTAACAAGAACAGTATGGTACATTACGTTCGCATACGAAAGGAGAAGAATCATTTAGCTGATTGACAGCATGAAAATAAAGACTCACGGAAAATTGAAGTTACCTTAAATCTGCCTAAAGTAAGTCAAGTTTTCGTTTTTATGAAGCCAACATTTGCGCTACCGAGTGTAAAGTTGACGTAAAGCTGGGGTAAATTAAAGTTGGCATGTGAGTTTAAGCAACAACTTAAAGTTAATGTTCGATTAAAATTTTTAGTCTCCTTAAGGAAGCTTAATTTGAAACTTATATTTAGCTTGTGTAAAGCTCATCGATAAAGTGTAAAGCTGCTTAAAGTAGAATATTTACGACGGCATTACGACAACTTTACACGGCAGGTAAGTTAGGTTTCATATACTCTGTATAAAGAAACGTTACATACAGAAAGCAATCAGTATTATAAAATATAGCATAGTGACTTGATCTTTGGAATTAAAAAATTCTGCAAAGGTAAGAATTATCTTTAGTAATTGGGGAACTAAAATTCAAAACAGTGCGGGGAGGCTGAAATACGAACGAAACTGTCTTATGATAATAAAGATTCACGCAATGATAGGTTAGGAAATCGTCACGACATTCAAAACTGTAACGTTTAGGAGAATATATGCAAGTTATAGTTGATCTGAAATCTGGCGAGAATGGAGATGGTAACGTGTTTTCAGCTAAAAGGGACGCTAATTTTAAGAATGCTAATTTTGAGACGCTAATTCTATACAAAACATTCCCCATTAACTGTAAGGAGTTTCTGAGAAGTTTCTGAAAAGAACCAGTGAGTCATAAGCAAAGAGATTGACTCTCCTTCACTTTTTCCTGATTTCCGCGAGACAGATTCTAAACTTCAATAATTGTACGAATCAACAAGAAGCATTGAATGTCAAAATCCTGCCTCGAAGAGCTGACTGAGCCACCTTGTTTCGTCATAGTCGTCACTAAGCGACACGCATGACGTAAGGCGGTAAGCTATCATGATGTCTTTCGGACTGTTCACGTGTTCTGTTCGTTGATTGGCAGAAAGAATCGACAACTTTACGTGCCATTTTAAAAGGATCATTAGAACAAAAGTGGAGCATTTGCTACTTCAACTAAATCAAAAGGATGGACGATTTTTTTGCAAATAGAGTTCCATTTACAAATATTTACGCCCTGATATTTTCGGACTTTACAATGCTAGTTGCATCTTGAGCTAGGAAGCCTGTAATGCTCGTGGAATTTATTAACTGGCATAGAATAAGGACCATCTCCACGCGCCCTCCGCAGACATATTCCACGTTCAGATCTTGCTAACCAGAGCCATTAACAGTGAAATATGTTGATCTGGTACATAACCGTGCAGCGATTTCTCACGTTTCTTTCGAATTTCGTTGAGATTGTAGACGCTGTACATTTGATTAGTTAGATGTCTTTAACAATCGCAGTGATAAAAAAAAGGCAATTAGCATAAAGTCTACAAGTCAATATCTACATCTAAAGAATCATTATCATCCTCGTCGTCTTCATCATCTCCAGACACGCTATCATTAGGACCCGTACCGTAAAATGTCAGCTTCCATTCTAAAAACACTCCTGAACTAATCCGCCCAGACTCCGGGTTTAACCCCGGAACAAACTCTTCTTGAAATCCATTATTGACTTGCACCCGCTGGGACCCAGTCTCTTCAGTTGTGACCTGAACACGCTGTCCCTGATAATCCGTATCTGTTCGTTTACTTTCGGATACCTTCGGTGGTTCGTCGGGCTCCTTCGTGTAAATGTAACGATCGTATCCGTAAACTTGGTTACTTTCATCGTCACCATTGTCCTCATCACTAAGTGTTTTTTTCGATGCTTTTAACATCTGATAGTTATTGTCCTGTGTGACGTCTGGTGTTTCAAACGCGGCAACAAAAGCGTCCGGATCTTGGCTAATTCCTACTCCGTTTTGAAAATCCTCTGGGAGAATGGTATCGAACATTCCTGGTTCATAACTTTCCAATACCTCTGCCTCTGTATTGCCTGGCACTTTGAAGCGCAAAATAAACATTAGTTCAAACATGCTGGAAATTAAGAGACCTACAATGGATATGACGTGTTTTTAGATATTCCTCATATAATAAACCTGTAATTCAAGTGAACGTCATTTTAATTGTTAATAAAAGCAGTTTTCAGTTGTGTGTTGTAAAATACATATGGGTTATTGACCAAGCGTGAGGTCAAGATGGCCGGATATTGGCCAAGTTCTTTTTTTGCGAGTTCATGGACCGAGACGGAGTCGAGGTCGATAAACTCGCAAAAAAAGAACGAGGCCAATATCCGGCCATCTTGGCCGAACAAGCTTGGCCAATAAAGGATTTATTATATTGCTTTCGGGGAAATTTTTCTCGCGGGACACGGCGGGTAGTCCCGAGCGGGCAAGATAGCTCCATCTTGCCCGCTCGGGTAGCCAATCACAGCGCAGGATTTGATTCATCTCGCCCGCTCGCGGAGCTAGCTATATAATAATAAACACTAATGTAGTCACTCTAGCCAATAACAGACCGCAGACGGTCCAAGGAAACAATGAAAACTTGAAGCAAATACGCGTAGCCGGTACGAAGCGAGGGAAAACGCTTGCGAGCAAGTCACTATTGGTTCTGGCTTTAATCCTGATCGAATGACAAAATGAGCGAGTTTTTAAGCAATTTGTTTAGTGTAATGATTCAAAGAAAAAGTAAATGCGAATTATCTTCGACACTCAAGTGAAAACCGCAACTGTCTGAAATTTTGCCGGTCTAAGTTTTATAGGACAAGACATTTTACCCTATAGTGCCTTTTTCCAGCCAGGAATAAAAATTGTTACCGCAAAACTGAGATACCCTTGCCTGATCTGGCATCCCATCATACGACAGTAGTCCCTTTACACTATGAAAACCGATACAAGTTCCAATGGTGTGCGCCACGTTTGTGGTTTGAATGCTTACCGTTTACCTCAGTAACACTTGACCCTACTGCAACGTTGGTCAAGCCACGGTACTTCTGGAACAAGGTATTAACTTCATTTCATGTGTTTGTCCATAGGCCAGGCCTAAATTCTTAATTTTTGTAAGTCTGTGGGATGACGGCATTAATTTCGAAAAGAACAATACAAAATGCAATCAATTTTTAAGGGATAGTTTCACAGTGCGGCGCATGTGCAAGCCATACATGATGTCTTCGACCAATTGCACGTCGATAAGAAGGGTATCATGCTACTTTCACAAAATCATAGTCTGCAATTACTGAAATACATGTGGTTGACACGAAGACAAAAATGTACTTTATGCAGGGAGTCGGAACATACGAAAGGAATTTTAATGAGGAACCTTACCTCTATCGTCACCGCTGAAATCATCAGCGCTCTTCCCATTGTTTTACAACCAATAAAAATTAATGCTTAACGTTATAGCTTGCACATGCACTGAGACGTGAAAGCCTAACTTTAACTTTGTGTTATTTTCATCTGCAAATAATGAAGGTCTTACTTCTATAATTTCATGCAGGTCTTTATTTTCTGTACTTACCATCAGCTTTCACGTTTTCCTCTTCATGATCATTAGTTGATTTAGCCTGTGGAGCCTCTGGTATGTGAATCTTGTGTTTTTTCACCCCCTCAGGGTAAGGGGCATCCCAGGCCGCGCCTTTATTGTTTTTAGCTCTATTTGGTCCATCTTTGTTAGCCTCTAGTTCCTGAGTTTTCTTCTCGTCGTCAATGACCTTTAAATTCGTGATTGACACAACATAATTAAGAAATTTAATTGAAGTATATACTCCGTAAATGCGCCCTCCGGAAATACTTGCCGCACGTTCCCAAAGCAGCCTGGCCCTTGCATCACGAGCGAGAACCTACATTTACCCATCAGACCCAATCAAACTCTACCCTGAGCTTGAATTAGTAAAAAGGTAAAGTCTGCATACGAGTTAAGTGGCCCATCAGACCAGAGCTTATCCCGGGTTCTCTAGCATGAAGCGACTAGGAGTATTTCTACTCCCCCCTGGATGGGATGCTAGTCCATCGCAGGGTTACCCCCAGCATTAAGTTCGCCGGTACCCATTTATACACCTGGGATAATAGAGGCACTGTGAGAGTTAAGTGTTTTAATTTGTCCAAGAACATAACACAGTGTCCCCGGCCAGGGCGTAAATCCAGACCGCTCGATCCGGAGACAAGCGCACTAACCACGAGGCCACGGCGCCTCCCGGGTAAAGACAGTTCTGTGTTTTAATCAATGCGCACTATGCTGCATCAAACCATAATAAACACGCCCTCCTCTCCATCTCCGACTCGATGTTTTTTTTTTCTCTTTACAACCACCGCATAAACCTTTTAGTAGGAAGGGGAAAACGTTTTGGATGTTGGTCAGTATACCAGAAAAATTGAAGTATGTTTTTTCTTTCAGTTAGGTGTTCCAACTAGCTTTGCGCGAGGTTGTAGCGCCATGTTACCTCCTCTTCCAAGTCCTCCACATCGGCTTCCTGTTTGCTAGTGTCATGTTGGAGATATCCATTCACGTCGACCCCCTTGTTCAACGTAGCGATGTTATCAGTCACGTTCATCACCCACACTCCCTTGGGATTCTCTCCCCAGTTGTGCACGGTCATGAACGTCCAATCGTGAAGGCCGTTCTTAGAATCGTCATAACGACGGGTCGACAACATCTCGTTCCTAGTCCCACTCGGCGAGAACAGGTCGATGCTGACGTCACCACGCCTCCGGTGTTGGAAGCTGACGGTCAGAGTCACGTGTTCCAACTTGTTGATTTCTTTGTCAGTTCCGTCACATGCGATGGTGTCTATAGTGATTGACAACGTTCCGCCAGCGGGAATTTCCCTGCAAGAAGTTCAGTATCGATATAAAAATTCTCCTGATTGTTTGTTATACATTTTCTGTGATTTCTTTTGAAAGAATTTGTATTGTGGTCACCACTTGTTTGTTCTTTTTAATTATAACCCAATGACCTGTTGTCATACCGGAGGGCAACAAAAATTAGAGCGGAATTTATCATCGTTGAAAATTAAGTTTCGCAAGTCATATAATGTTATAAATCCGAACTAAATAGTTGCCACATAAACCAATTTGCGTGAACGAAGGAAAAATTTGCAATCAATTCAGTCCTTCACCGTAATTTCGATAACGTTTCTATATAATGAGTGTATAGCTATTTTAGATTCTTCTTTGACTTGAAGGACAGAAAATTGGGGTCTTTATACCGTTCCACTTTAAGCAGTCGGCATAACTTTCTACTATTTCTCTCAAACAAAAATGTAGATGCTCCCGTTTGTGTTTTGTCTTTGTACTGAATGTGTTACGCTAACAGCTTATCACCCCACAGGGTCCACTTTGCTGATATTTTATAGATATTACTCACTGTTGTGTCTGACTAGAGGGTCCGTGACAGGTTCTTTGTGGTGCTACGTTTTTCCATGTCTTCGCTCTCTTTACCATGGCTCCCGCGTCTAACCTTCCAAAGCCAAACTTGTGATTAAAATGGTAGCCAGCTCCATTTTTCATCCATCCTTCATCAACTGGGCTCGTTACCTGAGCAGTTTCAACCACAAGATGTTGGACATCTCGCCATGAGAGGTTTGGGCTGAAAAGAAATCAACCGATTGTCAAGCAGAATATTTGTGTTGTCAACGGCTAAGAACCTCTACTTTTCGACCACCCATTTATACGACTACATTACTACGTACATGGAATGTTTAGACGATTCTTTTCAAATATAACTGAATAACCCGCCTTTAATACGACCAGTCCGAGTGCTAAAATTGTTTGTAGAAGACAATGGAAAGTAACATACTTCGCCTGCAAAACGAGAGCAAACATTCCTGCGGCCAGAGGAGCAGCAGAGGACGTTCCCTTGAACTCTTCTGTGCACTTATGATGAAGATCTGTTGTTACCTAAGACAAAAGAAAAGAATGGTTTGTACTTATGTGAACAGCACGCGTTATCGATCAAGTGATCCATTTTGGTTGAATTTCTCTCCGGCAATAAATGTTCCTGAAACAATATTTCTGTGAATACTGCTTTCGATCAAGTAGGAAGAGTTGAGAGTTAAAATAAACACAAATAAATAAATAAATAAATAAATAAATAAATAAATAAATAAATAATAGGAATTTGCTATGGCACATCCCCCGGAGAGGCTCTTCTCGATCCCCTGTTTCCAGATCGAATTAAAATTTAGAAGTGTTGGTTTTTTGTGGATGGTTGAAAACCGGAGAAACCTGGGAAACCTCTCGGAGTAAGGCGAGAACCAACAACAAACTCAACCCACTTATGACGCCGGGTCCAGGATTCGAACCCGGGCCACATTGGTAAGAGGCGAGCGCTCTCACCACTTCACCATAGTCTCTCTCCAAAGAGTTATTAGTGAGCTTAAGCAACGACTACGGTGACGCCGAGGACGACGCCAAGTGAAAACTGAATTTATATTTTACCAGCGAAATTCGCAATTGTCTAGGTCTGTTCAGAACGCCAATGGCTCTAAAAACGTGCTCAGGCTAAATATGCAATGACAGCCTTCAATTCCAAATGGAAATACGAGGAAATTGGCCGTCGTCGTTCGCGTTCCTCAGACTACGCAGAACTTAGTCGTTTCACCTTCTTGTTTTGCAGAGGACGGCTAAGAAATGCACTAAGATTAAAAACGTACGAACTATTGTTTTTCTCATTAAACCTTTTGTTTGGTGACGTTCTCGTTGCCGTCGTCGTCGTGGTTTACTTAAGCTCCATAAATATGTCTTCTAATTTTGAAATGCTTACCATTTTATTTTCTTCCTTTTCTCTGTGTGATCCTCCGTTGAAAGTAACACCCAGGGTAGACGAACATAGCTCAGTGTAATAGGCCGACAGACCATGATCACCTATGCACCCTACTGATATGGTGTAGATACTGGTGGTGTAACCATCACAGTTACAGTCATCATCTGTCAGACCTCCATTACCAGTCGCCCACACGTAGATGTTACCTTTGCCGCCACGACCCTGAAAAAATGCATGGATATGTCTATCGCACCAAAACATTGCGGTTGGGACACCTTAACTATTATACCACTTGACAATTTTTGTGCAGGCCAGGACATCTGCCGCGGTGGGGGAGGGAAGGGGATGGGGGACTCTCACATGAAAAGGCCGGGAATGCCCAGCGTGGCTCAAGCTATGTTTGACTCCCAAAAGATACCACTTAAAACAAGATAGGCTTGATCGCCAGCCTCTGCTCCGGAAAGGAGCCCGCGCTAGTATAGTAGTCCGGACTCGAGAGACCGGTGGAAATCGAGCCAAAAAACGGATATGAGAACGTTTATTATCATTATTTCTTGGAGTGTACCCTAAAAGATACTTTGACAGCTAAAAATAGTGGCGTTTCGTCATGAGCACCCTAAATGAGACCAGAATCCTTGATTTATACCCCTACGCGAGAAGACGAGTATTCCCCTCGGGGGGACATTTGTAATGTTAACGTAACTACCACAATATCGTCAGATGCGTCAAAATAATCTTCTGCTACAGCTAACTAAGTGTTTCGTCTTTACCTTGAGTGCGCCCTGCATTAACGCCTCTTGTGCCAGTTTTCCTGGTTTGCCAAATGTTTTGCCATCATCCTTAGGACCCCAGCAGTTACTGTAGATGTCAATGTATTCTGACTGGAAGCTAAGAGAGCTTCCTTCCAACACATCAGTCGCCTGGCCATCTAACATTCGCACTCCTTCAAAACATAAAACGAGGAAATTCTTTAGTCATATGAACTACTTTATTGCATGTTGACTGGTAATTTGGTTCCGTTTGGTTTTCTAGTAGCATAATGATACGCTTAAATACCACTTTTATTACCCCATTCTAAGCTATTACAAAGATGTATTCTGGGATAAAAGTAAAATAAATTACTCTATTTAGAGAGGAAGCCACATTGGCCTTAGCTGGTTTTCATGCTGGTCGTCTATCCTGGTCGAATTGAAATTTGGTTTTTGTGGAGGGAGGAAAACCGGAGAACTCAGCCCTCGGAAGAACCATCGGAGTGAGGCGAGAACCAAAAACAAAATCAACCCGGGTCACGTTGGTGGGAGGCGTGCGCTCTCACCAATGCGCCACATCTGCTCCCCATAAATTGACCATTTTTAAAGGATTATGTATTGTGAATCAGCCAATCACGTGGAAGTTATTTGAAACAGGTTTAATTCAGTTATAAACTAGGGTCTGCAACTGGCTAGTGTGAACCCTTCCATGTGGCAATACTTTCATTATTAACTCTCATTCAACTTCTATATGAAAATGTTGTCGTGTTTAGGAAATTGGATGTAAATTGGATTTTAAACTGGTATTGAATGAATCGAATGCCGTAAAAACCTAGCAAGAGACAAACAAACGAAATAAGAACTTAACGAATATCTCTCTCTTCGTTTACCACAAGACAGGAGTCTAGTAGGTTTTCACCTATTATACTGGTTTCTCTAAGGCAACAAGACAAAACTGGTTCTGGGAAAATACTACTCGGCACTCCATCTTATAGATATCAGTAGTTACTATTGTTTAATCCGTATAAACTATGACGGACTGTTATGTGCTGAATTGTCTCAATGTAATGTTTACCTCCAATATTGGCATCATAAGCTACACCTACTCCGCATACACTGTTGTTAGCTACCGCTGCCACCTCTCCTGCACACCGTGTGCCGTGACTGAAATGTTGAGAAAGTTCCATAAGTAACAAACAAACAAACAGGTGATGCCAGAAGCACCTTGTTTCTTCATTAACTTCTGTGCTGTTCTATTTATTTCCTTAAACATTACGAACTGTAACTCATATCAGTCTAACGGGGTAGATATCGAATCGAAGTCGTCACATAACGATGTGATTTAAAACCTCGTTGCAAAAACTGTCACTTCTCTCGAAGAGTAGGGCATGTAGTTATCAGTGTTGGGGTCTGGCCTTGTCTCTCGGGTTGCTGCTTCACATAGGGTTGCACCTTTCCCCCTTGGACACAATTGTCCAAGAAAAATTGCTGCCTTGCTATATCTACATGGAACCCCTGCCCATCAATGTTACAGTAAATGAGTCTCAACTAATCACGCACAGCACGCGTAGTAAATTTATGAATCCGATAAGAGTGGAGGAGGATGTATCGAGTACGAATACTTAAATTATGCTCTTGCGGGTATAAAAAAAAATGGAGAACCCGGACAACTTTGTTGCGCATCACGTTCGCAACCGGGTTTCATACTGGAGGACTGAGTTTCAAATGATCACGTGAGGTACTTACCAGTTGTCAGGATCACTGTCTCTTGGCTTGGGATCAGCGTCCATGTCATTAAAATCATAGCTGGCCTTTTGGTCCTACGTGAAAAAGTCAAAAAAAAAAAAAGAATCCTTATTTACCTTGATCGGCTTCCGAAACTTTGATACAACAAAAACACTGAGAAACACCTATACAGCGCAAAAAAATTGCAGGTGCAATATTTTGTACGAATGTCTTCCGTGTGTATGAAAATCTATAAATTTAAATACAATGAAAAACAAGGAATTTTTTTAATTTCCGATTCAGATTTATATTTTGCTGCCACACTGACTAATGGTATCTCTTATTACTTTAAATGGTTTTATAGGATCTAGTTGGTCATCAATAATGTCAAAAATGACTTCTTCCACTTACAAAATTATCTCTAAGATCTGGATGCGTGTGATCCACTCCATCATCAAGAATACTAACAACAACTCCTCTTCCCGTGATACCTTGCCGCCAGACCGGCATGACATCGAGGTCGACACCTGCTGGGCCGGTTGACTGGCCTTGATTTAACTATACACAAGAAAATAACATAATAATACATTCTAAGAGGATTGAAGAAATAGCAGCTAGAGTCGTATGATAACAGATTATGACAGTTAATTTTAAAATTACGACATGGTCTGGAACACCCACAAATTCCTGCTCGTTTATCAACATATTTTCGCTTTACGTTTTCAATTCTTTTCCAAAGCTTTTGTCCCAAATACGTTTGCGTCTATATATCACTACCCTCTTACACACTTAGCTCAATTTCGATCGGAAAACCATGTGATATTTTCCTTTATATAATATGTCGAGTTATTCTTGCAGTTTGATTGGCTCTTACCTATTATCTATTGGGAGACAGACGCATAGATGACGTCCTTAACCATTTTTTTTATATTTATTATATAAAACAAGTAGAGTCCATGTTGCCTTACGTCTGTTCAGTAACAGATCACAGAAGACGTCAAAATGTGGTAAGAACATCAGTGACACATGAGGCGATAGCCGAGTGTTCCACCTTTTTTGTTCCTGACGCATTTTGACGTCATTTTTGATCTATTACTGAACAGACACACGGCGACATGGAGTTTATTTGTTGTGAAACTGAGAGCCTAGGTATACTTACAAGATACCATTGGTCTCTGAATTTAGGATCACTAGGAATACCATCCTTTCTTGTTCTTACTAAGATGTGCTGATGTTCCGCCCATACAACCTAGGACACAGAACAAATGACATTTCTAAAGTACCATAAAAATCAAGAAAAATGCTAAAACGGAGCCTATAGTCCTGAGCCTGCGAGCAGGCTCTTCGCGTGGCAAGTAAGAAGGACTGGTGACAATTTTCTTTCCCCGCGATGAGCCTGTTCGCAGACTGCATACTCCTTTGTATAAATTATAATGAGGTGAATTCGATAATGCACTCAGCAGAGCATCAAGATTGGCGTAAACTATCAAAATCAAGATTACTCAATTAATATTAAATATTTAATATTGTAACATATCAAGGAGGCTGGCAACATTTTCCAGCAATGTTCTAACAGCCATACTTTGAAGAATGAATACTACTACTGTTAAACAATTGCAAGTGACGTGATGCAATAATGGTTTCAAACAAATGCCCAATCATTGGTAAACAAGTTGCAGCCATCCTTTCTATATAACAGGTCACCACAGCAACAATGCAACCTGCAAAAAACACCCTTAATGTTAGCTTTAAGCGCTTATAACTCAAAAACGAGCTCGGTGATCCCCATTTTCTTTATTATAGAATTGTGATAAGCATGATAAAATGCAACTTTTAACAAAGTTTAAAAACATTCTGTGGCAAGGGTTCAAGCTACCTTAAATTTTCGAAACTTTTTGCAAGTATGACCGAGAAGTTGAACTAGGGTCTACTGAGAAACGGCTCCAGCTTAGTGGTCAGAACTGAACTTGAACCCGCCACGACCTCTGGATTTCAAATCCAGAGCCCTGACCTCTCGACCTCGCTACTTCCTTACAATCCTAAGAGAGTAACGGTGAGAGAGAGGTCGGATTATCTAACGTGTAGGAAAGTTCAACATGATGAAGACGAGGCAATCTTACTTCTTCTTCAGATAGTAATAACTTGGTCTTTTCATGTATGTGACGCTTGTGACGTAAACCTTTGCCTACATGTTTAAAATGATAATAACCTCTAAGTGACCCAACCTGGAATAAAATCACACCAAGAGTTAATCACAACTACAACTAATGACACAAAAAGATTAGCCAAGTAGCACGCAAAAGGGTCGAAGTAAGTCGTTCTTATTCAATTTGTTTCCGTATTCCGAACTGTTATAAACGACCGTTAAATTACCATGTTCATGGAACACCACAACAAAGATATAAACCGGCTGAACTGTTAAAGGGAGAGCAATTTTAATATAGTTTTTTGAGATTTTTACCGAGACAGGACGACAGAAATACCAACACTCTGCCAAACTTTTTCAATTTGAGATCACAACCTTGTGCTTTTAAAAACTGGCATAACACTTCTCGTATAGCTTTAGTGCCTTATAAGGTAATTTCAACAAACGTAGACCATTTAATTTAAGTTTCAAGAAATACAAATGTCTATAAGGTTTTGGCCTTTCGAAGCGCGCTCATGATATATAATAATTAGGTTATGAGCTCGAGATTTCTATCGCTTGATAGTTGACTAGGGCTGCGCATAGAAATTGAAAGCAAATTGCTTTTAGTATAAATCTACCAGTCGTTCAAAACTCTATTTAATCCGCTTGACTTGACAGACACTTCGAACACTCAAAGAAGTGGCCGCCATTTTTGTAACAACCACACTTTGTTAGGCTACTCACTATCTACAACAGAATAGATAGAGGGTGGTGTAGCCAATAAGAGAACGGCATTCGTGATAGAAAGCTAAGGCGCAATAAGATGTATTGCCTTTCTTTGTCAAGCTGGGACGCGCTACTCGATTAGTCTTAAGTGAACTCAAACGAGGGTAAAAGCTGTTCAGTTAAGTGTATACAAACTCGAAAAGTCGCTACAATGAAACAACAAAATACGTCAAACTGCAGGGGTTCATAATTTTTCAGTCAGGCAGTAAAAGCAAAATATTAATCTTATGAAAGCGCGATTAATTAAAAGAATTTACATTTCTCCTAAAATTTGAAATTCTTTAAAATTGCACTCGCCTAAGGCCCCTTGGACCTCTTGCAATTTCCCGACATTTTTCAAAACTTCTCGTGAAAAGCCGCAATTATACTGCCACCGATTCGATTACTAGAAGTAATGTGATCTTCCTTATAGGTTTCCTTCATGATCACAGCAGCTTGGTTCATTAGTTACCGTGTCATGATGCAAGTCACGGGTGAGACTTGGGCCTAGTCCCTCGCCTTTATCAGAGGCGGTTTGTTTCCTTCCATGCTTTAGGCGGAAAATTGGTAATTAAACAAAACAGCAATAAAACCAATCAATTTGATTTTCCCTTTGGACCCATCAAAACAATCCGAAATTTATTTGTAAAGCACCCTGAGCAATTTTGAATCTGAAGATAAATATAATGCTTTGCTAAAATGTTCGGCTATATTTTAATGGACATGAGGTAAGCAAAGTATGGCTAGAATCTTTATGTACCCTATGAGCTTTGCTTGAGAAGTATAGCACTTAAAAACAGAAGTCGAAACAAACTGGAGAACTCTTAACATAACTGGTGCTGAACAAACACAACCAATTGTTGATTTACCTGTAGTATGGCGCACTTAATGTTACGATTTCAAGAAATTAAGCGAACATTTCTATAAAAAACAGCGCAAAGTTTGCATCTGTGTTGTGAATTACCGTTAAGGCCAATGGCAAGGGTTTCTAACATCAAAAGAACAATAGATCGAAGGATGCATCTCTTCAAAGCGTAGGCCACCGGGCGGAATTATTGACGTTTAAACTCAAAGCTAAGAACACCCGCAGAACAACATAAAGAAAAAACCCAATCTTACCTGGCCATAGTTTGTAAATCCATGTTTCTTAGCAATCCTGTCCGCGACTTTTATCTCGGCGGGGTCAAGTTTGACAGCCCAGGAATTGGTGAACATAAGCTCTCCATTGTCGTTTTTAAGCGCATCTTCGAACTTATGAAGCTGTTCCCATTCTCTGCGCGTTAGCTTCGGCGTCGACTCGAGCGTTCGCTTGCCTCTTTTACGTGACTTCTTGGCAGGCTTTCCCAGCAAGACGGCGATCTCCGACGTGAGGAAAAACAACGTGATGTAAACACGCCATCGCACCGGTTTCATTTTTTACTTTCTAAGGAAATAGTTATAGAAATCGAGGCCAATTTTGTTGAATAAATTCATGAATATGGCCCAACTACTTAGGCAGTCTGACGCGCGGTATAACTCAGGGTGGACAGCAGGTTGTGGGCTGTCTCGGAACAAACGCTTCGTTGAACCTAACTCTTTCCTTGCCCATGCATGTAATTTCTCATACGAAAATATCACTCACACCACACACAAGCCGTAGGTATAGTCGAGCACCCATCGGCACGTTTACCGAGAAAACCGCGCGCCACTGAACAACGCACGCGATAGAGTAAATCTGAGTAGAATTCGAAGCACAGATATAAAACTTGTGATCTGTGAAGTATTTGAAGGTGATCAGGTCTTTGAAGGTGTGGTTTGTGACATTTTGAACACACCTCATATCCATTTAAGAGTTGGTCACCTCCTTATATTACTGTAAATACACTGAAAGAGGAAGAAAAACAGTCCTTATCCGTCTATTTTTTTCGAGCATTCCAAGGTCATAAAAAAGCGGTCACAAGATTAACAGTTTCATTTGTTTAACGGTCCTTGACAAGTGACAGGAGCTTTTAAAAATATAGACAACTAACGGATAGATTGAACAGTGGATTCAAAAAATCCCCCAAACATCAGGCATACAATTGAATGACCTCTTGGAATTCTCTTTCCATTTCGCATATGTCCAACCAAGCCTGCGTCGCAGATGCCAACAACATCACGCCGGTTCGCTGGAAATATACTGTAGTGGATCTCTTCCATCTCCGTCTAAAAGTTCCTGAGAGGTGATCATTCAAGACTTTTCCTAAACAAACTAGTCGAGCGTACGGAGTTTTAATAAAAGTACGAACGATGCCGAGTTTTTTCAGTGATAATGCTTCTCCAGAGAATGCGCACAGACATAACTAAGTTGGCGGATCGTTCAATCTTCTAAAGTAATTTTTAGGCGCTAATTGAAATAAATATGTATAAGGGGAGCTTCCATTAAATTGCAAGCACGTAGGGCCTTAGAAGTAAATTAAAGCAACTTTTTGCGGTGAAGACAACAGAGCAATACTCGTTCAGGAAACTCCATAAGCAAACACACAGGCTCTCAGTATACAATACTCCCGGAGCGAGGAAGCTACTTGCAGCAGCCGTTGCAGCCAAAATTTGTCTCAACCTGCGATTTCGGTAAGCGAGATGGCAACAAGCTGAGATAACGACCTTTCAAATTGACCTCGTCTAGCAGGGTCAGGGTTCCTGGCCGGGATTTTAAGATGACGACCTGCCATCTTTAAAACCACCAATGTGAAGGTCTTGAGGCGAGGTTGACCTTGAAACAAAGCTCGTGTATTTGTGACTGCATCGCGAATTCTTCGGGTGAAAACGGCAGTTCTCAGATAGGCCACGCCCGAGTTATCTTATCTTCAAAACGTGCCTTCGTGCAAAATCTTTCATATGAAAATGAGTTTGATTTACACGAAAATTAGCCTGTAGGCGGAAAACATTTTCATATGAATGGTTTCGCTCGAAGACTCGTTTTGACTCAGAGGCAAAAGCAACTCGGAAATGGCCAGTTGAACAGGGAGGGGGGGGGGGGGGGGTGGGGTTATCATTAGCATGCCCTAGAATGAGTTGTAACAATAACTGCCGAGGAAGGAACAAATATTATGGCTTGTAATCAATTATCCTGGGCGAAAGGATTTCAGCCTTCGGACGTTGGTAAAGAAAACAAAAATGTGAGACTGGGAAACACTTTCACTGAACAAAAGCGTGCGAATGCATAAGGAGTTGCGTTTGTTTCTTCGCATCGCGCAGCCTTGGATTGTACACAGCCTCTCTAATTTTAACGCACGCGAAGGAAAAAGCCAGCGAAGCGAGCGCAAGCACGAGGGGGCCGGGTAGTCCCCACCCCCTACCCCTTCGATACGACTCAAGCACAGCCTTTATTTGCAGTGACTTGAAACAACAGGCGGAAATCCGCCAGTGTTAACGAACTGAAAGCGTAGCTCACACAAGAAATTAATAAATCAACACCTCTTAAAAAAACAAGCGTGTTTAATGTGACTTAAAACAGAAGTCACCAGCCTGGCAAGGAACTGCCTGAAATGAAAGTATCTTTGTAGAGATGGAAACAGCAATGATTATCTCTTGTAAAATAGCACTATCTGTATCTCTGTACAGGTTTAGGTAAGAAGGTTGGAAGGTCGACAACATGTTCCAGTGATTTACACATTCATTTTAAAAACCATTTAACCTGAACATGGTTTCAGCACAGGCTAAGCTATCCCATAATACATGACAAGCCTAAATAGGCCATTTTACAGTTGAATGCAAGCGAGGCTAGAGGTGACAATGCTTGATACAAACCTCCCTGCTTTTCTCATCTAAATGCAAACTAGTAAGCATTAGTGCACCTTGATTTACACAACAAAAACAGTGAGGTCTGTATCAAAACAAGGTCACCTCAAGCCTCGCTGTCATTCAAAGGTCAGGCCACTGGGCAGACAACTGCAAAATGGTCTATCGTAACCACGTTTGTTATCTAAAACGCACTGTAAGCTTCAGTTCAAAATCCCATTCACATCAGTTATCATGTAAAACATGGCGAGACTGTCATAAATACAAGATATTTTAACTACCAAATACAGACAATTCCTTGAAACGCTGGGACTCTGAAAGATGATAGTTCTACGCAAGAGTTTTCAATGATTTACCTATGAAATTAATCACCTACAGATTATACACAGACTATGTTTATTTTTGCACTGGTATTATCTTTGTTTTGAACAGTAAGTAAAAAATCGTCAAAAAAAAACATTCGACAATTCACTGAAAGAATGCAAATAGAGGAGGGGAGAGACCACAACATGGCGTTTAAACCACATATTGAATGTTGATTTCCTAACAAAGACGATTTTTACAGGATAGGACAAGTTTTAAAAATCTCGATATTCGGCTTAACCAACACTGAACTCATCTTCTGGAAAGAACGCCTTAAAACAATCCAAATGATTTTAATTTTTAAGTGTAAATCTACTAGCGTTCTATCACGAATGCCGTTCTCTGATTGGCTACGCTACTCACTATCTATTCTGTGATAGATAGCGAGTAGCGTAGCAGTGTCCGCTTGTTAACAAAATGACACCCGCCACTTCTTTGCGTTTTCGAAGTGTCTGTGAAGAGTTTTGAGGTAAAGTTGTGAACGACTAGTAGACTTGTACTAAAACAATTAGATTATTCGCTCTCGATTTCTATGCGTGATAGATGATTCGGGCTGCGCCCTCGTCAACTGTCACGCGACAGAAATCTCCACCTGATAATCTAATTGTTAAATAGAATCGAATATATGGCTCAGCCAAAGGTTTCGATTCTATACACGGTTGTAGTAAGGTGTAATATTATCACAAACCACTCTTGAGCCTGTTTTCTTTTCTTTTTTCAAAATTAAGCCAAATGATGGTCTAATATATACCTAGATGTAGCTGTGGTTGGTCTGTTCCTGAGAATTATAAAATTGATAAATTAATAAAAATTGCTAGACTAAATGTTCTTAATTTTCAGTTCCATAAAATGTCAACACCCATTTTAACAACACCCCTGAACAGCCGCTGCCCAAACAAGGGATCTCGGGATTTTCGTAGCCCGCGTTCACTTGAACACGCTGGGTAGCGGTCTCCTCGGCCGCTACTTGAACCTTCTTCTTTATCGTATTAGAGTTATTGTCTACAACAACGCTTTTCTTTGCAACTGGTTTGTTTGTTTTCCTCTTTCCAGCTTTGTATTTCGTTTTCTTAGGTACAGATGGTTTTTCTTCGAAAGTATCTTTAAGGTCTTCGTTATCATTGGAGATGTCTTCGTCGAGATATTCCTCGTCGTCGGGTACACCGTCCCAAGATGCCTCCCTCAATCCCGCGGGATTCGAAATGTCGTCTCGCTCTTCGGCATCCATGTCATCGTCGGGGATTTCTTCTAAGGAAACTCTCTCATTACCTGATCCCATGGGATGTTCCCCACTAGAAGATCCCTGGGGATTAAGGTCAAGCCCGGGATCTCCGAAATCCTGATCATTACCGGAAATATCTCCGCTTCCAGAATTTTGGGGATACGAGATTCGGCTGCGATCGTACACGTATTCCGTGGTGCTGGCCACGTCGCTTTCTGTGAGATTATAAAGATCGTCTATCACGCTTTGTTCGCTCATTTCAGACCTGTTCTGGTGCCGCACTTCATCTCGTCTAACGCCAGGGGGATATGGAAAGTCAACATGGGCATTCTAGCAAAGGAAAATTATGGTATAAAATGAAACCCAGAAATGATACAATGTCGTAAAGCCACAATAATCACTTCAACTCATCACAGCAAACGGAAACAACGAAACTGTTCAATCAAAACTTCAAGCAAAAACTGCAACTGACGTCAAGCGCGGGAAAGAGTATAACCGGTACCAAGAGAACGCATCCAGTTACAAACACAGAAAAAATCGTCAGCGGTACCAAGCGCAGGAAACAGCAGAATGCTCGCAGTCTCTCTTTTGCTCTAGAACCCGCAGGGAAGACCGCAAAAATTGAGCGAACGACTACAATATTCGAGGGGTGGGAGACTAAACCGCAAGTAGCCCGGGGGTCAGAAAACGAGCGAAAAGAGACACCACGCCCGCAACACTCGCGACTCGTAGCTTCATCGCTCGCCTCTGAAATATCGTGCTAGTTCCCACAGGTTTCTTTTAACGTATTTCGCTGCAGATTTTAGAGCAAAAGACAGACTACTTGCAATCTATGAAAAATTAGAACCAGTGTAAAGCGCAGAGAAACCGCATCCGGTGACAAGCGTGCGAAAACACGCCACCGGCACAAAGCGCGGGAAAACGTGCAACCGGTGTCGTCCGGATTTTTGTTCCTGACGTTGGAGAGCGTTGTGTGATTAATTTTTTCCAAGACACGTGTAACTACATTGTTTTTGCACACTTGTGATGATACCTGTAATTTCAGCTGTTGTACATGGGTCTGTTGCTGTTTGGTTTGATCGTCGATAACTTGTTCTTCTAAGTCCTCCACATCAGTGTCCTGTTTACTGGTGTCTAGATGCAGTGTCCCGAACCCATTCAACACGCGATCCCCGATTTCATTCAGAGGATTGTCTATGAGCTTCAACTGCCAGAAACCGCGAGGATTCTCACCTAAATAATGACACATTTAACAGTGTAACCTAGTTCGTTTTCAAGTGAAACAGCCTGATTTGGGAAAATGATTATTGTAAATACTGTCACAAAACGATCAATAAATGAATGGTTCGATTTTGTGGAACAGCACCCAACAAAAGGTAGGAACCCGAATGGAAGCGAGGTCAGATGGCTGAAGATGCCGAGGATAGAAACAGCTTACAATGTGGCATGACCACACTTGAAGAATCGCAAAAAGGTCATGGGAAAAAAGTTCCATTTGTAAACAGCACTACGTATAAAATTGAGCAGTTTGTATAGATACTAACCAGTCTAAGTAGGTTGCCCGGTGCCCAGGAGGAAAGTAAAAAATTCCCTGGTTTTGTCTTGACCAGAATAAAACTTGCCTCCAATTTATTTTGAAAAACATTTTCACTGACTACAACAAAACTTTTCTCGACTACAGCAACGGGAAAATAAAATTCTCTAAATTTCATAAAAATTTTACATTTTTCTGGCCAGATTAGAAATTCCCTGACCTTGAAAAAGAAGCCCGACTTTTTTCCTGACCTGTAGCAACTCCATTTACCCTGTTCTTCACAGAAAGTCTATTTCTCCAAACAATGCTAGAAGAAATATACAGATACTACTAAGGACATTTTGGTTGTTGAACAGTGCTTACCCCAGCAGTGGACAGTCATGAAGCCCCAGTTGTCAAGCCCTTCCTTTGAGTCATCGTAATGGCGCGTTGACAGCATCTCATTCTTTGTCCCGGATGGTGACATCAGAAGAATGCTGACGTCACCGCGGCGCCGGTGAATGAAACTGATGGTGAGTACCACGTGTTCGAGTTTGTTTATTTCGGCAATAGTCCCCGCGCACGCTTTGGTGGGTATGGACAGTTCCAGTGCACCTCCTGATGGTATGTCTCTGTACAGCGAAAGACATGCAAGGCATAAATGATATCACTCTGTGTCGCTATATGAAGAACCGAAGGCTCGTTGCAGGTCACCTTAGAATAACTTCGGTTTAATCTGGTGATTTCAATCAATTGCCGCTCTGTTGCTAAAGAAGAATTACAATTTTCGATCCCTAACATATGAATATAAGCTGGCCTGTTTCTGGTTTTTGAAGGCTCTTTAACCATTTTCAAGTCACATCAAAATCTGGCAAGTGAAGTCATATGACCAGAAACACCAAACCGCCTCAAACCGCATAAAAAGCAATACCAGTGGTTCGAATCGAATAAATCGCACGTGTTTGTTGCACAATCCATATTATCTGAAACAACCAGTAAGTCACAGAGAGCAATTTGAGTAAACCCAAAACTAAAGCAACTGTATCAATTTTCTTTAAAAATTCTTTCGAGAAAAGTGTTTGGTAACCAAATTAATGATAAGTCAGGGCTCGGAAAAAAAAATAGAATTCCAGCTTGCACTTCGGACAAGCAGCCCTCAAATTTTGCTTGCCCTGGACAAGTCTTAGTTTACTTGTTTTCTACCTAGTTGGCAGAATATACGCCTGGGCCCTTGCCCTTGCGGAAAGTCAAGAGAGAGTGAAAAATTAAATGGCCGGCAGGAAAATCTACTAGTCCTGGGGAACCGGACGGCGCTTTTTTCGAGCCCTGTGAGTATGATAAGTAACGATGAAGCTACTGACTGTTGCTCACCGCTCTTCTATGCTAGCAGCACCAGTGCAGATGCGTTGAGCGGGAACAGTAGTCCATGATTTGGCCATTTCAACCATAGCGTCAGCATCAAGGCGGCCGAAACCGAACTTGTGATTAAAATGAAATCCAGCTCCGTTTGTACGCCAGCCGTCGTCTACAGGACTCGTTAGTTTGGCTGTTCTGACCACGATGTGTTGCACATCTCGCCATGTAAGTTTATTACTGAAACAGAAAACGAAAACAATGTTTATCACAAATAAACATCCGCAATGATTCAAACGCAGAATGACACATTTGCATGCATCATGTTATCATCGGTATCGGCGCTAACTCAGGATTCTGTAGCATGAGGCGACTCTTGAAGGTCCCGAAAAGTTTTTGCACCCGGAAAGCCGTAACAAAATCTCAAACGCTATGATTACAGAGCTGTTTTCTTCACATATTCTTAATACGATCAGAGGTTCTCTTCATACAAGAAGTTTCAGGCGTATACACTTCTCTGTTTTTAGATACAGGTTAACTAAAAATGGCTTTCGAGAACCGGCTCCCAGGGCTGGGTTGTTCAAAGCCCGATTAAGCTAACCCAGGATTAGCGAGAGTTTTTATTTCAGTTTTGTTAACTTTTCGGTAAGTTTTTCAGTTTATATTGTCTGTCCTTCTGTTTTGAGCTTGAATAATTTCAAACTACACAAAACACAAGCAGGGAAAAACATTTTTATAGAGGAAAAATTGGACTCAGAAAGTCCGATCCGGATGTCTAACACTTTTAACAACATAACGTATGTACCACATAGAGTGATATTTGTCAATTGTTTGAATCAGGCCCTAGTTTTAGTTGGTTCCATAAGCAGAAAAACCCGAGCTAATGGCGGAAGCCTGTGGCAGCTTAGGTGAAGCGCCAGAACTTGTCGGTAGTGTACCAGCTCTCGAAATCTTGCAATTCTATTTGTCGTCATTGCAGCAGCTGTTATTGTTTTGGGGCTAGGGGCATTGTTTCTGTTGTTTGTTCTATTGTCCTCTCAAAGGGTTTCAAGCCATTTATGTGAGACCTTACGAGAGCTGCAACATGACCGAACTTGCATGGACTCGGTATTACTTACTTAGCCTCTAACATAAGAGCTATCATCCCTGCTGCCAGAGGAGCGGCAGATGAAGTGCCTTTGAATTGCTCTGTGCACTGATGATGAAGATCTGTAGTGATCTACAAAAACAAGCAAATAAATACACAAAAACAACAATTAGAGAATGCAGGTTCGACAAGCATCCACTAAGATCTACTCGCCGTCGGTAATACTGCAGTACAAATAAGAAAACGAATCAAGGTACCATTTTGTTTTCTTCGCGCTCTCTGTGAGCACCTCCGTTAAACGTGACCGCTAAAGTAGAAGAGCAGAGCTCAGTGTAGTAAGCAGACAGACCATGGTCCCCGATACATCCGATAGACACTGTGTAGATACTGGTGGTGTAACCATCACAGTTACAGTCGTCATCTGTCAGACCTCCATTACCAGTCGCCCACACGTAGATGTTACCTTTGCCGCCACGACCCTGGAATAGAAAAAACAACACGATTGGCATTATCGCAACGTGGAGAATTGATAATTATCTTCCAAAGGAAGGAATCTTAAAAATAAGCGTTGATTAAGGATGAAAAACCCAAAAGCAGTAATGATAAGTATAAACGACCACGGATGGTCAAGATTGGAGGAAATTGGGCCGGATTTATTACGAACTGCCATAACTATCGGCCTCTGGATGCCGCTAATTCGATGCACTTTTAAGACAAAGCGATACACGCATTTACTGGTCGCACTTCAATGATGTAAGGCCGGTCTCCACCACAGTAATGCGTTTTTTAAAGTATCCGTTTTCGTCACAACCAAAGCGAAGCAAAATATTTTCGCCCACACTAACGTTTTCGGTTTGTTTTCACTTGTCCACAATACTGCGTTTTCGTATGAAAATACATACTTTTTGATGCGTTTTCGCCTATCGTCCGCACTATAAAAACGACCGAAAACGCTGATAGAAACGACAGTATATGACGCTTTTTCTGGCACCGTTTTCAAAAGCCTCCGTTTTCACCTACCCACTCTAGAAAGGAAACGTTTTCAAAACGATGCGTTTTCAAAAGGCTGCAGTTTTGACACCGTAATCGATTAATGTGGTCAGGGGCTAAGGCATAGTGGTTGTCAACTACTGAGATGTGTCTTTCAGCACTCAGTTACAAGTTAAGTCAACAAATTCCATAGTTTTTTTTAAGTTAAGTGTAATTCCCAGATTTCACAGTAAAACCATAGCACTAGTTAGATAACGCCCGATTAAACCTCGAACAGGAAATAATTCCCCGTGTCTTACCGCCTCAGCTCCTCTCTTCAGGGCCTTGGCTGCTAAGGGACCTGGCTTGCCAAACGTTTTTCCATCATCCTTTGGACCCCAGCAGTTACTGAAGACGTCAACGTACTGAAGTTGAAATCCCAGGGAGCTGGCCTCTAACGCATCTGTGGCCTTACCGTCCAACATGCGAACACCTGAAATGCACGCGCTTTGTGTTAAATTTGTGAAAAGGCTATCTGAAACAAACTGAGCACTTCGAAGCCTGTAAATAAGAGTAGATATCGCAACCAGCCGCTGCTTGACCAGTGACAGGCAAAAAGCGAAGTTAGCAGAAGTCTTTTATGATGAATCAGTTTCACTCTTCGGTTAATTAAGGGAAGCGGTTTTTTTTTTTTTTTTTTTTTTTTTTTGCATCTCTTGCTAAAAATCACAGCGCATTAACTACTGTAAGTTCCTCTTTACGAATGCTTCCTTATTCTTGACTTTAATACTCTCGCAGTTAAAGGTATTGTCCAACATCGGAATACAGTCGAACCCCTATTAAGCGGCCACCTTTGAAACGGCCAGCCTTATTAGGAGGTCAGTAATCAAGGCCCCTATGAGGGCTTCTGTATTGTTTTGACCTCTATTAAGCGGCCAGGGGCCCATTTCTCGAAAGCCCTGGAAACTTTTCGGGCCCGCAAAGCCATTTTTAGTTTATCTGTATCTAACAACGGAGAAGTGTATACGCCTGAAATTTCTTATATGAAGGGAACCTCTGTTCACATTAAGGATACGTGAATAAAACAGCTCCGTAATCATAAGGTTCAAGATTTTGCTATGGCTTTCCGGGTGCGAAAACTTTTCGGGACCTTCAAGAAACGGGCTCCAGCCACTTTAAGCGACCTCTATCCAATTCCCCGAGGGTGGCCGTTAAATAGGGGTTGAACTGTACTAGGTTTCTCATTAAACAGTTTCATTGACAAAGGATCCATGTTGTAAAGAAAAATAAACGAAATTTATTTCCGACAAAATCATACCTCCAACATGCGCCTGATATGCTACTCCTGCCCCACAGATAGAGTTGTTTGCCAAGGCAGCAACTTCTCCTGCGCAGCGCGTGCCGTGGCTGTAAAAGGAATCAGGAAAAAAGGAAAAAAAAACCGTTTTTCTAGTCTTCTGGCTTCTTTTCTCTGGTTTCTGATCAACAAGCAACTCAGGTAAGTTGTCATCACTTTGCACGTGGCGTCTGTTTTCTTGCAAGATTAGAAGGATAACTTACATGCACGCGCTGAAAGCGAGCACTCTTATTATAGCCAGCTGATCAAAGAGTGCTGATCAATGGCAGTATTCTAAGCTGCACATGCAAGTTATCCTCCTCGCTCTCTCTTCTCCTGCCTGGGTTTAACCCTTATATAGAGTATGGAGGAGCTCAGGAAGTCGGCCTCAAACCCTAGAGTCCACTCAAATAGACCAATATATTTTGCAGTCAAATTCGATTTTTTTTTTGTTTCCTTCGATTTCATTTCAACCCTAGTCTCCTATGCAGAAGCTCTTTGGGCTTCTGATGTATTTTTTTGTTGGGGTGGGGGTAGTGTATGACAAGCCAAAAGAACATCTGTGCAGGAGGCTACTTCGACCCGGAAACGCATTTTTTTGGGGGAGGAGGGCTGGGAAGCAACTTGCACAGCAAGCAAAAGGGTACATGTAAGACACTACTTGTAAATATATTAATATGAAATTAAAATCATTATTAAGCTATTACCAGTTATCAGGATCTGTGTCCCGTGGCCTAGGGTCATCATCATTATCATTAAAATCGTGACTAGCTTTTGGATCCTGTAATGATAAAAGAACAATAACACACTCAGTGAAAAGACCAAAGTCTGTGAAAGAAATCTTTATGTGTGACTGTTCAAATGAATACTACTGAACAGTACTTTCATTTGGTACAGTTTATGTATTTTACTTTCACCACACCCCTCAATAACATGTGGACTCTAAAATTCAAAGCTCATCCAACAAATGCGTTTTTTGCTACTGTCAATCAAATGTTTGGCGGCTCCTCCCGGCTTCCCAGTACTGCAGAGAGTGCGGTAATCAAATCAAATCGCTGAGCACAGTTCAAACAACATAGTGGAAGGTTCAAGGAGCCACCAAACATTTGCTTGACGGTAGCCAAAAACGCATCTGTCGGTTGAGCTTTGAATTTTAGAGTCCGCGTGTTATTGAAAGGCGCAATAATAAAATGTAGCTGCTGTATACTCGCATTATTGGAGATGAGTGTGCATTTCTTTAATAGATGTATGTCCAGGATGTTGTGTTGCCAGCACAATCACTGCCTTTTCTCAGGCATAGATATTTTCATTTTTCTGTGCTGTATTCTAAACCAAATAGAGGATGGTGTTCCTACATTTTCTAAGGAAATAATCCAATTTTTGCTGCCTAGAAAAACCGCTGAAAGCACTTGCGCTCCACTTGTGCATCCACAAGCAGTTTTTCTAGAGCTCAAGCATGCAGAATATAGAATATCATCTTCTATTTGGTAACTATGCTGATCTGCACATGTGTACATTTAAAGAGGTACAAAAGTGTAAGTACTAACTCTACAACTTACATAATTTGCAGCTAAGTCTGGGTGGGTGTGATCCACACCTGCCAAAAAAAAAGTAGAAAGAAAGAAATATGGTGAACTGCTATGCATTTCAGAGAGCTGAAAACAAAGGCCATGTTCATGTGAGCAAAGCAAGTGTGTGTGTATTTTTTAAAGTCAAATAGTCAAATTAAACTCATCACCAACTGAATAGCTTGGGAAAGGGGCCTAAGGGATGATGGAGTCAGGTGAAATATGAGCATCAAGCAGAGCAAGCAGGTATCCATGGCAACTCTGAGAGTGGCAACTGTCAGGCACTGTCAAACTAATAGAATCAGTGGAGATACTTACCATCACCAGCAAAAGGGAGGAGGCGAGGGAGCGAAAGCATGCTAGAAGCATGAATTGCACTCAAAGCAAACTGCACGTTCTTATACAGCTGGCAAGCAAAACACGTAGGTTGTGCAAAATCCTGTATGAGACCCCACAGAGCATGGCTGCCCTGAAATGCCTCTGACCACTATTGGCTCAAGTCAAACTTTGCCTAAGTTACATTTAGCCACATAAAAATGAAGACTCAACATAAGTTTATGACTCACCATCATCCAATATGGATACCACAACTCCTTTGCCCGTGAAGCCCTTCTTCCATACTGGAAGAACATTAATGTCCACTCCAACAGGACCTCCTGTCTGACCTTCATTGAGCTGAATGAGACAGTAAAATTATTATTAAGCGACTGTCAATAATAACATTTCATAATTTATCAACTTATTAACACACACCTCTATTCTGTTTAGTTGACATATACAGCTGTTTTGAGAAAGGTTGTCCAAAGAGCTTATAAGTGCGTACATGACAATGGCAAAATGTATTGTGGGTAGAAGTGGTTTCCCATCAATTTTTTAATTGAAGTTCATAGTATTTCAGTGCAAAGGAAGGAGAAATGGCAAATACAAGTATTCTTTATTTTTACTTCCAGCATCCTGATCATGACACACTGTGAACTTCTATCAATCAGCAGTAAGCTACCACTACCCATAGCACTTACCTTTCTCTTTCGGCATTGTCTTGTGTTAAAAAAAAAATTAAAATAGCTCTTTGAATGCGAGTGTGAATTTATTATTTTATGATACAGGGCGGGGAAAAAACTCTGACCTGGTTGCCCAGGACAAGAACACTTCACTCTTGACTAGTGAAATTAGAAGTTTGATGGTCTGGTGGGCAAATAAAATTAGCCTAAGTAGTCTTGCAAGTTTGAGTGAAAATGTCAGCTTGATACACAGTGGAATCCTAATTTCTCAAACCCTCAGTTTTTCAGACCTCCCGATAGCTTGAACCAAAAGTTATTTCCCCTTCTCAGTCAAACACTGTAATTTTACCCCTGATTTCTCAAACTATCTGATTTTTTGAACCAATTTTCATCTCCCTTGGAGGTTGAAAAAATCAGGATTCCACTGTTTATTATAATTTCCAGTCAGAAACTATTTCAAAACTTAAGACTGCAAGATAAGCAAAACAATGGTTTGTTCCCATTATACTTTGTCCATGGATTGCCACACTGGCAGTCAAATTGGCAGGCACATGTACTGGTAATATTTAGGTAAGAACAAGTGAAAACTGAAATTTAGTGATCCACTGTAATATTAGCTATGGGGAGAGGATATGATTGATGCTCAGTCACATAAATTCACTCACCAAATACCACATTTCTTTAAACTTTGGGTCTGTAGGTATTCCATCCCGCTTGACTCTGTGAAGAATTTTTTGTTGTTCTGCCCACTTCACCTGATTGTACAATATCATTGTAGGAAAGAGAATTAATATTTCATTAAAAGCATAAAATGACCGCCGGGATGCAGAAAAAACAACATTTAAAGTACATTTTCCACACTTATTTGAGCTGGTGTTAGGCATTTGTAGGGGAAAATGTTTGAATGATTGACACATTTTTGTGGTTAAATCGGCAGTGCTGTTATTTTTACAACATTTCTTGTCATGGAGGTAAAATCAGAGATCTCCCAGATTTTCATTTTTTTAGATTATCATCTCTGCACTAGCATCCCATCCAGTAACAATGAAACCTGCTGTTTTATTCCTTTACCTTACAGGAGTAATAACTAGGAATGTGCTCTAGAAGCTCCCGGGTGCCACAGGTGACTAACTTTTGTCTTTGGGTGACTGGAAGAACTTAGTACATTTTTCATATAAGCTTAAGTGCTGGGCACCCAGGATTTCATCGTTAGGAACGTTTGGGCTCCTTGTAATTTTTCTTAGACCACAGCCTTGGTCAACTAAGTACGATGCACCTGCCCAGTTTAGAGCCACTACACTCCGAAAAGTCATTGCTAATTTTCTATTACCCAAGATAATAGCCCCAGGCAATAACTATGTATATAACAGGTTTTGAACCTCAGACATGGGTTGTGCAATAAATATAATGTCCTGACTACTCTGCCATGATGTCTCTAGAAAAGCGTAACGAAAGTATGTTTTAAATTTTATTTTACGAACCTCTTTCTCTAGTAGTAACCTATCAGTTTTATCTCTGTTGTGTTCTTTATTCAGTTCATCCACATCATCATGTCTGAAATGATAGTGACCTTTGAGGTCACCGATCTGAAAGAAAGAAGCAAGTCAAAACAATGCTTTGTCTGAGTGGGACGTAAGTCTCTCAGTCTGGAACAGTAAGACCACATAGCCAGCCTAGAAAAGCTTTCTAAACAGTGTTTCTGTCCAAAGCTTTAACACATGAAAGGTTTTGACATGCCTTAAGTATCAGAACACAACTGTTACTCAAGTATCCCTAGCTGGTTTCTACAGTGAAATGTTTATAGAAATCTATCAACTCATTCAGTTACATGAAGTGTTACACAGCTTTTAGCTGTGATTTATTTTTCTTTTTTTTTCCAGAAAATATCACCAGTCTAGGAGAAGGAACATAAACCAAACTCAAAATGACCAAATTTCTGTTTTAGTTACATAATACATTAGTGTTTCACATAAAGACAGAGTTAGAAAATGACTCTTGAAGAAGGTAAATACAATTTTCACCTTGGCCATTTTTTGAGTAGGTGTAATTTGAAAGTAAACATATGCACAAGAAAATGCGATTTTAACTCAACCATGTCGGCCACCATGTGCTGTTTAGGTAATTTATAATCTTGACTGACTTCCAGCTTCATCCAGCCAGTTATTTTCACTAATATTTAAAATCTCTTCCTTTCAGTCCATCATGGCCACAATCTTAACTAACCTGGCCTATAATATGGAAGCCATGTCTCTTTGCAATATTCGCGACCACGTGTTCCTCTGCAGGGTCAATTTCCACTGCCCATGTATTGGTAAAATATCCTTCTTTGTCGGCCAATTCCCTCTTCCAATCTCTTGTATTGTTCCAAGAAGAATCGAACTGTGGTCTACTGTCCGATGTCCGGTATACGCTTGAAATAGTAACGATCGCCAAGCACGCTCTTGTCAGTAAATAAGGCCCATGTCCCATATTTTCTTTCCAGTAAACGGCAATCGCTCTCGTGGAGGCATTCGAAGAGGGATTAAACCATGGATGACAAAGCAATTAAATCATTTATGTTGACAAACGCGGGCAGGTAGACCCTGCTAAAATTCTCGCTACGACTGGTGGCCTCATTCTCCAGTTTCGTTCGACTTTCATGGTTTCTAGCTACATGTAGCCATCATGTTTGGCAACGATTAAAACACACGCGAGAGAATACAACTTTAACTTTAACTCTGTTCGCAATCCATTTTTGTAATTGGCCTGTAAAAATTAAAAGGTGCACGACGTCGAAAGCTCGTAAACCAGTAGTTTTGATAAAACTCATGTGAGCGTCCGTTCTTAGAATTCCTTCCTCTTGGTTATTATTAGCACTCTCGTCCCACATTAACCATGTTTACCTTCTATACAGTGAAAAATCACTGAATAAGAAAAGAAAACCGTAAAACAATTTCAGCTAATTTCAAAATCATCCGCCATTTTCCTGAGGGCCCCGCGCATATGTTTTGGAAGAAAGCCGCTTAAAGAACACCGTATACTCAACTGCTTGAGAATATGACGTCACGAAAAACATTATGGCTACGAAGAAGGGCCGAAACTTGCCCAGTTTGGAATTCTAAAAACAGCGCATTTTAGGTTGAGAATAGTGGCGAGGAAACGATGTTTAATTGGTGGTCCTCTTTGGCACCTCAAGTAAGTCAGAGTAGTGAAAACGTTGGTGAAAAACCCGCTGAAGGGGAGCAAAATACTGTCGAGGGCTGCAGTGGCGATGGAGGGACGGGCAAAACCGACTCGCAACAAAAGGAAAGATCGCAAGATAGCAAGGCGTCCGAACTGGATTATGCAAAGGACATGGCCAAGAATGTAGGAAGTAAGTTAGAAAATCCGTCTGAATTTTGTCGTTTTGGTCTATGTTAGGGGTGGTTCACAGATTCAACAATTTTGTTGACTGCGCTGCCTTATTACTTAAGCCTAAATGCAAATAAACACCTCACCCGTACAATATCTTTTACCCGATCGAAAGGAGAGAAGGTGAAAAATAATTTTTAGTTCCCCGTAGAATAATTCAATCGCTAATTTAAGTTAATAAAGTAGTTAAGCCTACATGCTGGGTTTACAACATGCATGTAAGGTTTGTTATGTAAACCTACATGTAAATAGGCATTACCTTAAAGCCCACAGAATTAGAAATATTAAAGGAAATCAGCTCTTTTGAAGACCATTTTAAGAGGGATGGGGTTAATAGAAAGTTCTTGATGTGGAGCGAGGGAGGGAGGGATTAATTGAGCCTTTACCATGAAATGCTTCAGAAATAATAGAATGTCAAGTTGGTTTTTATCAAATTTTTTTCCTGTTTGAAAAGAGTCTTCAGTCCCAGCCATAATTCCTTTGCACATCTACTTCAACAAAAATAATATGGCAATAATTAGTTGCCATGAAATGCAATGAAAAATCAAAATAGAGAGCTACCCAAACATGACAAATACCCAGAAGTTGCAACCCCCCTGAAGTATTGATAGAAAAAGCTGCTTAATCCAGTAGTCATTACATTTGGAACTTTGTGATAGTAGTGCATTGGTCTCTAGTCAGCGTAGGGTTTAGTTCTATATACACCCCATACCAGAGCGATTCCCATGTAATGAAGGCCTTTATTCTCATACATGTGTGCTGATCCCAACAGATTTCATGCTTCTGTTGTTGAGCCTGCAATATCCATGCCAACACTGACAGTGGAACATCTCTATACCTGTAGATACCTGTATATCTACACCAAGCACTGCCTTGATCTCATGCTGTTATTTTAACATCCCTTTATTATGTTTGTATTTTCAGATTTTCTTTTCAGCTTTGCTAACGTTGCAACAAGTACTGCATATAAAATGAAGGACTCTGTGAAGGAAACAGTTGAAAAGCAGGTTTGTGTCACAATTTTTGAACTAGATCACTCTAAGATATTTTATTATTATTATTATTATTATTATTATTATTATTACTATTATTATAAAACCTTCTGAAGATGCTTGAATAAAATTGGTACATTTTAGTGTAAAATACACAAAGTTAAATAATGACATCACCCTCCTTATCTTGAATGCAAAATCCTTCAAATATAATTCATGTAACTCTAATGTTCCTTTACATTTATTTACCTGTAGCTTAGAATTTCTTCCAATCAGAAATTTTCAACTGTAGGCCAGGAGGTGCTCTTCTTTTTTTTCGTCGTTTGTATTTCAGAGGCTTTTTATGTTTTCATGGTTACAGTTTTGTTTCATATTTTTTTTCTTTTGTACAAGTGTTTTACATGTAAAATGTGAACAAGACTTAAGGCAGGGCTGATTATCAGTATTTTATGGTTGTATGAGTGTTATTTACATTCATATATGTAACATTTGCTCCTTTCTATTCAAGTCAATAGTGAAGCAACTTGTTATAATGCAGTTTTTTTTTTGTCTCAGTTCATTCTTAACTTCAGTTGTACATGTATGTGTGTAGTTCATTTTCCTCTACTGATTTTTTTTTTCCCTTTATAATTTATCTGACAGCCAATAATTGGAGATTTTAACAAGAAACAAGATGAATTTGTAAAGGAGAAACACAAAAGAAAAGGTAAAAACTAAGAGAAAGCTTCATTTACAAATCACCAAAGTCTCAGCATATCATGTATGTTTCAATGTTTCAACCATGTTTCAACCTGTTAGCTAAATTTTTCAACCTAGGTTAAATTTTTGAAACCAGGATTTTTTTTTCACTTTTTGGTGGGTTCTTAAAAAGAATAACATACACATCACATACATACATGTACCCTCTCAGTTCCTAACCCCACCCCACCCTGCCACAGGGCAGTCGTTAAGATTTGACTCACCTGTAGCCTTGTTCTCCACACCCGTAGCAAACTTCAGTTGTTACTTTGTGGGTGAATTCTATCAACAACAGGCAATTTGAATTTTCACCTGTAGCATGAAGGGAAAATCAAGCATACTCAGCCGTAACAGGTGTTATGGGTTATGGCCCTTGATGACAGCCCTGCTGCTAGGATCCATTTCCCCTTTGAAACAAATGAATCTACATTGAAATCATTCTGACTTAAAGAACAAATTGACATATAATATGTACATGAAGATTTTTTGGTCAAAACCATATATGTAACTGTTAAATTGTTATTTTTTTTTACCTCAAATGTATTGTTTGATAACTTCAGAGGCTGCAATACCACCATGGGTAGGATACAATGAGGAAGAAACTATGAAAAATCAAATATTGGCTCTTTCAACGGTGAGTAGACAGATATTAATATATTTTAAAGTTTAAAATACAGTTCAACCCCTATTAAACAGCCACCCTCGGGGAAATGGATAGCCACCTAGCAGAGGTAAAAACAACAGAAAAGCCCTTATCAGGACTTTGATTACTGGTTACCTAATAGGGGTGGCCATTTAATAGGTGGCCACACAATAGGGGTTCCACCGTACTAAGAGGAGACAAGACTAATCATTAAGTTTTGTTATGGAAAAATCATTCAATTTGGAAACATCAAATGTTAACCCAATGACCTCGGATGTTCCCTAAAATCAATGTGGCACTCCATATTATTAAGAGTCACTATGAAAAACACTTTTAATACTATAATTTAGAATTATTTACATGATTGTCAGTCTTGAAAAGCCCTGAAAATTTCACAAAAAACATGTTTGCTCTATTAGTTGAACCTCTCCACAATGGTAACCTTGAGGACAGAGGAGACTGGCAGCTGTAGAGAGGTGGCCATTATGGGGTGGTAGGGGTGTAATATGACACCTATTGTTCAGGGGGGGTTGCAACATTTATATGTAAAAAAATAGTTATTGTAGCATATATTAAATAAGCAACACAATCAAAATATATTAAGTGTGAAAAAGAAACCAAACAGAAATGGAGACCTATGATGCACAATAAAAAATGGGGTTTTGAATATGCACTGTTTGTCAGGTGTTGATTAACTGGCAGTTGGGATGTGCTCTAGTGGCCATTGCCATTGTGGAAAGGTGGCCATTGTAGAGAGGTTAAAACAAGAGGGAATGTATGGACCATCCACTTGGACAGAAAAATTGGCCATTGTAGAGAGGTGGCCTTTAGTGAAGGTCCAAATGTGTGTCCAACACTCAGACATCATTTAATATACATTTCACTCTTAGTAGACTGACTTCGACTTTAATATGTTCTGGACTTTGGACTTACATATGACTGCTGTTTTTCTTTATGGGAATTACGAGTCATCTTTATTTTACAACTGCGACGTAGTGGTCATTGCACTTTGCTGTGCTTGTTTGAACTGCGGTGCACATCACCGCAGTAAGTACTAAGCAAATTTGTTTCTGTTTTGTTATTTTAGGATGAAAGAAACTTTTTACGAGATCCTCCATCTGGTGTTCCGTTCCATTTTGAAAGTGAATCAATGTACCCTGTTGCTTTGGCAACCCTTCAGGAAGACAAGAATCTTAGTAAAATGAGATTCCAACTTGTACCTAAGAAGTAAGTCAAGTTTGCATGACTGCACAGTGTTTATGAACACAGCAGCCTTTATTTGCACTCTTGCTTTTAAAAAATATGGAATAGTTGTAATTACATGTTAAGCAAAACGAACATACAGTTGCAAGCTGAAGTACATTGTAGAAAACTGTCTAGTTGCCTGGAATAACAGTGGTGGTTTTATTTAAAAAAGACTGAGCCAGGAGCCATTCAGATTAAAGTGAATGAAATATCCAGTCATTTGTGTGGCAACAGTTAAGAAAAATTTACATTTGTCACTATTCAAGACAGCAACACCTACAAGTACATTTCCAGAGACTTTCATTCCAAAAATAAAAATAAGTCATTTACAATTTGAGGAGTTTTGTAACCCTGATCAACAACTTTTATTTACCATGTAAATTACTTAATGTGATCTTGGCTCTACACCTGTAACTTCCCTGACCTAGCCAACATTTTTTCTTAATTAATATGCTAAGTGCAATGAGGTTCAGTCTAGCAACAAAAAATATCTGGTATTTTGCATGAAATTTTTATTTCTATTTTCTTCAACCAGAATTTCAGAAGAGAGATTTTGGAGGAATTACTTTTACAGAGTATCACTAATTAAACAATCGACGCAGCTAACATCACTTGCTGCTGCAGGTAAGCAAGTCATCAAGATGGGGCATGCATTGTTCTTTTGGTGATTTTTACACAATTTCTAATATTAATTTGATGAGAAAGATGGAATGTCACAAATGTGGGAAAAAGGAAAATCAGTGTACTCAACAGGATCATAACCCAAGACCTCCTTGAATCCCACAGTGGTGACTCAGCTTTTTGGGTGCTATTTATTCACCAAGCTCAGAACTTTCAGTGTACCATTCTTTAATTTTTTGTTGTGAACACTTGTTTATAATTTTACCGAGCTCAAAATTTGTACCATAATTATGTGATTCCTTACCAATTTCTGAATCATTTTACAGGTTGTGTGACAAAAAAGGGAAAATAATGATGTATTAAAAGTATTTTTCGTGGAATAGAATTTTAAAATGATGATGATAGTGCTTTGCAGAACAGGACAGGTTATCAAATAGTCCTGATTATGGTGTCGGTTACCCTTGAGTGCCATACCACTGTGTTCGCTGTGTGCCACTTTTTTCTGAAAGGTCATAGAAGTGTCCATTCAATGTGGTTAATTTTGCTGAGGTTGACATAATTATTTGATATATCCATGTCATCAGGACATCTCGTAAAACCTCCTGTGAATCTCAGCTGCCAATAAAAGTTGTTTCCGGTTTGACTGATAAAAATTTTGTGAAAATTTTGACATACTCAGTATGTCATATAGGCACGTGAGAGGCAAATATCCTGAAGTGCTGAGTATGTCATATAGGCACTCAATTCAAGGGGTTAATTGGTCATATTGGTTCTTACAACAGGTGGCAGTGGTTCTAATGGCAGTGATAGACAATCAACCACATCAGAAACAAAGTCAGATACTGGTTAGTGTTTTCCCTTGTTACAGTAATTCCCATGCTATCACTAAATAAATTCTCTTTGTCACTTGCTGTACATTCCTTTGAAGTTATATGTACAGTAGGTCTGAATTTGGCAAGACTCACTTGACATCTCTGATTTGATGATTTTCTTTCTTTTGAGACACTGTTAGCCTTAGTGTGGTGAACTCTTGCTAGCTATTAATAGTGGTTTTGCATAATTTTATGACAAAATGTTTTTTGGCAAGAGATATTTACATATTTACATGACTATATTTCTCCCACTCTACTTATAATGTAAGATTTCTGTAAACGCAGTCGAGTACCGCAAGATACCATGAAGTAACGACTGCGTCTGACTCTGTGAACATCATGAATAGGACTTTATTTGTGAGCACTACACGTACATGTATTTCTGTTGGTAATTTTAATAATGTTAACATTTACTGGATTGGTTTATAGAATCAAGTCAAGGTGGGGCAATCAGTATACCCAGACAGAATACAGAAAAACAAGTAAGCAAAACTTTTGACTGTTTTATCTTATTTTATTTTTGTTGTTGTTATTTTTTTATTAATTATTATTTTTTATTGTTGGTTATTATTTTTGTTTTATTATAATTATTATAATTATTTTTTATTTTGTTGTGTTTTGATAATTATTAGCTTTAAACTAATCAAAACTTTTCTTTCAGGAAACCCCTGAAGAGGATTTCTCTGAACCTAACGCAGATGAACACTCTGTTCATAATGAATTCATCAGTGACTCATTTGCACATACAGAACAAGGTAATGATATCAAGTTATTATGTGGAATTATCGAGTAGTAACTGGGGTTTGCTCAGATCAGTAAATAGTGCTTTACCCGATTAGAGTGCCCTGCCTATGGACCTAAAAAAGCTTCGTTTTAATTCTTTTAGATTTTCATTACTTGATAGGTTTAAATTTTACAAGTGACTTTCCACTTTTAACTCCATTTTTATCAGTACATGTACTTGGATTTGATTGTGATTTAAATTTAGAATTTTTACTCTATTTTACCTTAGCTACTGAAGATCTCCCTGAAAAACACGCAATGTGACGGGAGCTTCCTCCATTCGGCCATGAAGATTATTTATTTATTTGTGTGTATCAGTTGAACCTTAACTCATAATTTTTAGTGTGAAGGGACGTATTGGAAGTCTGTACCAGTTTAAGTAGCTAGTGGGTCATTTTAAGCTGTATTTACACTGTTTCAAATTTTGTAGTTGCTGTTTACCCCACCTCGCTGTAGTTATTGTAGTCAGGTGAGGTGCACAGCTAAGAATACAGAATTTCTTATAACAGACATGCTGATGGTCAAAGATGCACAGCAACAAACTGAGTATTAGTATCATGTCAGTAATTTGATTGTGTAATTTTCATTTTAAATATGAAGTATTTATCTAGTTATCTTATCATTGTGTGAAGTCTCTCATTTATGGCCCACTGAAAACAAACTAAATCAGAAGTCCTATCAACCTATATTCGTCACTGACTCTGATGCTGTTCTAGATACTACTAGATGTTACCTGTAGGTAAAAAGATAAAGTCTGTATATGAGCCAAGTGGCTCATCAGGCCAGAGCTTATCCCGGTTTCAGTAGCATGAAGCGACTAGGAGTATTTCCACTCCCCCCTGGATGGGATGCTAGTCCATCGCAAGGGTTACCCCCTGCATTAAGTTCACCGGTATCTATTTATACACTTGGATGGAGAGAGGCACCGTGAGAGTAAAGTGTCTTGCCCAAGAACACAACACAATGTCCCCTGCCAGGGCTCGATCCCAGACTGCTCGCTACGGAGTCAAGCGCACTAACCATGAAGTCACCATGCCTCCCACAAGTATCCTCACTTATGTGTACCTAGTGGTACTTTAAGTTTCATTCTACATCTGCTTTAGTATAACCCGTAGAGGCCAACCTAGAAAAGGTAAATTGAGGAGATTGCCAATTTTACCTTCTCGACCCTCTAAAAGGTTGTTGAAAGTAGTATAATGCTGATTCAACCACAAAAATGCATCAAATGTTCAAAAAAAATTCCTAGAAAACACCAAAAATCAGCCAAAATAAGTGTGAAAAGTGTACTTCAAGTGCTTTCCTTCATATTGTCTGGGAGTTTTGGTGACCCATACTGGAGACCAGGAGATTTGGCCTGTAACCAGAAGACTCCTGTATAATCCTGTAGAGATGGCGTGGACAATAACCCTGCTACTGACTGTTGCCAGGCAATGCTAATCTTGGGTTTCCAGCCTAATGTTTGTCAAGTTCCAACAGGTTGGTAGGTCTGTAAATAAAGATTAAATAGCCCTAAAAGTGAACTTTACATGTAGGTGTCATAATTATATTCCCTGTCTTCCAGTAAATAATTACACGACCATTTACCCACTCTCAGACAACCAGTTCAAATCTTTCCTACATGTAGAACTCAGTCATGATGACCTTAGACAAATTGGAATGGAAAAGAAGCAAGATGGGGATCCAAGCCATCAGTCTAAACCAACAGAAGAAGTAAAACAGTCTGCAGTATCTGGTAATGCTTCACAATGCAGTGTACTTTTTTGTAGCGTAAGAAAGGGGCACCTCATCTGAGACAGAGCTCAATACATTGGTAGCACTTAACAAATTTAACATCATAGAGGGGTTTGCTTATTATAGAAGGGGCAGTGGGAGTACAAGGGGGGGGGGGGGGTCCTGTTAGATCATTATCAAGCATGTTCTCCCGGTTTTTTAACAAAGACAGCAAGTCCATTGCCTGCTTTGCTCTTGTTACCGCAAATTTTCCAGGAAGTAGGACTTGGTCATAACAGCTAAGAATGCTGATCAAGAGGCTTGTCCTGTTATTAGGGCTTATGTAAATTTATGATACATAAACCTGTATCTGTCAGAACATATAAATCATCATGTCTGGAATGTATAAATCACGGAATAAATTATCATCGTAACTTTTAAAAGTAATGTAAAATGTTTTCTTTGCCTTTATCTCTCTTAGAAACTCCAGATGACATTCCTGAATGGGAAAAGGAGCTTCAAGCAGAGTTACAGGTAAGTTTTGCATGGCACATGGTAATATTTGATGGTCCACTTTCTTACCACATTACAGTACTTTTAGTTATTACATGATAATATCCAACTGAAAAGACAAAGACATTGTTAGTTACAATAAAGAGTCATTTTTTTAATTCCCATGAATTGTTGACAGAATGAAATTTTTGTTGTAATTGCTTAATTAGTAACTCCTGAAGCCATCACTCTGCTCTTCACTTCCACTCAAACTGAAACAACTGTACACCAGGTTCTACATCTATTTTATAATTTACATTTTAAGGACGGTGCCTACTTTTGTTAACGCGCACACGTTCTGTGGATCACGCAAGCCATGGTTTAAGCGCCACATGTATGCTGGGGTTGACATTGACACAATCAACTATGCTGTCATGTACACGACTAAAATGAAAGCAAAATTTTCCTACTGTGGCCAAATCAAGTTTAATGAACCTGTACTTAAGCCAGGAACACCAGAATAGCAGCATATCACTAACCACTGACTGTTTACGTCTTCCAGCTGAAAACCTAGCTGTTATCTGTTGAAAATTACACTGAAATCCAACTGTAAACATGTACCTGCAGATGGTGTAGTGCGCGCGCAAAACAAGTGCGAGATAGGCAAATGTCTTCCTTACTGGGGAGGTGACAGGAAAAAATGTAACGGGCACCGTAAAAGTTTTAAAAAAAGATGAATAACTTTAAAAAACGCGTGGTTACCCCTACATTTTATGTCATGAAATGGAAGTGGCAAGCCTATTCAACACGTGATTAGATTCTGGTTGTGAGCAAAAGGTATTTAGACTGTATTTTGGCTGAACCAGAGGAAGGCTGTCAGAGACGCTAAAAGCGCTGTTGCAATGATTTTGTTATTAAAAACATACCACAAATGGTTTTTATGTTACCATTTGCCATGTAGTTTAAAGATCTTTTTAAATGTGTTTGCTTTTCCGTATGTAAAGGCAAAATTTAAGGAAATTTGTAAAGCAAATATCCTTTCCATCTTTTTCAGAAAAATGCTGATGTCAGCATTTTTGTTGAGTTTCAAGGCTAATTATCTTGAAAAAATGCGTAGCTACCCCAATTTTTCTTTGTGGATTCCAATAGCCCATGCAAAGATCTATTTTTTCTGCGTGGTCCCAATGTGGCGCAAAAACCTTTGTATTTAGTAGGCACCATCCTTAATTACAATTTTTACATTTTATTTTTATACTTTTACATGAAGAAACACGATAAGCTATAAAGCCAGCCTGCCTGCCCAATATACTTTTTTTTTTGTCATTAGATCTTAGTTTTCTCAGGGAATGGAAATTCACTGCACCTTGTATAAGGAGATGCAACATGAAGGAGCTAAGAGCTTTGTTGTGTCTCCCCATGGGGGAGATTTTTTGTGCAGCCACGTGACTAACCCTGATCAATGTTTTTTTACAGGATTTTGAAGTTGTAGATAACGAAGAGAGTGCTGAATGGGAAAAAGAGATAGAAGACATGCTGGAGGAAGAGAATGATATTCAATAAGCATTGTTCAGTTATATTATTGTATTATTTAGATGTATTAGATACAGTTAGGTACTGACTCAAGACATTTTTGTGGTGGATATCATTAACTCTATAAACTTAATGACCTAAGTTGTGTACCTTGTTATGAAGGCTACTTAAAATAGTGTTACTGAAACATCAATTTATCATTCAGATGTAGTATACAGGCTAAATCCTTCTGCTCCTAGACTGAAACCTCAGTGCATGGTTCTAACTTTTTATACCACTATTCTGTGAACATTCAAGTGAGAGCCTAACTGAGCTTCAATACTTTCATATTGTACTGGTTTTATTTATTATGTTGTAATATGTAGTAGCGGTAGTTTTTGTAATATGGTACCAATCAAATAGAAGCTGTTAGCAGTACCATTGCACTCACTGTTTATTACTGGGTAGAAAGTTAAGGTGGTCCTAATTTTCAAGTCTGTGGATGAAACCGTAACATGGGGTAATTGAGTGTTTGGGGGAGTGAAATAGTTTCTAACAGGAGCTGTACTTTCTGTGAACTGTAGAGTACTGTTTGGGGTTAAGCAGCAGTAATTAATTTGCATTGAGTTAATTTGTAATCATTATGTTAGAGGAGTTATTTTGGGTTTGTTTCAATTTGCTATCTTGAGAAATGAAAATAATATTCATACCACATCAACATAATTTCACACATGCAGAAAAATTCTAACAAGAAGCCCTGGCCTTGTATAAAGGGACATTTTCTGGAATTATGATACTAAAATGTAGCACTAGCTTTAATGAACATCAAAAAGCATTGACACTTTCTGATCATACGGTAACAAATATAAAACAAGGTTGAAGGCAGGGGAAGAAATTTTAAAAACATTGATTGATGCTTTGGGGCTCACTTATATTTTTTTCATCCATATCGTTCATCACAATTTGTTATTTTTTGTCAAGGGGAGCAAGTGCAACAGGCTTTTGTGGAAACTTGTATTGTTTTGTTGCCTTTTTAGCATTGTTTCAGGAATGGATGAGACTCTTGAATCTTAGTGTCTGACACCTTTTGAAAGTGGAAGGGTGAGGGATGTTTTGTATTTGTTTTCTCCTTTGGCAAAACTGGGTCTATGAGAGGCGCATAAAAAGGAGGGATAAAAAGGGTGAGGGCTTAAATTAATATGGGACCATGACTCTTACTATACATTTATGTAAATAGAAAGGTAGCAGAATAATTTAATACTTAAAGATCTTTTTAGCATTCCCAGGTGTTATTTAAGTGAGACCCATGTGGCATAACATCAGAATCTGTAAAATCTCTGTAAAATCTTCCAGCATCTTAGAAATTTTCAGGCCAATTAGTCCCAGGAAAAAATGATTCTCACTCATTGATTTTAGAAAACATTGGCAAGGTAGACATTAGTACCACTCAATTTCAAATACAGGGCTGCAAATAACAGTCGGTCATAGAACAATGGCCGACCAAAATTTGCTCATGTCTGACAAAATCCCAACTGTGGTTGGACATAATTTCTGGACAATTTTTTATCTTAAATCATTTTAAGGTAAGGATGAATAAAAATCTACCGTGAGTGAGTATTAGTGAGTAAATCTTACTTCTTTTGGTGATGTCCGACCACAATTTGTTTTGTCTGACCAAGATGGTGTCTTAGTAGGACATATGTCCTTTCAAGTGAAAAGGGTTATTTGCATCCCTGAAATATGTACATCTTGGGAACTGTTGAGTATGGTCAGAATTCTGTGTGGAACAGCGTATTAGACTAACTGGTCTACAGTTAAACCTTCTGCAAGCAGTAACCTTTGAGACCAAAACATATCTGCAGGGTTTTTGTTAACATTCTTAGCCAGAGGGCGACTGGTTTTCACAAGCGGGCAAAACTTTTTGAACTGAACTGTTTTATAGAAGAACATGCCACTCGATAGTCAAACCAGGAGGGCAAAATTGTCTGCACAGCAAGTCAATTTGCCCAGTGGTGGAACCTTAATGAAATCCTTGTTTCTACATAAGAGAAGTGTCCAATCCATGACTTAGTGTCCGCTCTACAGGAGGTGTACAGGAGTGGAGTTGTGAATGTGCCAGTTTAAGTAGCTGGTGGGTCTGTTAAAATGTGTTTACAATGTTAAAAAGAGTATTGTATTTACAGTGCAGTATCTCATATAAGTCATGTAACTGTTAGTAATACCGATAATTCATGTTAGCCAGACGAGGTACACTTTTAAATACACAATTTGTTTTGGGTACTTGCATAAATTAGCAAAAGAAATGTAATGTGCACTATTCTAAGTATTGACCTGTTGGTTGGGTTAAAGGTGAAATAAAAGATGCTAGTTTTGGAACCAAATTAAAGTTGTATTCCTTTATAGCTGTGTTTGTCCCAAGTCATCTAAAGTAGTGCAGAGGGCAAGGGAGAAATTAATTTGATACTTTCCCCACAATCTGGAATATAATGCTGCAGTCATAGGAAAATTTGGTGTCCACTAAGTAGTTATTTGTGTAGTAGTGTGGCATTCTCATGACTTGCAAATTATATTTATTGTAATATAAAGATTTGATGTCTTAATTCTGTTGGGCACTAGGCTCCTCTTTGCTCTTACCCAACGAATTGCGGAAACAAGTAACAATCAGGATTTAGAACATAATAGGCCTTTTCTGAGTTGCCTTTTGTCTCTGTGTCAAAGGAAGTGCGAAACCATTCACATGAAAATGTGTACCTCCTACGAAAGGTTTTGCAGAAGGACTTGTGTTTAAACAGTGGCACAGTGTAACTCGGAAATAGCCTAGCAACACAAATCTTGAATGGAACACTCCACAGTGATCAAATAGCCTACGTGTAGCCGTACCCACCTTGTCAGGAAAAACGGGGGTGGGTGGGTGGGCAGTACAGCTACATGTAGGCTACAGAGTGAGAGAAGATTCACTTAATGTTAGACTAAACATTAGCATTTATTAAGCTTCTCACAACACTAAAGACACCCACACAACATTTAAAATCATCAATGGACCATCATCATGTAATGTATGCTTTTAATTCATGCATGAATATTTCTGAATGATCATTTAGAATAATTTATTACAATTACACACATAATTTATCTTCAAAAACTTGCAGTCCTAAACTGCTGATGGTTGCGACAGTCACAATATTAACACTGAAAACATTTGTGGTTTGTAATGCAACCCCAAACAGTAAGAAATAAAATAATTTACTAGGTTCTTATTAACCCATTAGGGGAGGAGCTGTATTGGAAGAATATTGCCCTAAGTCTTAACAGAATGGACCAAGCAAAGTGAGGTTCATTACGGAAGATCAAGGGTATAATCGCCAAATTTCATTCTGTGGCTCTTGTTTACATTCTTACAATCCTGTTTTAACAGCTACCAACCAGGAAAATCCAGCCTTGCAATTAGCCAAATAATCGCAACATGCATTATATCTTAGCCAGCTCTAGCCATAAAAATACTGCATTATGCACTCATTATTTTTAGAGAAGTCACAGTAACAGAAGAGCAACTTTCATGTAAGCTAGCTCGCTTGCTGCATGCAAATTACAAGGGCTTGTTGATTAATCTCTCACTAATGGTTAACAGGTTCAGTAAGTTACTTTCTGTTCTTTAGGAAAATTAAATCGAACAAACTTCACAATGATCTCTGTCTATCTGATAGTTTGCTATGTATATTTGCTTACTTTTTCTCACTGTTCAGGGTTTTGTGAGGTGAAATGGATTAGAGTTCATATGATAAAATTGTGTTTGTGTACCTGTTTGGAACTTGTTCTATTGTCTCTTATGCCATTCTTGGCCATCATTTGCATGCTTTCTCATCACAGGTGAAAGGCAGCCACATTGGGCAAATAAGAAATAAAAATGACAGAATATTTTGTCATAGATTTTAGGCTGCCTAATGGATCAATGCACCATGTACAGTCACAAAAATGATCATATTTACAAGTAATAAATTGCCCCTTGATTTGAAATCCTGTTTAAGCTGATGCTTCATGTGAAAATAATTAAATGCAGGGCATTTTATAATTATTAAAAGACCTGTTTTTAAAAAATTGAGAAATTATTCCGAAACAGTTTATTCTAGAACAAAAATTAAATGGAAAAGACTGCCAACTTACTCTAAGTGCTCAAAATAAATAAATTGGTCATTATTGACAGTATTGTAATTTGTTCTAAGAACTGCTAAAGAAGAAATGTATGTGATACGGCTTGTGACAGTTGTGGAACCCCTCCCCAATCCTGGAGTGGCAAGGCGCAATGAATTGGCCAGGGTGCATTTTAAGTTTCTTGTCAGAGAATTTCAATGTTGATGTCTTCAAAAATTGGCAAGCTTGTGTCAGAATGAAATTGCTCATTCTCACAATTATCTGTATTAGAGCGACAATTATCATATTGTACAAGACACAATACATTGCTTCAAAATGCCAATTTTACCTGGCCCAAATGGTTTATTTTTTCTTTTTGAGCCAACATTGAGACTTATTGATCATTACCATTAGCCACACCTAAACGTTGTGTATACTTGAAGAATCTTTCAATTGACATGCATGGCCGCCCAGGATGATCAAAATGCCGGTTATTCGCAATACTGCAACTTCTGCCAAATCTATGACCTGACTAGCGTATTACGTCGGGGACTTCATAATACGAGATCGACTTAATACAGTGAAAGCCTGAAACACCGCAATGAGGGCACTTCATCGACTGTGAATACTCCCAGAAGAATTTCATGCCCTCGTTCAAATCCACGACAGGTTTGCCACAAGAATGACAAGCCACCCTCTGTTGACAGCAAGGCGAGGCGGCGAAGATGTCGTAACAGTACATGGTGCCAAGTTGATGTGAAGAGCCGTCCCATTCTTTGTTGCAGAGTTTGCACTTGACGCGATTGGGAATGCCCTCCAAACATTGCACGCACACCGCTGTCAGGTACTGCGCTTTACCGTTTTGTGACACATCCATGCAGGTCGGGTTTAGCTGTCTCGGTGAAAGAAAGAACGTTCCGTCGATAAGAGGGTATTTATCGAAAACGGGCAGCTCTCGGCTGCAGAGCACGCAGCTCGCTGTGCAGGTCATGCGAGAAGAGAGATTCGAGAGTACAAAATGACGCGCCTCGTCGTTCACCTCATCCTCCATTTTAATATGATAAGGGTTCACTTTGTGCTTAGGTAAAACGCCTTGAAACGAGCTGAAGTCCGCTCTTTTCAAAAAGTTACTCAACACATTCGCGTGCGTAGCAAGTACGTTCGAATTATTGACACTGGCGAACGCCTCGCCGAAGAAGTGACAGTTATTTTCATGCGAATTCGCTCTCGTTTTCTTGGTGGGAGTTTTTGGGAGCGGTGAGATCGGCGATCGTTCAGGTGGTGACTCAGATAACTGACTACAGTTAGACGATTGGGAACTTCTGCGAGGTCTGCTCGTCGTCGAAACGTTAACAGATGGTTTCTCGTTGCCTTTCTTTTTCTTTCGTTTGCCTTTTATCTGGTTTTGCAAATGCAATTGGCCCACTTCTTCGGGCTTTGGCGGTTGAAACTCAAGATCCTTTCTCAAATGTCCTTTTCCGCACTGGCAGGCACAGCACTTGTAGGCCAAGTCGTAGCCCTTCTTTGTCCATATGTTCTGCCTTCTCTGTTTCTCTGACCAGCTACGCGCTCGTCCAGTTCCTCGTAAATACGCGAGAATTTCCTCTTCGAAATCGTCAAAACATTCGACGTGCATGTAGCCGCTCTGTTGGCAGGCGTCATTGTTGCAAATAACCCGAACAGAGGTCGGCAAATCGACGGAGCTTTTTAAAGGACATCCTTTTGGTAGACAACACGCGATAAAGTGTTCTCTTTCCCCGTCCTCGTGGTCCGAAGAAGTGTCTTCGCTCATGCTTACCCGAACTTTCTGTTTTTGCGCCTTTGAGTGGGGCATCTTGAAAGTTCAGTTCCCACCCAAAACAATGAGATCAGCTCCTTTTATAACTGACTTCCACGTCCTTCGCCAACATGCAAAGTGTTTCCTAATGTACAGCGCAGATTAGCCCTATTTACATTGCATGTCGTGACAAGGGGGTGGGGCTTGTGTGACCACCTGACACGCATCAGTTTGGCTTTCTTTGTTCATTTCAATGGGTAACGAGGTCTCCCGGATGAAGAGTCGCGCAACGGGAAAACGGGAAGTGACACGTCACGTAATTTCATGCGAGCTTTTGTTGAATGAGGGCTCATTAAGCTTCGGCTTTAAATGTCTAATTGTTAAGGCCTTGATTTATTTCTTGACTAAAAAAGAAATGAACTCTTATAGTGAAACCCTCTCTTACTTCCTAACAATCAAACCGAAAAACCTGACCCGCTTAGCAAAGGAAATGTACCCGTTTTCAGAGCAGAAAAAAATCCCTGAAATAAACAGATCGTTATTTTCTAAAACAACAGCACTTGCGGACAATAGGCCGAGGTTTTCTTTATTCCGGATGATTGCTTTCAGTACTACGGAAGACCAAATCCAGAAATGTGTCAGAACACCTGTTGCTTTTCAGGCCAATACTCCCACTTTTTAAAAAATGCAGACAGGTGCTTTTCTCTGTTCTGATTGAAATTTCGTTTTTGCGCTTAACCACAAAATAACCTGAACTCCTTGCAAAACTAACGACTTATTATAAATACGTGGAGCGCTTTCACGAGTAAGTCAGTTTTATTCTCCAAATCCTCCACCAGTTTCCTTTATATTGTTCTCTTTGTTTTGATCGATGATATCGGCGCAGTATTTTGCAACAACACTCCTAAGTCGCGATCAGGTCCGGCAGGATTTTTGTTCAACACAGAAACAAGTTACTACTTCTTTGGCCATTGTGTAATTGTCACAATGTCAGTTATGGATTAGAAGAGGAAAGTTTATTACTAATGTTTTACCCAACAAGCCGAATGACATATCTCTAAGGCTCAAGTTATTTTTATTTTCTGGCGAGATTAAAATTTCACAAAGCACGCGAATGAATTATTTACAGCTGACGCCGATAACTTGCTGTCGGTGTATGTTTTTGGACTTTTTCTTTTAAAAAGACAATACCTCTGATAATTTTTTTTCGGCCAGTTCCGAAAAAGCGGAAACAGATTTATAACACAGATTGATTGTAGAATACTCGCCGTGCCACGTAACCCAAGTCATAAGGAGAAACATTCAATAGTTATTTTTTCGCCCAAAAAAAGCCTTTAGCCTATCACTGCCAATGTAACATGCAAATCGTTCTATTGTGTCGTCTATAGAAAGATTTAATTCACTTCGTGCAAACGCGAAAATTAAAATTTTCAATCGTTTTTGTTTGAATAGTGAACAAAGATTCATGTGCATGGGCAATCGAGTGTGCAGTTGGTTTTAGTCCCAGTTTAGTTCATGACTTTTCATGCATTTTGCTTAAAGAAACATTTTACTTTCTTCTGACCACGCAAATGCGCAAAATTCTGAAAATCGCAGTTCATAAGCAGGCTAATTCAGCTGTCTGTCAGGCTCAACCATTTCCTGCAAATATTTGATTCTCTCTCTATGAACGACTCGTTCTGGAAAATTGTAAGATCCAACTTGTAAGACGCTGTGTTTGACGATTTTTCCAACAAGAAACAACTTGGGGACGGAATTCAAATGGAGGTTAGGAAAATAGAGCAAGTAGTCAACTACAACCAAAAAGAAAATGATCAACTACCTTATATAAACCTCATCAAAATTCAGTACAAAGTTCTAAGCACATAAAACACAGCACGGTAGTACACTTATAAGCCTAGGGCTTCGATGTTCCTGTTTTCTAACACAGTCTTATAGCTCAATGGCAAAATAGAGGTGGGTACTTAAGGCTTGTTGTTTAAGAGGCTACTGTTACTTGCCCGATAAATTAACAAAAAGAAATATACTGGAGAAAGCCTACAGAAATTTGAAAACGGAGATTTCAGGCTACGAAAACGCATCAAATGTTTTCCATCCACATGCACACTACGCCGAAGGAATTTAAAAACCCAACAACCACCGGCCATTGTGGATATGTATTTGAAGAAAATTAATTCAGGGAAATCAATTGATTATCGTGACTTCATCGTTTTCGAAAAGTTCCGTTTTCCAAATGTTTTATTTCCTCCACACGAAGAGAGAGCCGGCGTTTCCAAATTCCTCCAGTTTGAAGAGCGTTTTCGAAAAGCTCCGTTTTCGTGACGGAGAAATAACCGTCTAACCGTAATAATAGCCTAACCGTAGAAATAAAGCTGCGCTTTCAAATTTCTCCGGGGCGTTATGTTGGACGTTGTCTTTCGACACGAATTTTGGTCACTTTGAGAATATAGTTGACGTCAAGGGTATGCGTGTTTCAGTTGATTCTGGTTTTTGCACTCTAAGGTTGAATTGGGTATGTTTTCAAGAAGAATCATCATTATCGATAGGACCATCAACAGAAGCTCTTCATAAATTATGTTTACGGCAACTGTGCCAGCCGCAACGGTTATAAATAGGGTATCGAATTGTTGGTCAGATCCTAAATAGGGTAGAAAAAATCGCAGATTTTGATCACAAATAGGGTAAGGGTTTTGGGAAGCGGACCGCACACCCTAACCCAATTTTTCCGGGAGTACACCCCCGGGGTCGTAAACCAGGATCCACGTGTTTGTGATTGTTTGCAGCGAATTGTTACAAGTCACAAATTTGGTACAGCTGACATGATTGCGAGTTTTGACCCTTTGGTCCCTTTGGCCTTGGTAGAGTCCTGGCAGAGAAACGATTTCAGTGTGTCATTTACAATTTTAAAGGAACAGTTCTAATCATCTACCATTATTCCGTTTGTATTCATCACAGAAAAATGATTTCAGTTTCTTTAAGTAATAACTTACAAATAAAATGTTTAAGTCAAGGTGAAGTTAAGCTGTGAAGCATCTCTGTGTTTTACATAAACAAGTATAACAATCGAAGATGTCATATTTATTTTGATATATTTTTACAAGGGAAAAAAAGAAAGACTTACAATGGAAAGACCTCAATAACACTTTCCACTTTCCATGGAGTGTTATTACCGGAAACGCAGATCAACACAGGTGCCAGACGTACATTCTGGCCTGTTTCGAACCTCGAGGCAAACATACAATTGCAGGTCACTAAGCAACAATATCATTTTTAAACATTTTTTCATACTTAGAAATTACGGCAATGACTCACAAGCATGTTGTTTAAACTTTGACTGCTAAGCATGAGTGATATGGTAATAAAAGGTCCCCGGCTTATCCTTTCAGAAGGACTACTCGCTCTCAAAAATTAAAAATCCATATCACGTAAAAATATTTCCTAACATTATAAATGCAGAAAATTTAACGATAACATATGTAAAGCGCTTTGTAAAGCGCCATGAACGTAGGAATGGCGCTATATAAATAAAGTGATTATTATTGTTATTACAGCTTGAATACAGACAGAGTCCTCTGGCTTTTTATATAGATCGGGCCTGAAGCTCAGTAGCCTCCTTGGGCTCGTCACGTAATCTTCCTCTCCACGAAGATTGCGTGACGAGCCTAAAGAATGTCTGCGTAGAGGCTAGAAGCGCAATGACCCATTGCAGACAGAATTGAACCACTCACTCACTATTTTTCACTTGAACCAGCCGCGGAATTGATGCATATTAGTTGGATTTATATTTTTATTTTTATTATTATTACTTGACTATGTTATTGTTTTCGCCAACAGCACCTAGACTTATCACGAGGAATTACAATATTGCAATTTTTACTTCATTTATTCAGGCTCACACACAAACAACACACAAAAATTCACTGAAAACAACGAATTAAGCTTACATATCTAGAGATATATTATTTTAACAATCAAATAGTGGTCGCCGAAAAGCGATTAGTATTAACAATAAAACTTTGTACTCCTCGAAAAAAAGCACAGTCGAAAGGTTTTCTCAGACGATCTGTTACCCTAGAAACCACTGAAGCTCTTGCATAATGTAAATCAGTGACCACATTAAGGTTCTGATCTGTTTTTTAAGTCTGGCCTGGTACTCTTTATTCTAGAAAGACATCGTATTACCCCGCGTCCGGCTCTTAATTCACATATCTGTTTGACGCCGGAAACGCCCAAAAACCAGTCTCCGTTTTCCATAAATCGAAACATACAAGACGTTTTAAAATTCGACGTATTGTACATTTTCTTGTACCCAAGGGCTGATTACGGGCCTTCAAAAATAGACATCTATTTAAGGGGTGGTTTTACCAAAAATTCTGTAAAAATTTGGAATTTTTGTTTTTATTGGGATTTGAATCCTAAGGTATTGAAGTTTCATTTCGAGAAACACTTCTCCCTGTAAGCTGTTCCGGGCTAGCAAGAGCCTATTAAATCTGCAAGCGGATAACTCTCTCCCACCTCACACTGACGCCTCTGTTCTTGCAAATGAGATGGGTGAATACTTCATCCATAAAATAGTGGCTATTAGATCAAAGCTAGCTGGTGACACGGTCTCTCCTGCGGTTACTGAGCGGGCGCCTCACGGTTCATCGAGTAGTGATGACCTTGTCACGCTATCAGAGTTTCAGCCTCTCCCCGAAGAGGCTGTAAGGAAGATGGCTGTGGCTTCTACGAAGACATGTACTCTGGACCCTCTTCCATCATCCATCTTGTTGGTTTGCATAGAGGAGTTACTTCCAGTGATTAGAAGGATGGTGAACGTATCACTAGAGAATGGCTACTTTGCAGATGACTGGAAAAGGGCAGTAGTACATCCTCTGCTCAAAAAATCTGGTCTTCAATTGATAAACATGAACTTTCGGCCTGTGAGTAATTTACAGTTCACGTCCAAACTCACAGAGAAAGCGGTTGCAGTACAATTACAAGAGCACATGCTAGTCAATGGCTTGTTTCCAGAATTGCAAAGTGCTTACCGCCAACATAATAGCACTGAGACCGCACTACTCAAGGTGAAGAACGATCTCCTAATGGCGATGGATAAAGGTCAAGTTACGCTGCTGGTGCTTCTCGACTTAAGCTCTGCATTCGACACCGTCGAACATGAGATCCTTCTGGAACGCTTGAGGTCAACAATTGGATTGCGGGGGAAAGTACTTTCATGGTTTGAGAGTTATCTTAAGGGCAGATCGCAGCAAGTGTCTATCAACGGAACTCTCTCAAAGCCGTTTGATTTGAAGTGTGGTGTTACTCAAGGATCGTGCCTGGGCCCGCTTTTATTTACCATCTACGTGAGTAAGCTGTTCCAGATTCTAAAACACCATCTGCCCTCCGTTCATACTTATGCTGACGATACTCAGTTGTATTTGTCATTCAAGCCCTCTGACTCTTCCAGTGAAGTCGAAACTGTATCAGCCATGCAGAAGTGCATCTGCGATGTCAGAGCATGGATGAGGGAGGATCAGTTGATGCTCAATGATGACAAGACTGAGTTCCTGATTATAGGTACTCGTCAGCAGCTCTCAAAAGTTTCAATCCAAAGCATCAAGATTGGGCAGACTGAAGTCTCTCCTGTAGCCTCTGCGCGCAATTTAGGCACATGGTTCGATACGCATCTAGATATGGGAACTCACATTACAAAGACTTGTAGCAGCGCTTTCTATTATTTATACAATATACGTCATATTAGGAAATATTTATCCAGAGAATCAACTGAGAAATTAATTCATGCTTTATTAGTAGTAGATTGGATTATTGTAATGGCCTTCTGTATGGAATCCCGGAATATCAGACTATGAAATTGCAACGTGTTATGAATGCGAGTGCAAGACTTATATATCGTGCGCACAAGTTCTGTCATATAACACCTCTACTTGCAGAATTACATTGGTTACCAGTGCGCGCGCGCCAGGATACATTATAAGATACTTTTGATAACTTTTAAAATTTTGCATGGCCTATCACCTAAGTACCTTTCAGATTTAATTAGTACTCAACAGCCTTCGTCCTACCATTTGAGGCGCAACGACAATGGTCGTTTGTTGGAAAGACCAAGTGTGAAAGCCAAGAAAACATTGGGAGACAGAGCTTTCCAGGTAGCTGCTCCTTTCCTATGGAATAAGCTGCCAAGGTCCGCGCGCGAAGCAACGAACTTAGAATCTTTTAAGACTTTAATTAAGACATTTTTATTTAAGGACTCATTTCAGCTATCTTAGCATATCTATATCTTTATTTGTAATTATCTTTTACCCATTTAAAGAAAGATTTGTAAATTTTAGTTATTTAATTACTGTTGTGATGCGCTTTTGAATATTTTATAGAAAAGGCGCAATACAAATAATAAATGTTATTGTTATTGTTATAAGTTCAAAGCTCGTTTTCTCAAAATGAGTTATTTTTGCCTTTGAACAAAGATATCTCAAGAAGGAATTAAGTTTTGACCTCAACCTTTCAGGATTGCTAGGTCTCACTAGGTTAATCGTAACGAATCAGGGAATTTGCCGTAGAGTTCTTAGATGGTTGTCAGAGCTCGCACTTTCAAGTTTCGCAAAATCCCTCATTCATTGCAGCTGGACATTTGCTTAATTTAGAATACAAGTACACAGACATTTTTTTGCTTTAAAGTGTTGATAAAAATCTTTTCTCAAGTGCATAGGAGTCATACACAGCATGTGATACTTTGAGAGCCTGGTGTCAAGTTACAATAATTGACACAGCATTGAAGAATACATTTTTTTTTTCATCTGCAAGCAGTTGGCTTTTCAGTGATATATAGCACTAGCTAAAGTTTTGATGAAAATCAGGGTTGTGACAGCTGTGCAAAAAAGGGCTGATCAGAGCCTCTCTATTTACGTCTCTCGCGATTCTATCCGCGTGTTCAGCGATCGAATAAAAATACGAGAAAATAGAGCGAGGGCTGTGAGCAGTCTGAATTAATCTAGAACGTTAGGTCTTTACGGGAAACTCTTTAACCTCGACCTTGCCTCGCTATCACTCGGTCAATACGGCAAGGTCTTAAGATTTTTCCTTTTCAAACGTATTACACAACCGTACATGAAGGAGGTTTGGATACCCGGTCATAATTAGCCATAGATTTTGACGATTTTACTTCTCCGTTTTCTCCCTAGTTTTTGTTTCGATTAAGAAGATATATCAAACACTCGAGAAAATGTTTCATCGAATATCCAAACACCTCGAATTTCGTCAAAAATCAATGGACTGAGTCTGAACACTCATCACGAGGGAGGGTACGGAACGTGGAAGCTTGGCACTAACATTACCCAGGATTCTGTTAGCACCGTGTATCGGGTGAAGGCAAAACTTTCAACATGGCGCTCTCAGTCCCTAAAACGATGTTTCAGCATATGCTCAAAGAAGGAGCAAAGGTATGTTATGAAGTTCAATACATAACAGTAAGTAATTTGTTGTTGCTGTTAATCTGTGCCAAAAATTGTCGATGCAAATAAGTTTTATGGGGATTTTTGATAAACTCACCCAGCTGACCTCGCCGGTGGGCACGTGCGATACAATTTGTCAAAATTGTACCTCGTAAAAAGCGGTACATGGACTTGTTTGTGACCATGTAAAGTTGAAGGAGGTTGAAATAGCTTTGTCTGTTTAAACTCGATACTAAAGTAGTATCAAGATCTTTGAAGATTTGCTGTAGACCGGCCCGGGAAGTAATAATTTTTCATTCAAAACTTAGCTCCTTGTCATTTCTGACGAGATGAGTTACAAAAATTTTAAGGTGCGTAGATTTGTGTTCCACTCAGGCCTGCTAATGATCTATGCATAGTCCAAACATTGATGTCGATAGAAGCTAATAATGTCAGACATGAGGAACATAGCAACAATCTTTGTACAATGATCGTACAATGCACACTGTAAACGCCTCGGTGTTTAAAGTGTCTTCCTACAGTCGCCGGCATATGAGAACCAGGCTTAAGTGTTAATGAATAGCCAAAATGAATGACTGGGAACTAGTAGTTTAATAACCTTTTTCTCAATCTTTACCCGTATGACCCCACAATTTCAGGAATTAGTAACTGGCTCTGATTAATCATTCATGCAAAGTGAAATGAAAATCTGTAGGCAGATCTTTAGCAAACTAAGAAAATGTGAAATTTCGAAGCCACCTTGATCAAGAAAAGGCAGTATTCGTAAATGCTCGTGATGAATCAAATTTGACTAACATACCTTTATGTGTTTCAGCATTTCTCAGGTCGTGATGAAGCTGTTTACAGAAACATTTCAGCTTGCCGACAGTTTACCCAGATAACAAGATCATCATTAGGACCAAATGGTACGATGTAGCTAAGAAAATCCCACAGTTTACCTCCATAAAATTTCTCTCTATAATTTTGATACATTATCAATAGACAGGTTGCCGCAGGTGATGAGAAGAATAAATAATCAACCCTCAATAATATTATTTCTCAGAAAATTACACATATAACATCAAGAGAAATGTACGGTAATCAATTAAAATAAAAATATTTTAATCTTTGGATTTGAACAAGTTAAAAAGACTAATCTTATTGTAATTAAATGAAACTAAATCTTGATTTTATTTCAAGGGATGAATAAAATGGTTGTCAATCATTTGGAAAAATTATTTGTAACAAATGATGCTGCTACAATAATCAAAGAATTAGAGGTATGTATGATTTTTGACTTGGGTGATTTTGGTATTAGCTCAGACCTGTGTGACACTATAGTTGTGGTTACACATACCAAGGTAAATAGCATTCCCAAGGTAAATAACACCAAGGTAAACTTACCGCGGGAATTACGTTACCAAGGTGTTTGCGGTCACACACGAAATACTTTACCAAGGTCAATCTTACACACTTGACTGGTCTTGGCACGAAATGCAAAAATGGATAATTCGAGGGAGCTTGCAAGCATCGTCTCGCTACTGTTACTTATACTGTTTCGACAGTCCTCTAATGCTTTGCTTTATCAGCTTTTTATACAGCGAAGAATTAGAAGGCGGAGACTCCGTTTGCGCTTTATTAACGCCATAGCGCACAGTATCAACTACCTAATAGCGCGGCGAAATAATCAAGCATGTGTACGCGCTCCCAGAAGTGTTTGGGTTCTTCCATGTCCACAAATGTTTGCTGCTTGCGTGGAAATCATCTTGAGCACTGGCTCCCGGACTTTGCGACTGAGATGATCCTGAACTTTCTGAAGCTACAGGCGAAGAAGATGTATAATCCTGGAGATCAGCTGGACGTGAAGACGGTCCTGGCCCGTAAATGTTGCCATAGTTCGTAGGGTAATAAAAACCAGGAGCACTTTGAAAAGCATCTTGAAAACTGGGCATTTCACTGGTCCCATCAAGCTGGCGGTTTTGATTGAATAAAAATCCATTGTACAAATCTCCTTGTTGGTTGTCTCTAGGACTAAGGATGGAATCAAAACACATGTAAGAAAATGTACTATAGATCTTCCTTGGCTTGTGTTATATTTAAACGCAAAATGAGCAAAAAAAAAAAAAAGAAAAAAGCTTTATACTTACAAATTAGAATGCCATCCTGCCATGATTCTAAGAAAGAGCATGTTTTTGCTGCCTTGAACATGCAAAGGTTGACCTCCGGAAATCTAAACCTCACGCCATCATATTTAATTTCAAATTCCTCTGTTGATTTTATTTTCTTATCTTAGTTTTGCCTCGCGATTGGTCGTTTTATCTTGGGGTACTTGAAAAACCTACCTATTTACCTCGGTAAATGTCATGGGGGATTCTTTTGTTCTTTTTGATGTATCCATGGAAATGGACCGCGGTAAATTTACCTTGGGAAATGGCAGTCACACACGATTTATGAGTTTCCCCGAGGTAAAGAGCCTTTTTACCATGGTAAAAGGACGATGTGTAAGCGCAACTTATGTTCCGTTGCTTCATCTTGGGAAGACTTTTGGGTTGGCTTGGGTGAGCTTGTCATAGCTTTGAACACTTAGGCTAATCCCAGCAAAAAGTTTGAAGTGTGTACAGTTTCACAAAAGCCAGATTTGATTACTGACTGCTAGAAGTGGTCAGTCATTTAACACAGACTGCAAGTTCTTTTATGGTTCCTGTTTCCACTAGGTACAACACCCAGCTGCCAAGATGTTGGTGTTAGCTTCACAGATGCAGGAACAGGAAGTATGTGTAGCTGAGAAGTTAGAGGGATATTTACTTTTAATGTGACTTTCATAGACCATATACACTCCAATAAGCCAATACTGGAAGCAACCTGGCCTTACAAGTAGCTCAACAGTCTAATGACGTTAATTGCTGACGATAATTGCTGTTGAAAAGCTTGGTTAGTCACTGTGGCTGTTTGGTGGTCAATTTTATAAACAGGGTTCCACTTTATTTGGACTAAATATACCTGCTGATTTAATGGTCCAGGCTCAAGTGGTTTTCTATGTTGTTGGCTTTCCTTCAGTAGTCCAGTATTAATATGTTTTTCATTTCACTTGTCCACGTCTTTTGCAAGGTTGGAGATGGAACAAATTTTGTTTTAGTTTTTGCTGGTGCACTTCTTGATACAGCTGAAGAGCTTCTCAGAATGGTGAGTACTGTTGTCTTTCTCTCATAGTTGACAGTTCAACTTAAACTAGTAATTGCAGTGAAGACAGAGATTCATAATCCTGAGTATTTGTAATCCCCAGTCAGTTGACACCTCCACAAGACATTCAATGTTCCTAAGGTGTCATACCATAAGCGTAGTTCCCGTAGCACTTATACTGTACAGCCTCTAATTTACTGCTGAAGTCGCTAGGGAAAACCAGCCTTTAGTGCTCACCTTGTTGTGACCACAAAAACATTTATTTGGGTCGTAACGAATTCCTGAATTCACAACAACAACAACAAAAATTCTGCATCCTGTGCCCTAATTTTTGGTGAACCCCACTCCCAGGGGACCATTCAAATCCTGAGTTTTGCCTAGATATTGTACGTTTCCCTGAATCCCACTCCATATTCCGGTAAAATCCCAGATCCCAAGCATACCTTTCCAAACCCTGCTATATAACAAGACAAAAACCCACAACAAGCTCAATGCTTGCAGTGATTTCACTTTGTTACTGTGGTGTGCTTGGAGTTGAAACATGGCCAGGGAAGAGAGTAACAGGTGATGCAGTGCAAATGATTACACTATAAATCCTAAGACTGTACAGTAACTTATTTCATGCTATGAAGAGAAAGTTGACTTGGGGCAATTTGATTGACTTCATTAAGTGTTGAAGGTACTGCACTAGAATCAACTGTCACTTCCAGTTTAAACCTTGTACTCTGACCACATTCTGGTGCTGTAAATTGTTTATCTCTCACAGAGGTCATTAAGCTTCCTCTAATCTTATCAGTAAATTGATAAAGGTTTTGCTGCTCTGAACAATTTAGTACATTAGGGTTAACTACATTAACGGAGACTTAAGGCATTTTTCCTTGCTAGGGTCTCTCGCCTCCTGAAGTGATTGAAGGATTTGAGAAAGCATGCAAGAAGGCCTTAGAAATTTTACCAGGTATACTTAGTGCTATTATGCTAAAAACAAAACTATTAAAAACTCCAAGTGCCAATGAGTCCCAAGATTTGCTGTTCAAAGGGGGTTGGGGGACACTGTGTGCTGAACTGAATACTAGTGGATAACACAATGGGTTTATGTGAATATTTCATCATTTTGTCTCCTCATTACCGAAGGGGCATATAAGACTGTTGGGGATATGTGGCAACCTAATGGTTTGCGTTCTTGACTCCTGGTCCAGTGGTCCACATTTGAACCCGGGTCTTGGGCATTGCACTCTTGGACAATACATTTGCTTTCCATTTTACCAGTGTTTACAATTTCAGGGACGTACTATTGTACAGTGGTGTGTAGCTATAAGTTATACAAGGCAGCTCAAATAATTCCAATGATATTTTTCATTCCCTTCTAGATTTGAGTTGTTCAAGCTTATCAGATCTAAGAAATAGTGAAGAAGTTGCAAAGGCTCTTAAAACTGCTGTAGGCAGTAAACAGGTACATATCTCACTTAAAACACTCTTCAGAATACTTAGTGCAGAGGTCTTGTTAACACTCTTAGACTATTAACTAAAGGCATTTCTAAGGTGGAATGAATAGCTATGGTTGTGGTACCTGCAGTAACTTTTAAACATTACCACTATGCTTATAATTAACACTCCAACTTATGCAAAAGGAAACACACAGACACATAAGCCAAAAAAGAAAAGAAATCAATTTGTTAGCTCACATTACCATATCATTATACAGTACCTTAGTTTCCAGTCAAATTAGCTGGTGAAATTGTCAAACACTGCATTGCATTTTCTAATTTATTTCCTTTATTTTATTTGTCTCAGTATGGAAATGAGGATTTCCTGTCAGAGCTTATAACAAAAGCATGTGGTAGGTGACAGATCATCAGTGTCTGTGGCATTTAATCTGTTTTCTTTAGTTTACTTTCAAATAAAATACTGTATGGTAAATAAAGGAATAGCAATACATAGCATACTGTACACTCATCTAGTGCTTGGACCAATGATAAACCCCTTATGTACTTTATCAGCGGTAGTAAGACTGAATGGAGGCAAACTGTAGTTATACAAGTGATTACCAAAAAATGATGACAGCATAGCGCGATTCCAATATTGTTTACTGGTGAACAAGCATGAATTAGATGATACAACGTCCAGTTACCTGTCCAATATTATTGATGAAATAACAAAATTTAATAATAAGCATAACCATTGGTTAATAACGTTCCATAATGATTGGTTAGAATTACTTGTACTACTTCCACTACGGTAAACTGGAGTTTGTTTTTTAACAAGATGCACTATAATAGGAAGTCATCCAAGTACTGTTGCCCCCAAAAAGTAGCGTGCGCAAAATGACATGTACTGTAATGTTTACACTTTGCTATTTATGCCAAAGGGAGGTGCACTGGCCTCATGGTTAGTGCACTCATCTCCAGATCAAGCAGTCCGGGTTTGAGCCCTGGCCAAGGAGTCGACATTGTGTTGTGTTCTTTGTGAAGACACTTTACTGTCATAATGCCTCTCTCCATCCAGGTGTATAAATTGGTACTGGTGAATGTAGCGCTGGGGGGGGGGGGGGGGGGGGGTAACCCTGCGATGGACTAACATCCCATCCAGGGGGGAGTAGAAATACTCCAAGTCACTTCATGCTACAGAAATTTGGGATAAGCTCCAGCCTGGTGGGCCACTTGGTTCATAGTCACACGTTTCTCTTTGTCTTATCTTTAGTTTCAATACTCCCAGAGAAGAGTCCATTTAATGTAGACAATGTCAGAGTTGCAAAAATTTTGGTGAGTTTTCAGCTTGTCATGTACTGGTGTACCATTAATTAATTAGACCTATCAATGAAATAACAGAACAAATGTACTTTGATGATAAGTTGCATGAAGAAATGCCTTATTGTTAGTTACTAGGGCCTCAGGAAACAGGGAACCATTTGCACTTAAGATCCTGAGGTACTGTTACAGTAACATGTGATGATGAACTTTCAGGGCAATAATAAGTAAAATTCTGTAGTGATATTTCTAAACAATTAGTAAAAGTAATTTTTGGTACAACTAGTCAACTCCTTCACGCAGTAGGATTGTGATTTCCCTTTCTTATCTGTGTGTTAAAGGGCTCAGGTATCCACAGTTCAGAAGTAGTTTCAGGAATGGTGTTCAAACGAGAGGTTGAGGGTGATGTCAAAGCACTGAGAGATGCCAAGATTGTAGCATTTTCATGTCCACTGGATTCAATGAACACAGAAACCAAGGTCAGTTGAGTCAAAACAGTTGGGCAGTTTTTTTTTTTTTTTTTTTTCGGTGAGGGGGAAGGTGAATTTGACTTTCTTCCTGTGATGATCACATACTTGATGCCTAGAATACATAGCTAATGATTCATGTTTACTAAAATTTTCAAATTGTTCATCACATAATTCAACATAGGGAACGGTTCTCATCAGAAACGCAGAGGAGCTGAAGAACTTCAGCAAAGGAGAGGAAGAGCAGCTAGAAAAGGTCAGTCATCTCCATCAAATTTCTTGTCACTGTTTTGCACACATTTTCTGTTGTTCACTTTGGAGAATTTTGACTTTTAAAGCAAAGATGCTTCACCTTAGATGGCCAGGTCATCATTGTAATGCCCTGCATCCTTGAAATGTTAAATTATTACATGTAATATGTGGAATTATTATATGGCTTGTATTTAATTAGTAGCCGATATCACATGCTCTCTGATTGGCTAATTCTAGGGCATTATTCTCCCATACAACCCAGTGGCCGATTATGGCCCTGCAAAACCATTTAGCAAAAAGCCATAAAATCAACAACTTATTGACCGCAATGTTTTGGCCGTTACGGGAAAATCTCAAACCTTGGCCTTGCCATATTGGCCTTTCCATATTGGCCTTGCCATGTTGACCTTGCCAACACTTGGTCAATACAGCAAGGTATTGGTTTGAGATTTTCCTGCGAAGACCCCACTCTCCGTTAATAAGTAGTTATTAATGAGTCAAAGGAACTAAATTTTCAGTAATGCTTTGTTTTGCTAAGGTTTGCAACATTTTAAAACCTAAGTTTTTGTCTTTTTTTTCAGGAAATCAAGTCCATTGTTGACACTGGTGTTAATTGCATTGTATCTGGTGGGAAAGTTGGCGAGATGGCTCTTCACTTTTGTAACAAGTTTAATATTCTAGTAGTGAGGTTAGTTTAGATTTCAGGTTCTCTCTCTGTTAGTTTTATTTCTGGGGGAATGACTATACTCCCAATGCTTCCATTAAAAGCCTATTTTGAAACTTCCAAACCCTCTAAATACCTATAAACAGATTTCATTTTCTTTTGGTTGGATGGAGGTGTAAGTCAATGTACATTATTCAAACTTCTTTAGAGATGTATAGTGAGAATAATTATTTGAATCACTCTTTTGCAGGTTAACCTCGAAGTTTGACTTGAGAAGGCTATGTCGATCAGTTGGTGCAATCATACTTCCAAAATTTGTAAGTTTCCTTTTTTTGACAAGTTCCTGTAGATTTTATGAGGTATTGGAAGAACTCATAAAGTGGATGTACAATTCAGAGATGTTATGAAATACTTTAGTAAGCTGTAGTTACTGAAATATTTCCACAACAGTGAAAGCTACTTTGCATCTAACCTGTGAAGACTTGTGAATATCAAGTGATTTTGTCAAAGTGAAATGAAATAATCTGTTTATTGTAACTATTTATTAACTACAAAGAAAGCGCTTGTAAGCAGCCATCTCTTGGACTTTAAAACAGTGATCATAACTGGAGCTGGCCCCTTATAAGAATGAAATCTTTTTAGTGACTTCTCACTTAAAAATTAAAATTTGTCAAATCCAAAGCTTACAGAAGTACATGTAGGTGCTTGCAGGAGCATTCAATTACAGAGTATCGTAACGCAAATAGAGAGAGTTTCTGAGGGGACCTTATCACTTAGCGGAGTGTTCGTGAAAAGAGCTTCCACTATAATTTATTCAAATAATGTGGTTTTTTTTGTTGAAAAAAAAAAAACAGTATTGTTCTTCTTTCTCCCTTCAGACTACCCCTACTGCGGAGGAGATTGGTCATTGTGATGAAATCAGGGTGTCTGAGATTGGAGGCACCTCTGTCACAATTTTCAAACAAGGTACTGTTTGGGTGACATATTGTTCTGCCATAAACGTACTTGCAAAAACTGAGTTCTTTCTCTGGCTGTTGTTGTTAAACTCAGTCTTGCCAACCAACCAATCAATCATCAATCAATCAATCGATCGATCGATCGATCGATCAATCAATCAATCCATCGATCAATCAGTCAATCAATCAATCGATCAATCAGTCAGTCAGTCAGTCCGTCCGTCCGTCTGTCCGTCCGTCAGTCAACCAATCCATAAATCAATCGTTTATTAATACACGTAGCGCTCAGGCGCTGAACGGCTCATTTAAATCCAAAAAAGATACAAACACAATTATATTCAACTATAGGATTAACTCTAAAACTGAAGCGTCGTGCATGGGCTAACCAACCAGAGAAGATTTGAAATTTCTTGAACCAGTCAGTAGCAATTGTAACTGAGCTTTATTTACTTAAACCTTTAACTCGGTTTTGGGACAGCCATAAAAAAACTCAGTTGAAATCCTAAAATTGACGGATTTCATCTGTAGTACTAATAAGCGGATGACATAAAATTACTGTCAGCAAAACGACTAAATAAAATTCGAAGTCTTGAAATTCTCTACTTACTTGTTTTCAGAGCGCGAAGAGACTGCTGTATCCACTGTGGTCATTCGAGGTTCAACTGAAAACATCATGGATGATGTGGAGCGAGCTGTTGATGATGGCGTGAACACGTTCAAAGCTCTCACTCGTGATGATCGCTTTGTACCAGGAGCCGGCGCCACTGAAATCGAACTCGCTAAACAGATATCTAGCTTTGGAGAGGTATGTTGACTGACTAGCACTCTCCACCCGCCCCCATCCCAGCGTCCTTGGCACAGTTCTTTTCAAGAACGTTCTTGCGCGTTGAAAAGATAGAAAGGCTTTGCAGTCTATTGCGGTGAACAGTCTATGTTAAACAATCGAACATACGAGAAAATGAACATGGACTAAATACCCTGTCTGTTATAATGATGAAAACTGGCCAGATCGAGAGATTTTTAATCTTGGCTAAGTGAGTTGTAATATTTTTCACACAGACATGTGCAGGCCTTGAACAGTACGCTATCCAGAAATTTGCCGAGTCTCTTGAGATCATTCCCAGGACCCTCGCGGAAAATGCCGGCGTCAAAGCCACGGAAGTAATCTCTAAACTGTACGCTGCCCACCAGGGTGGGGACAAGAATGCGGGATTTGACAATGAGGTATGGTTGTTGCTTTTGAGTTAACAAATAAGAGTCATGAAGATCTTTGCATGTCTTTTATTTGTTCGTAATTGAATAGGGTGCTTCGGTCTTAGCACGAGAGCTGTCCGGGTTTTAGCCTTGGCAAGTGCCATTGTGTTGTTTTCTTTGGCGAGGACTTGAACTCTCAAATGGCCTCTGTCTTCCAAAGTTTATGAATGCCGGGTACTGACGGCCATTAGGCTCGAATGCAAACTTTTATACCTTACCTGAGAAAACAGTCCTTGTTTCGAAAAAATTCGTGAAAAAAATTATATACTGACAATATAGTACTTGAGAATTCCATTTAGTATCTATGATTCCGGCGCAGTGAGTAGCAAATCACAGACGCATCGTGAATGTCCGTAGTTTACAGAGTTCGTTCCGGCCGGCTTGTTCAGACACGAAAATAAGAGTCGGGCAAATTACTTGGGGGAGGGGACGGGTGGTAGAGAGCATCACTGGCACAATGCACTCTTCTGTTTAAATTCTCCTGCCTCGCCACCGGCTTTGATTCTTCTCGAGCAAAATTTGATTTTTTTTCCCCCTTTTTGTTACCAGGGCGGTGGTGCTGCAGTGAAAGATGCGGTGAAAGCTGGGATTCTCGACTTGTATCTTGTTAAGTACTGGGCTCTCAAGTTCGCTACTGATGCAGCTGTTACAATACTTAGAGTAGACCAGGTATGAAAAGCTTCTCAGTATGTTTCCAGGTAGCGTAGAGATATAGCTTTGGGATCTGTCGAGGGCGCTATCGGCACGGTGAAACACAATGTCTGCTCAATTTTTTTTCTTGATCGCTATATTCTCAGCGCAGGATAGGTTCCGAAAATTATGGATCCGAACGAATCATCAATATTCTGGAGAGACTTGTAATAAATCAGAAAACAATCACAGCAAACGTAAATAGCACTAAGGACTAATGGGAACCTGAAGAAAACTTAGTAAATGGTTTCAAGCGCGGGAAAACGCGTGAACACGTGCGTAAGTTGGGCGCGCAATGATTGAAAGTTTGATTTTGGCTTTCCTCGTGATTGGTCCAGAAAACAGCTTGTCTGTCTTGATTGGCTAGAGCGTGTTGCGTGGATATGTTTGTAGGCGGAGAAAAAAACGCAATCTGTACTCAATAGAACACTGCTAATTTTATGGCGTGCGAGCTTACTGGCACCTGTTTTCCATTTCAGATAATCATGTCAAAACCGGCAGGAGGACCAAAACCGAAGGATAATCCCAACTGGGATGAAGATTAACCTCTGAATTGTGGATTGAGAACAAACCTTACTCGAGAAAGAAGAATAATCTGGCCTGCTGTCTGTTCCATTGTAGACTCTCAACAGTTTCCCTATTTTTCCCTGTTCCATCTGCGGCTGTTTGCCAAGCTTTGACCGTGACTTTGCAGCCGAAACTAAACGACGGCACGACTTCGTTTCGTCCGCAGCTCTCTCATGTTTTCGTCCGTTCAAATGCGTGACGATAAACTGCAGGGTTTAATAGAGAAACTGCTCGGTCTCAGTGTCTTTGCAAAGTGTCTTGTTGAACTTTAAATTAATCCCTGGACACCTTGTCAGTCATGGGCGCGACATTGACCATTTCTTGACGTAGAATGTTGCCTTGTTACCCAACAGAAAAGCATAGCGCACCAATAAATACCAAGTGTGAACTACTGTTGTCCGAGTCACTTGATTGAGTTTCAACAAAGTTGCGGTAATGATGAGCAACTTCAGTATATTTGAATGCCGCGCGCCTCTTCGACTTGCTCCCTTCCGGTCTCGTAGCTCAGAATCTCCCCGAGGTGAAAATAATTTGTCTTCACTTTGTGTGGTCCCGCATTTCATAACTATGGCTAACGCTCAAAAGAGAATTGATGCGTTTATTTCGTCGTTTAAAATTATCCAAGTCGGTGATCTTCCGTCGTTCAGTGCAACCTGGTCAACTACAAATTTCGGATTTCAGGACACTTACACGTGAGCAAAAATCCAAGAGACACTTAAATAGAGTTCAAAGCTCTTGCCTTTTATTGCTTTTCCTTGTGAAGTTAGCTGTAGGGCATATTACATCATGAGTTACGAATAAAGCCCCTGTTTCACTAGGCATTGTCTCTGGCGACTTTGTCTGTCCAGAGATGTTTATTTTGCTACGAGTTATTTTTCTTCGAGAGCTTGAGTTATGTGTGCGCAGAGCAAGAGAGCGGCTGAGAAGCGGGCACAAGTTTGTCCGTCCCCAGAGCCACCCCGCAGGGGCACCCAACGACCGTTTTCTCTCTAATGCTGTTAGATGCTGTTTTAGGCTATCTGGAGTACTTTTAAAGCTCTGTAGGTTAATTTCAGGTTGCACTAAAAAAATTTTATCTGTTCGGATATTCTAGGGGAACTTGAGTATTCTCGAATTTATTAGGGCTTTTTTGTCCATTTCCCGAAAACCTTAGGTCTTATCGCCTTTCCGAAAATGATAGCTGACCTTTTTTCGGTACTCAAAACGACATTTTCAACAGTCCGAAAACAACAGACATTAAATTTCTCATATCACGAAAGTTCGAGGTGCCAATTCTCTCAAGAAAATCAGAGGGGATTAAAGGCCTTCCGAACAGATAATTTACCGAAACGATCTGTTGGGTGCCCCTGACCCCGCTGCATTCAGACCTTTTTCAAATCCCCTGCGTCAATACTTTTGCTAAATGCGATCTCGACGAACTCAGGACAAAATAGAGGGTCTGTGGACTAGCGACTTTCCTCATAATTTTGTTGCAAGGCAAGTTTCACGAAAATCCAAAGGTGTAAAATCCCCTAAAACGGACATGTCTGGCAAAGCTTTTGTTGCAGTGTGCGTATAGAATCAAATTCTACTTTCAAATTCTACTTTTCGCAATGATTTTGCGAGATTTTCGTTTCAGGGATGCTGCACCGCTAACCAGCGTCTCGCGCATTTTGTCTCCCACTGAAATTGAGAGGCAAGTTAAAACAAAAATTACCAAGGATACTATAAAATTATCGTGTTGTGCGTTTAACTAAAACGAAATGTAATAAACAAATAACAAATGTCCTTTATGGCGTGCGACATGACATAGCACGGGTTATAACAATGTACATTATGTGCTCTAAACACGCGCGTACAGATCTATCAAGAAAAAAAAAAACGGTGCATAAGCGTTAAAAACTGTTGAAATATGAATGTATCAAGAGACTAGGATTTTTTCCATAAATAAAATATAAATTAAGCCTTTTCCTTTGTGCTAAATTTGCCATTCTAGATAAATTAAAATTCTACTCCGAGGCTTGGGGGAACAAAACAAAACAAATCACATCGAAGTCGAGGGACGAATAATTAATTTCTTTTGTTTTATTCCCCCAAGCCTCGGAGCCCAACTTGGAATTTTAAGATATCGAAATTGGCCTATTCTCTTCACTTTTTCGTGCAAAATTCAAGTACTTAGATGGTGAGAACCAAAAGTGTAATCATTGCAGTAAAACGTTCGGATCGAAAACTATATTCTTTCAATGGAATTATTTAAACTGAATGAAATTTAGGTGTTGACTGATGACTAAATCGGTTGACTTACCTCCGTATCTCAAACATTATGTAACTGGAGTTTCATTTTCCTCTGTTGCACTTACAATAAATTAAGATATTTTTTCTCGAAAAGCTCAATTTCTTTGTCACTGCTCGTCCCAAACTCAATTCATGTCAAATTGCGCGATTCTTGATTCCGTTGTGTTACCTAAATTGAAACCTCTACACTACAAAGACTAACGTGTTGAGTGAAACTTGATGGAATAATAAACTTAGAGTTTGTGCTCTTAGAGCATCTTTCCAATTTTTACACATCCATTCTCTCGTCCTTATTTATAATAAAAGCTGGGTCCCAAACAAGTTGCTGTTTTGAATATGATTCAGTCTGAAGAACCAACTGAAGCGGTGGTATTTACCCAAGACGTTGCTAGGCAACTAATAACGTAAACGTATGATGTCAAGTTAAAGCAGCGAGTACTCTCAAGTACTGTGATTCGAGAATAAGGCTCGGAAGCTCATCAAGTATTGTTACGAAGATTTTCGAGCACGATACTTGGTTTTCCGTTTGATTTTGAATCTAAGTACGCGGTAGTCAAGTTATTCGACGCTGTCCAACCCTCTTGTCACGTGGCGCCTGTAGAAACAACTGGCTCCTCACAGAACATGTCATCTATCAGAGCGTAGCAGGGATTACACACTCTTACAAGTTGATAATAACCAAAGGCTGGAATTCTGAACAAAATAAAACATTATTTGCTTATCAAAATTGCTCTTCGATGTTCAAACTAACAGCGCGTGCGAGTGTCATAATATCACTGTAAGAAAGTTTGGAAAATGTGAACTCCCCGGTTTCCTGAGTGAAACCACCGAGGCAAAGAAGGAATCTCTACATGGAACTGAGGGTAGAAGACCCATCTTCCCTAAATTCCTTTCTGTACTGCCCAACTGAAGCCAAGGAGGAGTTAATTTCAATTCCGGAGGGGGCTAAAATAAACGTGAGGGACGCCTGTCCGGTGTTGCATGGCTCTAGTTGTTTGTCGTTATAATAACTTAGACTCTCTTATAGTCACCTCCCAGACAAGAACAATTTCTTGACTCATTTGCGGCTTCACAGACGCAAGGTAAAGATTTCTCTTTCGAACAGCAATGAATCAACTTACGGCGTTGACTGATCCGTGCAGTTGTGACAGAAAACACGACCGCAACATCGACAGTGATGGCGTCTTCTTGTCTGAAAAATAAAGAGGAAGATATGCAAAATTTAAGACTGATTCAATTGACCGGTCTGGCAGTCAACTAACCAACTAACCACTTACAACAACAGCCGAAATACTACAGACTGTTTACGATTCAAATCCCAGAGTTGATTTTAGGTATGCTTTGAGCACCAAGATTCGCTTTGAGAAATAGACTTAAAGTGATTCGGAAATGGCCTGTTTTCCGTAGTCTCATTGCATACAAAATGTCCAGTAAGGTGTGGAGAGGAACTGTTTCATCATGTTATATCAAGCAATTCAAAGGGTTTCAAACATCGCGCGCACATGTAGTACTCTTTTCTATTAAACAATTAAATTATGAACTCGAGGTTTCTATCGCGTAATAGTTGACGAGGGCGCAGCCCTCGTCAACTATCACGCATAGAAATTGAGAGCGAATAATCTAATTGTTTTAGTATAAATCTGCGAGTCGTTCAAAACTTTATCCAAATCCTCTTCACAGACACTTCGAAAACGCCAAGAAGCGGTCGTCATTTCGTTCATTTCGTTTCACAGAATACATAGTGAGTAGCGTAACCAATCAGAGAACGCGTCGTGATAGAACGCTAGTAGACTTATACTAGCAGCAATAAGCATAAATCTACAAGCGTTTCTACCACGAATGCCATTCTCTGATTGGCTACGCTTCTCACTATCTATTCTTTGCGTTTTCGAGGTGTCTGTGAAGAGGATTCAGATATCATCATCATCATCATCATCATCATCATCACAAACTTTATTTACCCCCGAATTTACAGAGTAGCATTGCTGCTAATAACGTTTTGAACGACTGACTAGTAGCTTTACACTAAAACCGCCCTAGTCAACTATCACGCGATAGACATCTCGAGCTCATAATCTTATTGTCAAATAGAAAACGGTAATAGAGCCAATCAAATTCACATATTCATATTAGACTTAATATTATATAATGTCAAACAAACCTGTGTGAAGGGTTCTCGAGCTCATAATCTTATTGTCAAATAGGAAACGGTAATAGAGCCAATCAAATTCACGTATTCATATAAGACTTAAATATTACATAATGCCAAACAAACCTGTGTGAAGGGTGCTCGACACTTGTTGTTGGAACAGTAGTTGACAAGCTGCAAGAAATATCTCAGCTGTTTTAGACCAACATCCTTAATCCCAGTATAAGAAATTTTTTACGATAACTGCAGAAATTCACGCGCGCTCATTGGCTAATTTTCATTGTAAATAAGCGGACAGACACATGAATTTATTATTTATGCGATACGTCAACGGGCGAGAGCGGACAATTTGACAATTTGTTATCGTAAAAAACAAATTGACGTCAGTTTTTTGTGCGCCTGTCCTGTTGTTGACAATGAATTTCTTCATAACATTGTCAAGGTGGTCTACGGATCCACTCGGCTATCGCCTCGTGGACCCCCAGCTACTTTGACAATGTTAAGACGAAAACAGGACAGACGCATGAAAAACAGACGTCAATTTGTTAAAAAGACCTCTCAATACAGCACTTGGAATCACTTACCTCATCTGGGACCCACGATAATCTGAATGTATTCTGAAGATGGAGTACCTCGGCCCGGTCCCTTTCTGCTTGATTAAGCCGTGCGTTTGCCTGAGGAATGGAAACAAATTCTTTTAGAAGTTACCAAGAACGCAAGAACTATCAAACTAATTAGTTTATTGTGACAGAGCTCATTTAAAGGGGTGAGGGCCCTGGTACATCACAGGGGTACAACTTCTGTGGGTCCTTTTCAAGTTGTCTTTATCCTGTTAAATCTGTCTGACCTGCAAAAGATCTCATACGCAAACGATTTCTATACGCAAGAGTTCATTTGCAGATGGAAAGTTTCCCATCAGGCTCTGTTTCAAAACAGAGGCTTATGGTTACTCGAAAATACTTTAGGGGAGGGGGAGCAGGGATGCGCAGTGGTGAAAGCGCTCGCCTCCCACCAATGTGTCCCGGGTTCGATTCCCTGACCCGGCGTCATATGTGGGTTGAGTTTGTTGTTGGTTCTCTACTCTACTCCGAGAGGTTTTTCTCCGGGTACTCCGGTTTTCCCCTCTCCTCAAAAAACCAACATTTCCAAATTCCAGTTCGAACCTGGAATGCACGGACATTTCTGAACGAGTTCTTGTGAACTCCTTGGTGCTCCGTGGGTAAACAAATTACATATTTACATTTTTTTATTTAAATATTTTTTACTTGTCCTCCTTCGATTTCTCCGAACTGACCCAATTGTGAAACAAGGATTGTTGGTATAAACTAACCTCATGGATAGCTGCCTCCGTTTCTTGCCGAATTTTCGCCATTTTGTTGACAAACGTGGCTTCGCACTGTTGAAAGGAAGGCAAACTATAGGTGCCGTGGCAAATTGATCTAGTCCAAACAAACCTAGCGACTGCATATTTGATGTTAAACTGAAAAGCGAGTTTTTTCAAAAAAATTGATATTTTACCCGTTTAATAGCAATGTCCTTCTGTTCTCTCGCAATATCTATTTCCTGCTGCAATCTTGAGACCTCCTTTTCGTGCGCCTGAAAAATGGAAAAAATATGATAAGCATTAAATTTTATGGCCTTCTTCATTGTGCTTGTAACGTCGCTTGGTGTCCACTTGGTACTGGTGACATAGTTTCCCGCGTTTGCCAAAGGTTACATGTTTTCCCGCGCTTAGCGACGGCTGGTTGAAACCGTTTTTTGGGAGTACTGATTGGTTTATTGCGTCAATTGCGTTTGTTGCGATTAGCCAGCTCGTAATTATACTGTAGAATAGTTTGAACAAATAAAAACTTACCTCAGCTGCACTAGCTATAGACTGCATTAGTCTTTTACAGCGCTGTTCTGCGTCGTCTTTCTCCGCTTGACATTTTACCAATCTCTCCTTAAAACAGCGACAAGGAAAATAATTCATTTTAATAAATGAAGTTTTTGCTTGTACTCTTTGTAATAATCTACGAACATACTTTCTACACCTACTACTCCCCTTATAATACTGGGATTTTTTTCGGGGGGGAAAGGGGATGGATGGAAGGGGCGGGTTAACTATGCCTGGATTTGAAACATCGCCACGGCTTCTTAAATAGTCAGCACGTAGCTCATTTGTCAGTCCCACATGTTCAACGGTCCCATAAATAGGGCTCCGAAGTTCACCAAAGATATCTCTGTTCAATAGCAAGAAAATGGAAAAACGAACCAGGTGAAAGTTCGTTTTTTCCTTTTCCAACTCTCTACACTCCCTCTGGTACATCTGTTCTCCTCCCATTTCATTTTGATGAGCGGGAGACTTCACATCATTTTGTACAGGGGATTTTGCACGTTCCTAAAAGAGCTGGACACAAACGAAGATGGTTTATTACCATTGGTAAACTGTAGAGAACTTGATCTGCCGGACCGAAACAGTGTTAATATTCATCCCCATAGAAAACCACAAACAAATTCCCGGCACTTTTCAAACATCAGGAACAAGAGTTCGTTATCTTGTAATTTACAAAAGTGTTTCAAAGTGTTTTACTTAAAAGTACCTCGAGTCTTGATGGGTTGACCATCACTGAAGGTAACAAATCCGGTCTGATAACTGGTTCAACGTCAGCTCTTGGAATGTTGGCTGATGGGGAACTGGTACCGAAAAGCCAGGTGCCTGGAACTAAAACAAAACAAAAAAAACACAGATGAAACACTGTTTAGGGGTCACTGCTAATCTGATGTGCAAAGAGAATGCTCAGGACCTCTGCTGAATTGCGGCCGTCCGTCTCGTACAAGTCGTAGCTTGTGGATACAGTTGGTTGTCAACGTTCCCGGCCGCTAGCTCACTATCAGGGAAAACCACTTGAGTAGCCGCTTTCTTGGAACAATAACAACCACCTTGGCTTACGAAGTTGTTCCAAGAACAAGCTCTCTCTGATCGTATGTCTTACTTTGCGCAGTGTGTCCCCAGGATCACACGTTATATTCGTGAAATATGTTGTCGGAGCGACAATAGCAACTCACCAGTGGTTTCAGATCTGAGTTCTTCACAGGAGTTGTGCTTACGGAGTCCCTGAAAAGAAATCGCAAAACAGACTTCAAAATAAAGCAATGTGCTGCTACTTGGAGAGGGTGTTGTGTCATGCATGGTTTCACGTCAAAACCTTGTTGCCTATGGCAACGTGGACGTCTCGTCGCCAGATTTTGATTTCTCAATTTATTCCCCAGTCAGCACAATGGAAAATGCTTACTGCAGTTTGTCAGTGAACTGGCTGTAACTTTTCCTTCATTATCGTTAACCTGACAACACACTTATGGTCTGTAAAGGTTTACAGCCGCATAGCAGTCTGCACGCAATACGTGCCTATAACGCCCGCGTTCACCTAGCAACGGCGCAAAATGACGACCTTTCAACTCACCCTATCGAGGGATTTAGTCATATCTTGAACCCTTCTCATCAGCTCTGGTGTCTTTAAGGATCGTAGACTCTTTACCTCATTGCCTGTAGTTTAAACCAATCGGAAAGAAAAAGACGAAGTTGCTTGAGCCGTTGATGAAGACGTGGAAAAGGCCAAAAGCAACGTTTATCCAGCAATATCTAAGAATGGTTTTGATCTGCTTGAACATGATCCTCCAAAGAGTTTGCTAGGTCACTTGCTCATGTATTACCACGCGAACAAGACGGAGGAAGGCTGCTGTAGCCGTAACAATGACTTGACTTATCACTCTATAGTCTTGAATCATTTTCTGTACCCTGTAACTAACCTTTCGTCTTAGGACTGTCCGGCGGCATGTTTTCTGTGATATGTCTCACCACTGTAGCAACGTACAGCTTCAACATTGGATCCTTGGTCGGCAAACCTATAAAGAGAGGACCAATGTAGCATGTGCTGTGATTATGAACTTCTACGTTATCACGGCAATTCTAAGACAAGAGAAAATCAAGTTGATATAAAACTCGAGGAGTTAGAAAGTAGCTAATAATAATTTAGATTAAGATTCAAGTACAGAGCGCCATACAAAAATAACAGTAAGCTTATAGAACAAAATATTCATACATAACAAAAGTATAAAAAAATACAAAAAATTTAACTAAAACTCTACTATAAGCCAAAAACTGAATTTGGTGACCATTTTAAATTGGGGTATAGACCTTCCTTTATTCTCCTATCAGTCTCCTGTAGACATTTCCATTGCAAGAGAAAACTAATTTCCTGTGATACATGTGAAGCCTTTGGAAAGTTCAGTCTTGAGCACACCTCTCTAATCTTCAAATGTCTAGACCAGAAGATATCTGGAATTACACGACTGTGCAGCTTTCCTTGCTCACATAATTTGCAATGTTCTGATTAAATTACTTTGTCAGTCGATCAAAACTTTCATTAAATACCTTCAAAGAACTCAGGAGAGAATGATAAATCTTCTTATGAGCCTTACAGATTACCTGAAGGGCTTTGTAGCTTCTCTTGTAATTTCTGTACTGCAACATCCACTGCAACAACACATATGAAAGTTATACTTTAGACCTGAAGACAACTGTTTAGTGACTGGGTCATGACTAGAGAAAAAGAGTTGGCAGAAAAATTCGGTGATGTAAGGTCAGTGACTTGATATTACATGAAGTAGCAGTGGACAAGGTTTTTGTTGGCTAATTTTGAATTTGAATGCAGTAAACTGAAAATAGCAGAACAATCGCCACGCAGCAAATTATACAAATTGTCTGTAGGTCTAGGAGTTCAAAACTTCTGAGTATTCTGCAAGGGAAACCTCCCAATCTTTTTCCTTTAAACATGTCATGATATTTTATGTGCACCTAAATTCTTCAAGATATTTCCATGTAGATCAGTTGAATTTTAAATTATCACATCACGCAGTGATTCCCCTACACGTTCTACTTGTCACACAATCATACATGTATCTTTCATGATGAGCAAGCAACTGCATAACAGGCTTGATCACCACATGCCATCTCCTTACCTTCTACAGCTCTCAATAGCTGCACCAGTTCCTGCTTGCCACCAGAACGAGCTGCAAGGTCAGCAGCAGTCTCTACTGTATCTGTCAAGGCAAAAATGGGAACACCCATCTTCGGGGGAGGGGGGGATGGTAAAAGAAAGGAAAACAAGTTCATGATCCATTAAATACTCAGGCAATGGCTCAAAAGTGCCCAGTGTTCCTGAGATGTTGCACTATTCAGAGGCATAGCTAATAATAGCTCCCTCCCCCTCCCGGATCTAGTTGGGGTAAGATCAACATGAGACACAGATGACAGCATGAGTGGAAAACAACATGTAGCACAAGAAGAGTGATGTCACTATAATCCACTTAAATCTACTAATGATCTGTAAATTTTGAAAACAATATTGAGCTATCTTGCTTGCATTCAAAATTAAAGAAGCAGAGTAAGACACCACCTCCCTGATAATGCTATTCTTATTCCTCTGTTATAAATGCTACTTCTCTTGTTTTCTAGGGCTAGGGGCATTGTTGCAACCTGTTTTCTGTTGTTTTTTAAAAGAACCAATGCAAAAATAAGTCATTTTAGAGGTAGTAGGAGAACAAAAAGAAGGGTTGAAACAAAATTACATTTCAAACTGTTTGGCAGGATAATCTGTTAAAGGTAAATTTGTTCATCATCATTGTTTTGCTGCCTGACTGATAGCTAAAGGCAATTGACATTTACTGCATCAGTACCTGAATAAGAAGTTCACCACTCTCGACATGGCTATCACTTGAACCTTTCCTGGTGTTCAAAAAAAAGAGATGACCATTTTTGTTAGAAAAGAAGCATCTCATCTAAAGATTGTGACTCAGGCAATGTTCAAGCAAAACAATTACGTGTGACTGGATTTAGCAAGTCAGAGTACTTTTCAGGGTTGTCATTAAGTTTTAACTCACCTGTAGCCTTGATCTTCACACCCATAGCAAACTTGTTACTTTATGGGTAAATTGTATCAACTACATACAGGCCTGTTCACCCATAACATCATGGGTGCATCAAACATACTCAGCCGTAACAGGTGTTAGGGGTTACGGCCCTTATTGACAGCCCTGCTTTTGGCAGAAAGCAAAGAGCCTGTGCCAGTTTACTTCCTTCTTCAGGTTATGCTCTTTCTTTGAGGACACAGCCCATGCTAGATAATCGTAGGGCTGACTCAATCTACACAATTTTCAGAATTGCTGCATGTGTCATGCTTACATTGTCATCACTGCACACAACTTGCCTTTAATAATGAAGAAATGATTTATGTACATAGCACTTGTTCAGTATTTCCATCATAATCCTGTGTTCCGTCTGTATTAAAGCTGTCATTTTCAAAAGTACCCAAAAATACTTTTAATCCATAATGATACCCCTGTATATTGATTTTTAATAAATGTCATCTCCCCATACTGATTCTATGCATTATATTAGACAAGCGTTGCTTCATAATGTAAATCTGAGGCTGTAAATAGACAGTTAGCATGCTTATTTACTAAAATTCACATACCAAGCTAATGCATGAAGAGGGGTCCAAGATTTCTAATGAGAAAAATAATACTACAAATCAGTGACAGAAAAGTACATGTAGATCAAGCTTCTTTAATTTATGAGGTGTGTAATCAATGTTATGATATCACTAAACATGTAACATCATTCACACTCACATTGTTTATTGCTGTTACATCTGCATTCCGTTCCTGTTAAACACAAACTTTGTACGTAAAAAGAATTTGAAAAAGCTCTTACTGGATGCATCTTTTCCACAAAGTCTTACACTACACTACACTGTGTGGGGTATTCTTGACGACTATACATCAGACAAAACAGCTAAACCTTCTGCTAGATTAATTCATTTGTTAATTATTGTATGCTTTTATGCTAGTTTAGTTTGTAAAAATTGCTGGGCCTTACTTGTTCCCAAAGAGATTGAATTACCCATAGTTAGTGATTGGCCTATCTTGACTGTGATTCATTGCCCAAGAAACAATCAAAGAAATGGAAAACATGAACAGATACAGATTGTATAGATCTATTGTCCAATGCAATATATTGAATGGCTCTACATTGTTGTAAGTGTCCCAATATCTTTAAGCTATGAGTGCAATAATTTATTCCTGTATCATGTTAACATTTAAATCATTACCATTAAAAGAGCCACACATGGAAGATGTCCACCTTCTGCCGCAAAAAATAAAGGAGTGTTCTTGTCTGTATCTGCAGAAATAATAAAACAGGTAGTAACAACATACTTAGTACATTGCAGTGAAAAGAAACTGAATGATGCACCATTCCAACTGCATGTTAATCATTGTCCTGTTTAATATAACATACATGCACAGCTAAAATTTGTGGAACACAATTGGCTAATGCTTGTTTCTATAGCATCTGACAATACTGGCAGTCTTATATTGCAAAGCTGTAATGTCTCCTTGGATGCATTATGATCATGGCCTCTGTCATGATCTTTTGTTAGCAGAGATATCAATAAAAAAATGATATCTAAATTATGTTATTAATCATACCCCTAATATTCACATCAACATTGTCATTCAGAAGAGTAACCATTGAGTAGTGATCCCCTACAAAACAAGGGTAAGATATAATTATGCAACATGTGTTTCAGAAATATGTACTATACAAGTGTCTGGATCTAAAGATTGTCTCGCATACAAAATGTTTGTAGTGTAGAGGATGTAGAGGACTAGGCTGGGAGAAGAACTTGGGTAGCGTACTCCCTCATATGGGTTATATAGGTACGTTCAGCCCTAAAGGGTAATGTTTTTGAGCAATTTTGGTCTGAAAAAAAGGGTATAGATTTTGACCATTTTGGTCTCTTATATGTTTATGCAAATGCAAGCTGTTTCTGGTTAGCTGTGACCAGACATTAGCCCAAAGACCGGCTGACAAAAGAGCAATTAGAAGGCATTGTGTACAAAGTGACCTGTAGGACATTTTCTTTCACATATGTCAGGGAAAGCAGAAGAAATTGGAAATCTCGGGGGGCCGAACACAAGCCCGGAACCAATGGAAATGTCAATTCTGCAATTAAACAGCATGTGGAAACCAGCCACGATATACACCCTATTTACACCAACATTCTTGAAACAGGTGTGAGCGGCAAGAACAAAGGACTGTTTCTGGAATCCTTGCACTCTTTCTTAGACAAAAACTTCGTAAATGAAAGAGCACCGTTCCTAAGGGTTTACGCGTCACTGGTTGCCTCCCTAGGGGGCAACGAACAATAACGTCCCAGCTTATTAAAATTCTGTGAATCGCGCGATATCATCATTCTCTGAAGAAGATCGCAGAAGGCGGTCGAAAATTTAGAGACAATTTTACTTTTTTAGATCTGTTTTAAACGTTTTTTAAAGAACTACATGTACAGTGTATGAGCACAGATCGCTCCAACAGTTTTATTAGAGCCATGTACAGTATCAAGGTTTGGGCCGCACAGGTAGTCCATCCACCAAAAACTTTGGGGAGTCCCCCCCCCCCCCCCCCCAGAAGGGGAGAAGAAGGCCTTAGTCCACATTCTCATTTGTTTATTGTGAGCTCCTCCTCTCAGCCTCTTCCACCCAGAAAGTCAATACCACAGGGCTTGACCCCTTTGCAACGCACCAATTTGAGTAATAAGCAGTGGCATGCACATACATGTAATCAGTAATTTTCTGGGACCTGACTTCACCTGGCTGATATTTTGACAGATATTTTTGACAAAGTATGATAATAACTTAAGACTAAAAAAACTGATTTAAGATAAATTTAATATTTTCTTACCTATCTTGGCAGCTTCAAACAAGGACTCTTTCTTTTGCTCTGGGGTTAGACGACTGACTGAAGGTACAACTACAAATGTATCTGATCTCACAGAAGACATGGAATCACCTAGCACAAAAACAACAAAACTGCTGTCACACAAAATGCACAATATTACAAATTATGAAATATATTAATAAGTTATTCTATAACCTGCATTCAGGTATTCTTTTTGCCTCATCATTGCACTGGTTAGCCATTACATATATAATTATAATGGAGGTACATGACAACAGAGTATGCCCTAGTTACATTGGGGCAGATTTAGGAGCCCAAAAGTCAAAAATAAAGATAAGTGACTTGCATTCGGATCATGAGGTCAGCTGGAGTCAATTCTATTCCCTGGCCAAAGACAAGTGTTCTTGGCAAGACAATTTAGTTTAAAATCATTGCATGTATAATAGTGCCGCCCCCTCTTCAAGAGCATTACCAACAAAAAACAATACGACAACCTGGAAAAAAAACACCACTAGAGGCATAGCATGTAAAAGACTAGCATCCCATCCTCGATAAATTTGGTTTGTTTAGTGCTTGCATTGTTTCATAGAAAATAAGAACTATTCATTAAAAATAATATTCTGGGGAATATTTCCTACTGACGACTAATAATTTAATAACTAATTAATAAATAATATGATTGTCAGTCATTTCACTGAAATTTAAAATGTAGTACTACATTTACCTCTTCCAGTTCTGGCTTCTTCAATAGCTGAGAGAGCTTTCTGTGTACTCAGCTCATCCTCTTTTTGTTTAAGAAGACATCTTGTACACACCTGTAGCAAACAACTTCCAGATCACAAACCTTCAACAATCTCACATTTATTTACTTTTATTATTTGTACTAAGCAAATTACTTCATTTTGATTGGCTGAGAGCAGGTCAATCTTAATGTTAATTTTTAGTTTGCACGGTGCACAATGCATTTTAACACATGTTATTTTGAATTTGCAATTTTCTCAGTCATAATAATATTATAATATATTGAATAATTGTATGAAAGCTTGAGCAATTAAGGAGTTACACTACCCGTGATATATGAAAATTCTTTCAAACTATACCCACCTGAGACTCATGCAATTCTGAGATAGGTTTCAAATATCAATCATTTTACCTTAATTGCACTCGCATTCGTATGGTTACCTATCTTGTGGCACTAAATTTTTGCATGAGTTTATTTTTGTGAATCGGCAATTTTATTGTATTTTGCAGGAATTAATTTTTGCGATTGTCAAAGATTGGTGTATCTTGCTGGGTACTAATTTTTGCGATTTTTGGGAAGTCACATTTAATCCAAATTGCAACATTTATGTATTTTTTCATTAAACTGCATGCAATTGACCAGTGAAACAACGTGACAAGATGTAAAAAAACAGTAATCCAGTAATCAGTGCCACTCTGTTCCAATAACATCGTTCTCTTCTCAACGGTCGGGAGTACTTTCAGATGATCCTTTCCTGTAAACATGAATGTTTTGTTTCTCCTTTCATAGTTTTGTTTCTAGTGGTCAGATGAAAGAGATGTTTTAAATAAATGACAGCAACAAGATTCTACTTATGATGTTTGAATGCATTTGCTAGTGGAGTGAATTCTAGCGGATAAAATCTTTGTGGGAACTATTTTTTTGCAGAAAATTTTTCTCTGGATTGCGAAAAAAAAAATGCAAAAATTGCATAAATTAGACAGAACCCGCAAAAATTTAGTGCCACACATTTAATAAGGGTTAATGATAAAATAAAACAAATTACCTTGATAGCATTATTAACTACCACATGACAAGTAACACACACTGCTGCAGAACATGTCCGACAATGGGACCTTTGAAAAAAGGGAAGTTGAATTAAGATGTGTTATGTTTAAATCAGAGAGAAACACTTCTCAAGAGTATATTTTATTCGCAGTTCCATTTTTGTTGTATGTAATATTTTCTTTTGTGTGATGTAAATGATGAGCAAGAGTTTAATCTATAACAGTAAATGTTATGTTTAATAATTTATCCACTACGAAGACTGGAGGGCTCGCACTAAATGGTTTTTGGCATTAACTACAATGAGTACATGTAGTAAGCCGAAATTTATTAGCCTAGGATTTTTTCAATTTTGCTTTAAACAAATTAAAATAAGTTTAAAAAATAATGATCATAATTAATAAAAGTTTCTTACCGCCCTTTGACCAAGTTAGTTCCCCAAAACTTGTGAAAGAGAGTCCCACACTTTGAGCAGTTCTGTGAAAAAAGTAATTTAAGATTTTAATTCTCTTTCAAAACAGACTTAGTGTACAGTACTGGGAGGTGCGGTGGCCTCATGGTCAGTGCGCTCGTCTCCGGATCGAGCGGTCCGGGTTCGAGCCCTGGCCGGGGACATTGTGTTATGTTCTTAGGCAAGACACTTTACTCTCACAGTGCTTCTCTCCACCCAGGTGTATAAATGGGTACCGGCGAACTTAATGCTGGGGGTAACCCTGCGATGGACTAGCATTCCATCCAGGGAGGAGTAGAAATACTGCTAGTCGCTTCATGCTACAGAAACCGAGATAAGCTCCGGCCTGATGGGCCACTTGGCTCGCATGCAGACTTACATTACTAAAAACCGTAAAAAAGATAGCCAGACAAGTTGGAGCCCTTCAAGAAATTGGTTGGGAAAATTAAGAGTTGCATATTTTCTTTTATCTCAAGAGAATAGATTGACAAATTTAGGTGTAGGGGCAAGCTGCACTGTTTACAAATTGAAGGTTCGCGATAAAAGGCCAAACGGGGCATGGTAAAGTGTCAATCAACACCCTCGATCAATACCCTAGATTTACCCTCGATTGACACTTGATCAATACCTGACTGATACTCCATCTCGGTTCCACACTCCATCAACATCTTGGTCGAAAGTCAACTAATTTTGGATCAATACATATGAGTCGGTCGACACTCGGTTGACTATCTATCAGCCGATTGTTGATCATGCGTCGATCAAGTGTCAACCATGTATTGATCAGGAAGTCCAACAAGATGTCAATTGAGGGTATCAATCAAGGGTATTGACTGACACTCAACCACTGATGCCTTTAGTACACATGATCCAAGAATACAAACCATGCCCCTAGCCCTAGGTACAAGAGCTGCAGATCGACAAGAAAGATATAAAATAGACATTGAAAGAGATGCAGTTCAACTGAATGCATAGAGAGAGACTGGATGCTAATCAATCATGGTGCAACATGATGGCTTGTTGTAACCAAGGTATTAAATTAATAAAATGAATTAATTACTACCGGAAGTTACCTTGCAATCACAGGATTTGTATGATTTTTTACAGTCAATACACTTTCTTGCCCCAGGTTCATTGTTACCTAGGAAAAGCAACATCAAACTTGGATTAAATACTCTTTATATTGGCTGCAAACTAGTGTGACCTTCCACTCCCTCTCATTAAGAAAACTTAAATATGGCAAACTATAACTCTCGCCAAATAATTGAAAGTGCCTTTTCAGGGCATTCCATGTTGCAGAAGTACCAGTACTTGTTTAACCCTGAAAACATCAGTCTTAATATAATTAGCAATATTCTCATCTCTTAACATGGCAAGCCTCCTGGCCTAAGTTTCATTGTTCCACAAAATGCAGTACACACATATATGTGTATAAGGACACAAAAAGACTAGAGCTGGTATCCATAGGTAGCAAGAAATGTTAGAACTCAGCAGCTAGTATGATTGAGTATAAAAATTCAAGTAAGAAATGAACTCTCCTAAATTAATAATTTTATATACTAAGTTAAGCTTACTCAGTGAATTTTGTGAGGTCATCTATCGTTATATTAGCGGTTTGCATTATATGATAGTAGCACTAGCTACTTTAGCTTTAGCTTTTCTGTAGTTGTTTTCGAATTGTTGTATCAATATTTGTTCATTTAGAAAATTAGCTATTACTTAGCTAACGTCGCAGCGTTGGAAATTTAGCTATCTTAGGAAAGATAGTGAGATATAAGCTTAAACCTACCATCATTCCTGGGACAGTGATGTCAACTTTATATTTAACTAATGTGCACGTACAGACGCATTCCATCGCCTACGCTTTGCAAATTATAATATCAAACACTTCAGGTTTAAATAAACACTGAGCATACACTTACTTTCACATGAACTAGAGCCGTAAGAGCTTTCCATTACTTTGTTTGTCTTTCGCTACATGAAAACAACATTTCGTAAAGCACCTGTGCTTGGGAACCAGGCTTTCAAAACAGCTGACCGTGTTTTGTCACACGCTTCGCAACAGAGACAACAGAGAACGTGAAAGTCAGGTGGGCAAGAGAAATCTGAGAAATGTTGCCGAAAAAATTATGTCGGTGGGAGAAATCTAGATTCAGGAATTTAGTAGCTTTTTTGTCGAACTTTTGTGTCGATTTTTCTTTTCTATCTGACTGTACATTAACTTTCATGCGAAACTAGCGAGGAAATGCAGACGCTTAATTTCCTTCCTATCTGATTGCGTGACTTAGGACCGTTTCGATCATGTAATTTTCCTGATCGAACATTTTTGTTAACAACAACAACAACAACAACAACAAAACCTTTATTAACGTGTCTGGGGTATTTAGCATTGCTGCTAACTGGGGACACACACAAAAAAAGAAATTATGAATGTAAAAATGAATAAGTGTATATTAAAAAGTTAATAAGTAAATATTAAAAAGTTAATAAGTAAATATTAAAATATTAATAAGTAAATATGAAAGTCAGGTCAGGATAAACATAAGGGACAGTCAGAGCAAAGAAACGACAAGGTTTTTCTAGGTATAAGGTAGACGAGGTAATATCGTTCTCTCGTTTGCAGTTTAGATATATTTGTCTCAAAATGTCAGAGCTAAAAGTTGAACATTGGAACAGTGAAAAAGATGGGCCACTCAATGAGACAAGCATGAGGAACAAGTTGAAGTCACAAGGCTATTCTTGTACCAGATATACCTTCCCTCCTGGCACAGACTTTCCAGACCATACTCACAGTGTCTCCAAAAAGGACTCTATAATCTCTGGCCAGTTTAGGTTTGCCATGCTGGGCAAAGAAGTCATTTTACAGCCTGGAGACATGGTTGTTGTACCAGCTGGTGTTGTGCACAATGCTTCAGTGGTGGGGAAAGAGTCAGTGGTTTTCTTTGATGCCACTAAGTCATGATGAGGATTGAGAAAATACCAATTGTCGAGCTTTGATAGATCCACAGAGTTTTACCAGCAACATGATGAGTTTGCACATGTATGTCAATGAAAAAAGAAACAGGACGTTACTGAGTTGTTAAGGGTTTGATCATCAGGTATTGTTATTGTCTGGTAAATAATTTTTGGCATTAGGTAAACCCAAAAGCTGAAAGCTTGTGGGCTTGTGTGAGGAGATAAAATTAAGCAAAAAATTGTCAATAAAAACAAAATCTCAAATCATTTAGGCTAATTAAATTAAAGAAATTATATATTAGAAATTACACATTTTTGCATGTATCATACAGAGTTGCCCGAGTCTAAAACTAAGTGTTCGAGGCTGAACTAAGTGTTCGAGGCTGAACTAAGTGTTCGAGGCTGACATAACATTAAATCAACATAATTTATTGAAAGTATCTGAAGATTTTAGCTTTCTGATGCGAATCATCAACCAAATCATAGTGTTTGCCAGTCAGCATAGTCCGAATTACAGAGTCCCTGGTATGCTACAGAGCCTTCCATGTAGTGGGAATATTAAAACACAGTACCATTTATCTGAGTAACATTAATATTTATTAACATGACCAAACATGGTTCAAATATTACCGGTAGTACATGACCAAACTTGGTTCAAATAAATTCTTTTGTGATTTGAGTAGGATAACCAACAGCGGCCGAAAAAGTCTGGGTTCAAGTATTCCAAACTCGTTCCAGACTACCTCTCTTATTTACCCAGAACAACTCGCGCGTTTGCAGGCGACAGGACGGAGAGGTAAGCTTTCTACTTGGCTCTTTATTTTATTCATCATCCTGCAGTTTTTGGGAAATCATTCAGCGATTTATAGGATAGTAAACTATTGTGAGGTGATTTTCTGGACGATCTAGTATTTGAATAAAATTTCTAGTAATATCAGTAGTCTACCGATGCATCCAGTGATCGGAAAGATCGCGACTGAAGCACGTGGTCGACAGGCCGAGTGACAGAGATTTTTTCTTCAGTACCAGTTTAGAGCTTATTTTGTGGCTAAAGACGATACATTCTCTCGTAAATAATCTCAACATGATGGAATTTAAAGGTGTGGTAGTTCCCTTCACTGGTCACAAGATTATTTCCTTTTCATACAAATGAAGCAGCGCGAATGAACGGGAAATTCCGTCAAACACACGTGCTTTCGAGACAACAGGAGACCGAGGGGAAGGTATCTCAGTTTTGCTTTGGATTTTAGACCCCAAGGCTATTCTCCATTGGACCCATGAGGCAGCAGGAAGAAAGGAGCCTCACTTTACTCCGTTTTGGCTCTACAAGCTTTATGCATCAGTCAATTCCAGCAGTGCCCATCCCCCCCCCCCCGGGCTAACCCCTGGGCATTAGCATTTTTTTAAAGAAATGGGCAAATTCCCTGGGGTGGGGAAACATAAGCTGTCTAAAATGCCCCAGGGCAGGGACGAAGAAAGAGGGCAAATGCCCCACCCCCGGGATCGTCGCCTTCCAACACCTCCGTAGTTTTTAAATTAATCCGTGAATTAACGGTCAACTGTTCAGTATTTTAATGCAACGGTAAGACTTCAAGGACAACAGTACGTGTTAGTTGATTCTGATTATATTTATTTCTTTATATTTGTTTTTAACAGTTTGCTGGAGGATAGCTGGGATTGCGGTGGGCGTGCCCCCAGCCGTGAGCGATTATAGGCGCCTGTATTCGCAGGCTACTTTTTCTGTGAAGAATCAAGACATTTTAAATGATGATGCATTGCATTTTAAGCTTGCAAGATCTGTCTTCAAGATCGCATCACTTGAATTCGCAAACCTTAAGTATTTTAACTCCAGTTTCATGAATTTAAAAAATGCTAGGCTAGTTTTGAATGCAAAATGCGAAATAGTCGTGTTCACGGCAGTTATTGTTTTGTGATAAACAAAATATAGTTCACCTTGTCGCTTATATTTATATGCTTACAAGTAATGAAGAAATATCTAAAATTGAGAAAACATAACTTTAAAAACAAGTTTCTCTAGTCCCTGATGGACAAGCCATTGTTCGACAAACGCCTCGTCTTTCTCGATGAACTCATCCATGGCACTTTCCAAAACACGTGTGTCGAATGCCCAAGGGTCGCCCCGGGGTACGCAAATGCCCAGCCCCCGGGCCACGATAAAATTGCCCCAGATGCCCCATCCCCGGGACTGACAACTTGAGCAAATGCCCCGCGGTTGCCCAGGGGGGGGGGGGGGGGGGATGGGCACTGCTGGAATTGACTGATGCATTACGAGGGCTTAGCAGGACTATCAACTAGTCCTGCTACTATCAAAACCACTAGATTGGTGGTAAAACTGTCATTAGAAATACAGGATATTACATGCCCGTGCATAGATACAAATTTTATCTTTGAGCGTTCAACTCAATATCTCACGAGTGAGCACAGCAAACGAGTGAGATATCGAGTTGAACATGAGAAGATAAAATTTGTATCCACAAGCAGGAATGTAATATTCTGTTTATTACAAAAACATACTAATGACAACATTTTTAACGATTTTCCGAAGATTTCCAACCACATTTCTGAACATTATCCGATGATTGCCGAAGATGACCGAAGACGATCCGAAGATGTTTCGATCATACATCAACAAATTTAAGTGTAGTTAAAGGGACAAAAGAAAAATGTTATCAAAAAGGAATGATATCTTCACAGTGAAAGATAAAAATAGTATCTTCACTGCGTGCGATTAAGGTATGATTTTTAGTAAAATGAAAAATCCTGGTATTTCACGGGTGTTTATAAAATAAATTTAAATACAAAGTGTCTTAATTCTTAAGTATATGAGATTTGAAAACAATATTGTTGTGTTTATGTTTATAGCAGCTTCTTGTCAATGAAAAACACACAACTTCATTCTTTTGTTGACATTACAAGCCTTGCAAGAACTAGTCCAAAATACTAATTTCTAACTGCAATTTTATCTCTGTAGTGGTTTCTATAGGATATCTTATCCTTGAACTCATTATTGCTTGCCCAAGACCCCTATAAGTGTCTTTTCTTCCCAGGGGGAGTACAAAAAATTACTCCAGATTTCAAGTGACAAGGATGATCAAAGGATTTTTTTGGGTTTGAAGTTTTTGATTTCGGGATTTTTTGGGTAGAAAAATTAATTTTTGGCAAGTATTTTTTTCAGTAGCTTGATTTAAGGAGGAATTTTTGGGGGTATTCAAAACAATCTGAAGATTCTTGATAGTTCCCATATATCCTGGCCATGTACACTGTAGTTCTGCAAATAAAGTAGTGTTAAAGTAAAGTAAAGTATGTTATCGTCATTGTCATTGTCATTGTCATTGTTATTGTTCGCAATTGTTGTTGTTGTCATTGTTATTGTTATTGTTTGTTATTGTTGTTGTTATTGTTATTGTTGTAACAGAAGATGTTCTTGGATGTCTGAAGTGTTGTTACAAAGACCACTGGATGCGGAAAAGGTTCTTACTCCAGATGGTGTGATGAATAAACAAACACAAACATTCCATTACTAATGTTTCTGTTTTTCAGGTTATATCATTTAATGCTTTCTGGAAATCTTTATTGCTTGGAAATTCGGCATGGGATTTTTTGGGGGTTAAATTTTGGTCCAGGGACTTTCAAGGGTTTTGATTTTTGTCCCCATTCGATCATCCCTGTTACTTGAAATCCGGAGAACCCCCCCTGGGCTTTTCTTATACTCTTAAATCACAATTTCTCACTTTTTTGTAAACAAGGTTTTCTCTTCATATCAGGAGGGGTATAATATTATTGTAGAAATTATAAATATCCAGTCCCACTATAACAAAAACTGTTGCAACAGGAATGTTAACACAAAATAATTTTGGTACCAAATGATGATTTTGAATCGCTACATTGAAAACCCATGAAAATTATGTCAAACACTCTAATTTTTTCCTGATGGTGCCAGATATGCTTTAGCACTTTTAACGGGTCAAATTGCTATAGCTAAACCTCTTCACACAAGCAGAGTTTCTTTTTTTTTTTCCCCTTGTTATGTTTTGAAATGGATGAATTGGATCAGGAAGCAAATGACTATTCCTATGAAGAAGGCATTCTCGGACTCTTTCTCTGGTGAGTAGACTCCTGTCTTACTTTTTCACAATTTTTTACCTTGGAATAAGATCCATACATTTAACAGTTTACACTTAATAATGACTTTTTCAATAGGCCTCCCATTCGGCAGGACCATTACTTATTAATAACAAGAAAAAGTTGTAGTTGTAGAGCAAAGCCAACATTTTCTCAGGCCTGATGATTAAAAGTTCATGCACCACTCAGAATACCTTTGGTGACCACAACAGTATGAAGGCCAGTGAGAAAAACTGTTCACTTACCAGGGTTGTCAAATGTAGCCGGGTGTCAATGAAAATCATCATCTACTTCACGATCTGGGCTGGCTACTCCACTGGGCTATTCTTTTCATTCTTTTTTTAGCAAATGTCAGTAAAATCAGCGACCTCCAACAAAAATCCAGTGCAGTTGAAAACATTATCAGTGAAAACCCTGACCAATACCTTTAATTTGGAAACATTGGGTGATATATTGAAAAATAATCTGAACCCTGTCCAGTAGGTACCCGTGAAGCAATGAAAGAAGAGACATTTTGTTACAGAAGAAGTCCGTGATCCTGGCTGACCAGGATGACCTAGCAAGATAAGGTTGTTAAGTTGCCAGGAGCTACTGTGGAAAAGGTACAAGTCTCCACTTAAGTTGTTTCATCTAGTGGAGAACTATGAGTAAAAACGAAGAGGAAGGGACCCCACACACGTACAACTAGATGTATAGACGAGCCTTGTTCTGAAAATGACATTCACTGACAATAAGTTACTCTGATAAAACTTAACTGTTTTGATGACATTTTATTGTTTGTGTGTGAGCTTGTGATGGCTGGTAATGTTGAAATAAAACTCATTGGAGGACTAGTTAGTGAGGTACAGCAGAGAACACATTCTGTAGACTTTCAGAACTGTTCTCATAAATGCATGTATCAAGTGATGAAAAATAACAAATCCTTGAGCCCTCATTGAAGGGTGCTTATGAAGTCTTTTCCGCTTATTATCTGATGATACATGCACAGTTCTATTGGTTATATGTTCTGGTTTCTTTAGTTATTTTGAACATAACCTTTAAGCCCTGGCCAAACAGTTGCAACATTTTCAATGCAGCATATCGTGACATTGTTGGGCATAGCATGTTGCAACTTTTGTGGATGTCGCTTGATGTTGTAGGCATTTGGCCAGGTTCATTCAACAAAGTTGCACTTGGGCATGTGCACAAGTTCAATTTTCAATACCCAACATGTCACAAAAGGGTGGCCAAACACATGCAACATGTTGTGCCCAACAATGTCGCGATATGTTGCGTTGAAATTTTGTGACCATTTGGCCAGGGCTTACAAATGCTGGGACAACAATGTGTTGAAATGTTGCAATGGTTTGGCTGGGGCTCTAGTATTCCTCTCTTTTTATATAATTATGTCTGTTGTTGTGACATTATTTTGGCAATAACACATGACTTAAAAGTATTGAGAAATCATTTATTTGTTGCGCCAATAGCATCCCAGAACTAAAATCTATTGTGTTTGAGTTGAAAGATTGTAGGTACTGTATATAGTAACTCAGTCAGCTGGGATCTCATGTTCTATACTGTATAGTTACTAAAACCTTAGCTTAACTGTTGTTATTCACTTTGCTCTCAGTATTTTAGCGGGTGCTCATAAAGCAGTGAAAAAGGATGAGACTTTTGTGGTAATGAAAATTGAAGACCCTGCCTGACCAGGATAAACCAAGAAGATTGTAGATAAAGGTACAATTCCAATAGTTATTGTGAAAAAGGTACAAATATTTAATACTTTTTTAAAATATTTCCAGTGGGTAAATTGAGCTGTTCACCCAAGCAAGCTTAAGTCACTAGAGGTAGACCTCTCCCCATCTTCTTTGCCTGTCTCCAATCTTGCAAGACCGACCTCTAAACCTGTCCTAAAACTTCATGACACATAGCAGGATCAGCAATGAAACTGGCCCCCTCCAAAAAAAGCAAAACAAAACAGATAAAACTGTCTACTAAAGTAGATAGATCCCTAGGGCTGTACATGTACTTGTTATGTCGCATGTATCAAGTGATGAAAAATTCAAATCTTGAGCCCATATCAAAGGGTCCTCGTGAAGTTTTTTCTGCTTATTTTCTGATGGTATGTGCACAATTCTGGCAACATAATCATTAAACAAACCCACACATTACTCAACTTCCTTTCTAAACTAATTTGACATCCATGATTTCTGATTTTACAAATATTATTCCACAGTTCTTCCATTCCAAGTGCTCACATGCGAGGAGAAACCCTCAATGAAAAGGAAGTATTCCTGAGAAAGGAGATATCTACCAGTGTGCTACAATGTATATCCGTCACGTCGTAGGAGTTTGCTCTGCACTGGCTACTGAGATACAACAATGTAATTGCAGAATGATCAAGTACTGCTTGACTTAAGAACAACTCTTGTTTGCAACTGTTGTAATTTGACCAGTAATAAAGAAAATTTATATTTCTGAAACTTTTCACTGTTCGTGTTTATTTTGTTAAATATAAGATTTAGTTGTGCATAAATCAGCAAAACTAAGGATAAAAACTGACATTTCGGTATCTTCATCACACCGTTATCAAGGTAATGAAGAATAATAAGTACAAATTCTGCAAGTCAATGAAGGTGTGAAAACGAATTTGCATATAGAGTGTGAAGGAAAATTATACAAATACTTTTGCAAAAATTGAGTTACTTTGCATGTTCAGAGTTTCAACTCTCTGATGAAAAGCATCTGGTGCCCCTCCCAATCTGTAAGGGGAAAGCCCTGGGAACAAGGTTGAGAGGCAAAGGGAAACTGTTAAAGGGCCCTAGTTAGCCACACCTTTGTTTTTGTTTGCATGCGAGCCTTTGGCTATTATATTTTATTCGGAGCATGTCAAAATGAAGGAAACCACTGCAAAACTGCAAAAGATATGAAAACATACTTTAAGGAACACAACTTACAGTAAAGTTATCAGATTTCTCGTCACCATGCAACATCAATTTCGATGGCCTCGAAAATGCTGGAGGCTGGCCTATTTCGCCTGTATTATGCAGCACACCCAGCATATACACAGGACACTAACACAAAATTAAGATGCCTTCTCCCTTTGCTCAAATGCCTAAGTGGTTCCAGTTGCTGATATTGCCTCGGTAAGAATTTTAGTCCACCTACGGTGCGATAACTTATCCAAAAGCTTTGAGAAGCTTATTCTCATCTCTTCTTCTTTTATTTAAAGCCAGCGACGCATTGTTTCAAACAAATGGATCGCATACTTGCCCAACTTGGAAGTTCGGACTAAACAGGTAGCCACATGTACACGTTGTGTGCCTTTTGTTGGACCACAGTGAAAACAAAATAAGTGAAAATAAATATATCGAAGGTTTTGTGTTCTATAGAATGGTTTGGGGATTTTGTTTTGTTTTTTTTTTTCGGAAAAGTACACCCGCCACCTATAGATTGATCAGTACCTGGGGCGTTGTCTGCGAGGAGCGTAACAGCCAGAAACGTCCTGTAAACGGTCCACTTTTCTTCTGGCCCCAGTTGTTTAAAGGTTGGGTAACGCTATCCACCGGATAAATCACTATCCCGTGGATAAGTGTTAACAAAACAAACAATGCTATCTGCTATTTAGGGATTTATCCGATGGATAGCGTTACCCACCTCTCGAACAACCCAGGTTAGAAAATCCCCACGTTCTACGTCATTTTGTAGTCGGACACAGCATTGTCATTCAAATGAACAAATGGCAGAACTTTTGTGTCTTCGTAAAAGATGAAGAACCTTTGGCGATTCAGGTGAAAAGTTTTACAATGATAGAAATGAAAAAATTAAGAGAATCTGGCGGGGAAAATGCCGACGTACATAAACAGGAAACTCTGCCATTCCTAGTGGTCGGCACATTAAACAAATTTACTTGGGATCTCCGTTTGGTAAACACCAAAGGCAGTAAACTAATACCGTGGATTGAAATCATGGTCAACATGTTTGAAAATAATGATAATAAAAATTTTAATTGCAACCGTAACAGCACGAGATGTTAAATTCTCTGAAGCAGTTGAAACTACGAGAAATAGCGACTGTTCGTGTATATAGATACGCCACTTTTTCATCGCTTTGTTTTGGTTTTGCATTTACATTAACGGAGGGATAACAGAGCAATTTGGCGCCAAACTGGTTGGGTTTGACAATCATTATTCCCAATTTCCGAACTAATCTTGACTAACTAATCTATTCGCCTCTGTACATAGCCTGTAAACTCTTCGACGCATCCTTTAAATAATACAAGAAAAAACCAATAGTAAACGATCTTTTTATCAAAGATCTCAGCATTATCATATACAACTTGGAACAGGTGAATCTTTAACTTAAGTTGTCCACCTGTTTTAAACTCTTTCACGGTGAGATCCAGTACTATCCCTTGCTAAAAACAATGACAACCACATCTCAGAAATAATTTATGAACAAGAGCTTAGACTGAAAAGAGCAACGTTTTATTTCATCAAAGCAATTACAAGTAAACCGCTAACAGGCGGACGACAGCGCGGCGACATCAAATGTAAACATGTAATGAATGGAAATGAAGCAAGCGTTCCTAAACCCTTTTTCATAATTTATCAGTATGACGCATGTGTTTCAACATGTTTTGGGAGTGTTAGTGGAGAAAACCTGGTAGTATAACTTAGTTAAATAACAGGTACTCTTGTTAAAATTTAATCAAGTCGTCGACAGCGTACTCTGTAAACTGTTGATGACTGCAGTGTTTTCTAAGTTTCAACACGCTTGTTTGCAAAATTTTTGAAAATATTATTTACTAGCTAGTAAAACTGCCGGACAGTGAAGTGTTCAAAAGAAATACTTGTGACGGATTGTAATGTACTTATCTCAAAACGAGTGAAAAAGCAAGTTTTCAGTATGGTTCAATGGGCATTTACCAAAGAGCAGGTCCCCGCGGTAAGCTATTAAACCGCTCATGTAATGAGTGTTAATTGCCTTGAAAATTTGAAAAGGCAAAGTTTGCCAGTGTTGTAATGTCAACGGCACCACAAACGTCAAATAAGGACAGATAAAGGCAGTCATAAGGACACATAAAGGCAGTCGCAATTTCTTAATTTACTTTTGCCTTGCCTCTCTACGTGTACTTAAATATTTTGCGTGTTTAATTATTGTTTACCGTTACCCAACGCGTTGGACATGGTTGTTTTGAAAAACATTTTAATTGCGGTTTGTGGAGGCCATTAATGTTACCTGGGGCATTAACACGACGACACGTAAACTTAAGGAGTATACTGCGTTAACTGAATGGGTCCAAAATTCAGTAAAACAAAGTTGAAGTCGCTTTACTAATTGAAGTAGGTAAAACAAAAATACTTTAAAAACTGCCTTACAACGAAAGAAAGAAACCATTTCAGAACGTTTCAACAATGCTATAACAAATGGGGAAGAATTTACACGCTAACGTTAAATTACTAACGCCCGCGAAGGCAGATGGCATTAAAATGGTTTTTTAAAACAATGCTGTAAAGAGTGAAAATTAAACTGTTGCAAATGGCAATTATACCACACCGAATCTTGTTAAGAGAAGAAAGGATCAACAAACTAGTTAAGAAATAGAAACCGTTATGTATTTACTTAGCAACATATGCAAACATAAGTATAAGTAGCTGAATTACCAATGAGATATGAGTTATGAGTTATGATATGAGCAGAAAACAAAGTAGGCATATGTTCTTGTGAAGAACTGGAGATAACGATGAAAACCGCCAACTATCTTGATTCAATATTTGTAGACAAAATTCTACATGAGAAAAAAATCGTATGATGTTGCAAATTCGTGAAAATGAGGTTAAAAAAAAAAAACATAGAAGACGCTTTTTAAATTCAAACTTCCTTGGTCCATGGCCATAAGATAATTACTACACGCCTGTAAAGCGAGAAAATGGCGAGTTCACCTCTCTGACAGAACCAAAAAAAAGTAACACCAGCAATAACCGTTAGATTTTATCTCTGACACTTATAAATATTGCCGTCTTTCTGTCAACAACTCGAAGAATTAAAACAAAAACTGTCAAACTGGTGGTATTATAATTAACTTTTGAAACGTGACATCTCCCGTTACTAGCAAAGCTGAAAATATATATGTTTAAAAAAAAAGGTTTGTGCATAAGCGCCACACGAGGGTTTCAATAGGGTTAACCCGCCAAACGGCCCAAAAAGTAACTGTCAAATAATAATGCTGCGAAACAACAAGCAAGGACTGAGTAAAACCTACGTTAAATTTAGGCTTTACGTTTTCTCTTGCTTATCTTCCATTGAAGTCTTTTTAATAAACTTTTCTAGCTGATGCAAACACTGTTTAGTCACGAAGCATGACCTCAGCGATACCGGTGCAGTGCTCAACCAACTCAACTATCAAGCCAACTGGGAGCTAGGCACTTTGTAAGTTTAGTCATGTTAGAAACACTAAGAAGGCGACCTTAAAACATCCTAATCCTTTTAACCTGAGTAGCGATCGAATTCTGTTTTCTTCGCACCGTTCTACAACACATTTAAGCAGTGGGACATGAGAAAGAGGGAGCTGATCATCCCTAGAAAATAGCATTGATTAACAACTAAATACATCAAGTAGAAATGAAAGAAAATCTATAGGTACAGTTGAGAGAATTTAAATGCTAAACGTAGGACGTAAAGGGTTAACTGTATAAAACTTAAAGGGCGTCGACGTTGTCTTGCTTGACTTCTTCTGTAAATTCTTGGTTCTGTTAAGCACAAATCCTAGAAGAAGAAGGGAACAAATCAGTTTAACACATGCTTCAAAGGAGTGAAGAAAGACCTAAAGTGGACAGGGACCTAGAAATAAATGACTCTACATAATACATATAGGATAATTTTATATTCAAAACAAGTGAGCATTGGCTGGTTTGCAGAGTGTGATCAATGGAATAGCTGCAGTTGGAATAAATAAGACTCAGGCGAACACTTGATAGGTTCTATAACTGAAATCGCTCTATCCCGGGCCAGATTAAATATCATTCGACACAAAACCAACTTCCAAGACAGAAACCAGAGTCTAGAGTCGTGTAAAGAGGCCCCGAGAGGGACTTCTGTGTGAACGATACAATCAAGTAATTCTAGCGATCGCCACGAAGCCATGATTTAACCAGGTTAAAGATACGAGAAAACCTGGTACGAACTGGAAAATTAATTTTTTTAAGGGTCATTCTAGCGACCAGAAACGGTAACACTCCTAATGGGAAAAAATCAGCTTGCCATACAAAAGAAACCGAGAAATACAATAGGAATGGTATACGGCTGACCGCTTAGGAGAGACGGCCTATAGGCCCTGTAGAAACAACAACGCTATGTGCATAGGACTCCACAATGAAACTCATATCAAGGAAATAAATTAACATGCTTAATCTCAATAGTGTAAGAACTACACGCCGATGAAAAACAAAGAAACAACGACACAAGGTACTATATAATAATGGCAATCACATAAATTAAACTACAACAGCTCACTGGCAATGACTGTGAGAACACAACTTGGCAACCACGGTCAAGCACAAAACTAACACGGGATGACAATTCATGACAAAACACCCAATGAACCATGGGTGGAACTAAATCAATTGAGCTTCTATGCCACTCAATATTCAGCAAAATATTTTCTAAGGTACCCGTAAGCTTACAGGCTTTAAATATTCCACAAACCTACTTTTACTGAAGTTATTTTACATCATTTTCTCCGTGTCAAACACGGCTGTATTCAACGCCATGTTCGCGCGCTTTTCGAGTCAAAATTAATGCCTAGGAAAATTGTTTTAAGCACCCATGGCAGGGTTTATTCAAGTTAAAATAAGTTATAAAATTAGGAAATCTTCGCAGACGTTTAGGTCTAAGAAAACCTTGATTTTCAAATCGCAGGACTGGAGCCCACTGCATGACCCTTATGCATATCATTTTCGGTCCTAACTATCTATTTTCTATTTTACAGTGTATAAAAAAAGATTGTAGATGCCCTAGACTTGTTGAAATGGGAGTTGGTCGACGAATTCAGTGAGGAACCTTGAACCAAGGCGAGGAGACGACTAAAAAGATGGAAGAAATAACAAGTGAATTTACGAGACCCAAGAATTTCAGCCGAAATCTCCCAGAAAAACTTGTTACATAGTCCAAATGATATGCAATAAACTGAGTATAATTTTCAGTACGAACTCGGTGATAATTTGTTTTCCTAACCCTGTAAATCGCTGTAGTCTTGTTAATGTTTCTGCATCTTAGTGGACACATAAAAATGATTTGGTGCAAAAATTTGTTAACCGCCATTCTTGTTCACACCCTAACCTCGAGGCCTTAAGCTTAAAGTCAATCAGTTCTCAGCGATGTCTCTTTTGACGGAAGTAGGAAAACGATTTTTTTTTTTTCGCTTAAAATTCAGGCGAAAACATTTTCACTTTCAAAATTGTGGGTTAAAAATATTCCAGTAAGTTCGTCACATCTTAAAATACCTTTGTGCCGCTACATGCGTGATCTTTTAAAGTACGTTGTCAAATTTACTAAAACGGTAAATTAAATTGCACCGCCAAGGAGGTTTGAAATAATTTAAAGACAGAAAAATTGATATACAAACAAAGAATAAGATTTTTAATTCTACGCGCTTTCTAGTCTTTTATTTGGCTTGTTTTCAGCTCCAGAACAAGCGAAGGAAAATGTTGCTTTAAGAACTTCAATTCTGTATTCAAATGACTGTTTATGTGAAATGATAGCGACTTAAAATGATATCTCTTCCCCCTGAAAATACAATAATTACTTCGGCTGGGCGGGCTGGAAAACAAGAAGCCGTAATTACTACTAAGAGATAATTCTGGTGTCTAGAATAGCCTCTAAACAGGCATAATTTGAAAGGAAAATTAAAATCTACGGCGGCATCATTTGCGCGATAACAATAACAATAACTCTCATCGACACGGCGAAATAAAACATATTTTAAAGCTAAACATGGGTTTTAAGGTGGCTCTCGCATTTTCGGAGGAAATATCCATGCAAGCTAAACAAACATTTAGTAATTTCACTGCTAAAAGTTAATTTCCATAATCTCAAATATTAGCTCGAAAAGCAGAACACTGGAGGATTTTAGCACGTTTTTTGATAAGCTTATGTTATATCCTGACGTGCATCACTACGGAAACTAAACAAGACCTTGGCAATGTTGTTCCTGATTGTCCGAGGTCTCCGTTATTCAAGGTGAAAAACAGGAATATTAATGAATGTACTCGGAGATATATCGCTAACAGACCACTATCGCAGTTTATACGTCCTGGTTTTGATCCCAGCGATGTGATAAAACTGATATCCTTAGGGATGCAAATAATTCTCTGACTTAATTGTGTACCAGACTTTTGAAACAGTTTTTCAGATTAAATCGAAACCTCTGAAAGACACAAAGCAAAGTGCTTTCAAGTTCTAGTTTCGATCTGAGCAGTAGATACACAATGGTTTTTTCTTCTGTTGTGGTTTAAACCTGTCTCGAAAAGTGAAGTTTCCAACATGGGCAAATAAAACGGTTTGTGATGCGTTCGTGGCGAAAGTCCTTTGTTCGTCCAAACAAAGGATTTACAAAAGAATAAAGAAGACTTTAAATCACACTCTTTCGAGTTTGACATTTAGCATAATAAAAGTGAGTTAGTAAAGGACAAGAACAACTATAAGGCAGTAGTCAGGATGTCAAGAGAAAAGCAAACGAATTAAACACTGCCTGTATTGTTTGTATTTTTCTCTCCAAATAACTATCAAAGCTCTCACTACATCACTCATAAAACAACGAACTATGAACCTTTACGTGACAAGTATACGAATTTTGTTACAAGATATTCAAACACGAGTTTATAACATAACATGCAATTCGCAAAATACGTTAAATTTCAGAAAAACGAAAGAGATATTAGAGTCTGTTATCAGCAATTAATTTTGCTGGAATTAGGCCAACATTGCCAAGAAATAAAATCCGTCCACGATCAATTTTGAAGCTATCAAAAATACATATAAGAAAATTAAAATCATACACAAAAATGTCACAATGTGACAGTTTTAATTTCTTAAAAAGAAATTTATTTGTTTTTAAGTTTACAAGCTCTTTGTCGTGTGGGCGACCTAATTCAAAACTCGACAAAATAGCTTCACAAGCCATGGACGGAGAAATAATTTCAATATTATATCATTCTATGCCTTTCTGCTGTTTACCTTTAAATTCAGGCTACAGAACACCTTACTTATTAAGCGAGAAGTTTGAACTATAAACTAAAACACTTTACTTTCATGCTTCCATTAAAACTGATGGCAGCTACCATTTTTTCTTCACTCCAACGCAATCAAACCACAACAACTTCTCTTTAAAAAAAGAAATAAAGAAGGAAACATAAACAATCTTAATCTTGCATGATTTTTGCTACCTCATAGCGAGTTTTGCATTTCATGCTGTGAAGCAATTTCACGACAGGAATCTTTCTATAAGCGTAGAAGACAAACATAATTTAATAGTCGTATTATTTTCGAGATGACTTTGTTTCCCAGAGGAAGTGTACAATATGACAACTTTATTATTACTGATTATGACACACGCACGGCCGCAACTGCTGTCTGCTCTTCCAAATTCACACTTGCCTGAATTATTCAAAGTTTGCATTATTCCAAGTTATAACTGCTGTACTAACAGTTTTTCTTTGACTTAACGACCTTAAAAGGAGAATTAAATAAATACCAGTTGGCACAAATTTTCTGAAATGTTTCCCAAAGTAAACCGACAAATTTTAGGGAATATTCGATTTTATACTTAACATCAGAAGTCTGCTGATTTTGTAAACGGCACTAAGGTATTGATTTTCGTTCCCAATTACATGGTCAAAGTCTCATTTTCTTACAAAACGTAACTGAACAATGAGGTTCTTTAAAAAGCATAGCCAAGTGATAAAGGGTGGCAGACTTGGACTCGAACATATGAAATCAAGTAAAGTTTAACACATACAGCTAAACACACAAATACGTGTAATATTTAATGAGATCGTAGACAGAAAGACTCTAACGAAGCGTTTTACCTCGCCTACTCAGAAATACACAAACACACCTGCTATTTACAAAAATGAACGCGTCTTAATTTCTGAGCAACACGAAAACCTTTCCCAAACTCTCTCTACTCCCCTGAACTCTAGCTCTAGCAAGCAAAAAAGAGCAATCTAGCCTCCATATGAGCACGAGCGAATTTTAAAAAAGTTTCTAGTGAGGAGTAAAACTTAAATTGGTCCAACAACCCTACAATTTTATGTTTCAAACTACGCCGTACAACAACTGAAACACGAAAACGTTTTCCTAGCTCTACTTTCTTAACTCTAGCAAGCAATAAAGAGCAATTAAGCCTCCACATGAACGAATTTTTCAAACGTTTCTAGTGAGGAGCAAAACTTAAATTGATTGCACAAGTCTACAAATTCATAATATTTCAAAATATCTACACCAGTTGAAACACGAACTTTACTCGTATTAACTCTAGCAAGCAATGAAGAGTAACTTAGCCTCCACACGAACGCAAGCGAATTTTAGAAAAGTTTCTAGAGAGGAGTCAAACGTAGATTGATCATCCCACAAGCCTACAATTTCTTAAAGTTACAAAATAGCTACAACAATTGAAACAGAACTTCGGCAGTTCTGGCGTTTGCATGCATATGACTACGTACACATGAAATACAATATACACAGATTTGACGAAATTACTAGTAATAGAAGACGTGGGTATAAATTTCTGTTTTAAAGTAAACAGAAAATTAGTGTTGCGTGTTGCCTTACTAGTACAATGTACGACTGGGCTAAGACGCTTCTTGAGTTTCGAAACCCAAAAGCAAAAGTGCATTTAAGACATGAAAACATGGCCGGCTTCGAATACTCTTCCACGGCATTAAAAATAAACCGTGAATCAAACGGGTACAATTGCGGCAGAAGGTTAGTATTCTTACTGAACAAATCAAGGTTTAAGCCCGAGAGTTTTTAGCTATCATTTCTCGTTGAGTTTTGTAGAGCAAAGACATGTTAGCGAGTACTTACAACAAAATGGCAGCTTGGCGCTCGACAGGAGTTCTTTCATTCAGGGAAACCAAAATGATCACAACATTTGCTTAAAGTTGTACATATATTGGAATAAACTTATTAATCAACATTCTGTCATAACTTTCAAATTTTGCACTTCTTCTGCAATGGAAATTCGTGTCATTTTGCATATAGGTTTGGGTTACGAATAATTGGTTTGTGGTCGGTGAAATATTCAGATCTCGTTTGCTTGGCGATGCTAATACTAAATTAAAATGCAGCTTAAATCTTAGCTAGACGGTACGCATTTTCGCTCAACAGGTCTTCGGTCATTATCAAAAGATGCTTTTATTCCTCAGAAAATCCCTGGATTAAGCAATAAGGAACAGCCTTTTCTTTGAGTAAACAAAATCACCAACAAAAGAATCGGGACAACTCTTGGAACAATAATACGAGAGAATCTGTTAACGAAAGCCTCTTTTGTTTCATGGTTTAGCAACTAAAAACCTCCGTAACAGAGCTTTTAAAGTCATTTCTTCAATCGAGCTGGCTACTTAGTGGCCTTTGTTCCGACTTCTGGCTCCCTTTACTTAATTGAATCTTGTATTTTGGGGGCTAGAGGAAATAACAAAAAAAAAAAACAATTAATTTTTACATGGTCCGTCATATGTTAAACACCTTGCGTGCATTTTTTTGGCCGCAATTATTATCTTTTAAAAGCACTTCAATTTCATATTGGCATACGACTCTGTCCGAGGTCAACTTCAGTGCCAACTACAAACATCATTTCGCTTCACTTTGTTCGCCCTATGCCGTTGTCCGCAAAATAACAATCACATAAACCGACCATAAAATAGGACCCAGCCAATGAAAGCAGTGTCATTTTTAATCGAAACCAACCATAAGCTCGCCTTGCTTAATTCTTTAGCATACGCATTAAATTTGAGAACACTGCTCATCCGCGCTATTTACTCAGCTCACACAAGCAAAATACACTTTAAAAGCCATTGTCTATCAAGGAATGCTTTGCTGAAGAAAGCAAACATTGATTGCACTCCTTCGCACGAGAGAAAAACAACATCGTATTCTGGCGGAGAAAATCGCATGAGACGCAGATGTTTGACCGACGTCTTTCGTCCAAAAGATCGACTCATTTTAGCCAGTGCTTATTTTAATTTAAGGGGGAAAGCAATTGGAATTACACAATGTGGAATCACCTACTGCTGTTTCAAGAACAAATATCAATTATGAGTCGCCAAGAAAACAGAAAAAACAACTATATTTAATTCTGGTGAAAAGCGACATGAACAGTCCAAAGTTCTTTTATGCGCTGTACAGGCGGGAAATGTCTTTCCTTTCAACGCAGTGGGAAGCAAAATTTTGCTTCGGTCAAACATAGTAGGGAACCATTAAAAACCTTTCTCAAGGAAGCACTTTCAAAAGCGAATTCGCAGGAAACCTATTGTTTAAGGACATAAAAGCTTCTTCCTAAATGCCTCCAGGGCAAACGAAATTGCCATAAACAAAGTCGAAAGTCGCTTTCGCAAATATCATCACCGTTTAGGTCTTATGACTTCAGGAAATTAACTGATTAATTCTCTGTGAAGTCTCTGGTTTGCGGTTTCTTTCTGGCCTTTCTCTCGAGCGCTAAACATGACAACATGAGCCAAGACTCATCTCAAAATTACGACAAGTTTCGAGATTGTCACTCGCTTGCGAAATGCTCTAATGCCAGGCGAACAAATTAATTTTGCACGAAGCCAAATAATCGCCAAAAAATGGGCTTCCGCCTTTATGGAAAACTAACATGGATCAAGAAAGAGAAAAAGCTATTTGCTTACTTAATCAGACCTTTCCATAAGGAGTACATTTTTAATTTCGGAAGGCCTTTACGTGCCTTTCTGGAGTAAAGTAATTAAAAACACTGACATGCGCATTGCAAAGAACAATCGAGCCGACATCTTGAAAACACTCTGCGCCGAATTAAAGTTATTTTAAACCAAAATAAAGGTGGACAATGTCCTTTTTTCGAAGCTCGTGAATCAAAAACCACGCTGTCATAATAACAAACACAATGTCGCCATTCTGCACAAGCACCAACAAGATATAGATATATTTCCCCGGGGCATACGTCGAATATTTCAATTATTTCCATCAACAAAAGGTCTTGTTCGCACTGTATACATATGGGACACGTAAAAAGTTCAATGTCGCGCGTATTTTCCAAGTTTACTCGTAATACTCTTAAAACACTTGACTAAGGTCGCTCGGTGAAAAAAAAAAATCTAATCACTTTTCAGTAAAATTGATCGACATGTGTGGTTTGTACTTACACGTGTATGGTCATCACGCCCAAACGTTTTTGGGCCATCGACCTGTCAACACATTCTAGAACAAATAGCTCGGAGAGCAATTTTCTAAATGCCTTCGTTTCCCTGACATCTCACTTCCTTAGCGGGCAATATTCGCGCGAATCGTGCGGGAACAACTTAAGATTAGAGGGGGAAAAAGCGAGATAGAAGTCTCGCTAATTCGTATCAAACCCATCGGCCGAATGTCTGATATTTCAGACGCTTTCAATACCTTTTGTGCGATTGATTGCTAATGTTATGAACAGGAATAGAGCTTTACCTTCATAAACTTGCTACTGGCGTCGGCATTTTCTCGAGAAATAACATCCGCACAGAAATGCGCGCGTAATGTAACAACGACAGCACGCGAATTCGCTCGTCCCTTCGCGCTGAATTAGCTTAAGAGTCATGATATAGCGAATTCATAAATATGTTAACGCAGTAAAATATTCATCTTATTACCATAATACAGAAGCAGGGCAAAAGGAAGATTCTGCATTTTCTCTCCACAAAACTGCATACACTTTGCGAGCATCCGAAGTCACTTTTCCTTGCCTGAACTGAAATAACTTCAAAACAAAGGAAGCCGCCCGCCTTTCTCATGACCACTTCACTATGGCGCCATAAGTCGAATTGCTTTTGGCAATTCAAAAAGTTATTTAGTATTTGTCAATGAAGGAAGCAGTCGGAATGAATTTTAATTCCGCTTCGGAAAGAATTACATCCGAGTAACAAGGGACAAAGTATTTTCACGAGTTGGCCAAGTCATACTGTGATAGGACTTTTAGAAACAGCCTTGTTTGCCAAGCTAATTAGTTGTCCTATTGCGAATTCTTTTCGCCATCGTTCGTTGATAAGGCAAGCATTTTACTAAGAAAATGGCAAAAAGAGCTTAAAGGAGTATCTACTGTTAATATCTGACATAAACACAGCAGAATGAACTAAAGAAAATAATTCATTGGCAAACGAGATAACACTTCGAATCAGTTCGATGTGAATTGCCCATATTTCAAAGGCTCACAACAGGCAATGCTCGTTAAGCGAAAGTCACTTTTCAAAGTTCAACAAACGTTTCGATTTTGACCGCCTAAAACTCATGAATATATTCTTCAATTATGGAAAACAGTTCCAATTTACAATCGTGTTTAACGTACTACGAGAAATGATGCAACATACTTCAAATGTCAGATATTGTTTGAACTAAAATAAAAGCAGTCCAACCTTCCGTTGTGAGTGAGCGCGAGCGGCCGAACCCACCAAGCCTTTAGACCTAAAAACGGTGTAACTTGAGAGCATGCTAAAAAACGCTGGGCTGGAAAAAGTATACAATCAAGCGAAAAGAAAAATGAGGCTATTTTAAAACCGACTTCTGTATTTTGGGACTCTTATTGTATTTGTAATCATTCTGTGTTTTGGTACATGTGGTCTTCGACTGCAACTTCACCGACAAGATTCAAAATAACACAACACGACGAAGGCGACGGCAATTTGAAATCGTACAGGTTCTCGGCTGAGCATTTTCAACCATATTTTGTAAAATACATAACTATAGTTTATTTTTTATCCCGAACATTTAACTGCAGTGTAGTTTTCGAGAGAGGAAAACTTATCCAAATCGATCTGCACGGCGGGTACTCGACATAACCTGAAAACATGTTCGTCTCGACTGACCATGTTGAACATGGCAGAAACGAACGGCTTAGACAACCACATGGCCAGAGTGAAACGTTTAACAGCGATAATTCAAAGGAAAACACCTTGGTTTTCAAACCAGATAGCAAGAGAATTTCTCACAATGGAACAAGTAAACATGCATCGAATAAATTCTCTGTTTCGACTGCATCGAAAAACATCTAGGCGGTTGAAAACTTACGGCTTACAAGGGCGTAACTCGAAGCACACACACGCTGAAGGTTGGCGAGCATTTTCAGTCCGTTCGCTTCCAAACGAAGATTCGCCACACGGGCGAGCATATTCCTGTCTTTACAAATTCAAGAAACACAGTACCTTTAATGTATGGGAGAATTTAAATAAGAAATTGTTTCCATTTGCATATATCATCCGTGTTATGAATGGACTTCTTTTGCTATGCATCCACGGCTCACTTTCTGTGAACTTGGAATTGCGTCGAGGAAGGACAGCGCTAAAACGGGAATTGAAACACTGAAAGATCGCAGCAACAGAACTTGAAGCAAAGCACTCGAAATATCGAAGTCAACAGTTAAAAGAACAGCGAAAACTATGCGCAAAAGCGTCGAGAGTAGAGCCGAAAGCAAAGCAGCAGACGATGATGTAAACTGAAAACGTTTTAATAACTTATCTGAGGGTACAGTATGATAGCTTGAAAGCATGCATGGTTAACATAGAAAAGTATGATAAATATATGATTCACATTGCAAGAAAACAACTCTAAATAATGATTTCGCAGCCCAGAATACGAGCATATAAGCCTGTTGATGGGTCGACAATTTACGAGCGTCCTTCTAATATTTACATACGATCTTTCGGAGAAAACCCAAAAACTTGGGCCCTAAAGCAATGTCAAACACAGCAGAAACATTCGTGGTAAAAGAAACTACAAGTCCTGGTTACTTTTTCCCTGGAATTCCTCTGAACTTAATGCAAAATATTCTAGCTTTCAAAGTAAGTATTTACATACAATCATGCCCATACCATTAGAATACCTTTTTGCATATCCTACGAGAGGCGGTCGACTTGAAAATCGAAATCTTTAGAGCGCTTACGCGAGCTGAAATTAGACTATTTCACATTCAGCTTCTGTTCCGAGAAGGCGCACGAAAATGACATAAGAGTAAATCGAGTTTACACGCCTGTCCGTACGTTTAGTTCCTTGTTCATTCGCGTGATAGAAAAATACATTGGCCACTATTCATCGGAGTACTGTAGAATACATACAAAGTTTTATTGCGGGCCTGTGATGTGACCGCCAACAATGTGCGGAGAAGAGACGTGTGGAGACGATACGTGAGGAGATGAAACATGAGGCGATCCAACATGTTGGTCGTCGGCTCCTCCAGTAACTGAAGCAGTCATTCGCTTTTCTTTCTGCCTTCTGTTACAGAACCACACTCGAACGACCTCTTTATCGAGCCCTAGGTTTTCTGCGAGCGTGCCGATTTCTTGCGCAGACGGTTTGGGATTTTTACAGAAGTGGTTCTCCAATGCACCCTTGACAGCCACCTCGATCGACGTTCTCTTCTTACGCTTCCGTCCCTGAGTCGCCAACTTGTCGATGCCGCTCGCTGCACCGTTGTTGTTATCAGCCTCCTCGAGCCACTTGGCGAGTAGGGGCTTGAGCTTACACATATTCTTAAAACTCAGTTGCAGAGCCTCGAAACGGCAAATGGTGGTTTGGCTAAACACGTTCCCGTACAGTGTCCCCAGCGCAAGGCCTACGTCCGCTTGCGTAAAGCCGAGCTTGATTCTACGCTGTTTGAACTCTTTGGCAAACTGTTCCAAGTCGTCTGAGGTAGGAGTGTCGTCTTGTGTTTCTAACTCTGGGTGAGCTACATGCGTCGCGTCTTGGCCGTTCGGATTTTCTCGAATCGTTTGCGGCGCCTGCGGGAATGCTCCTTGTAGCTGAACAGCTCCGTTTATCGAGGCGTACGATGGATGAGTCGCAGACACCGCTTGCATCGCGCCGCTGATGTGGATGCGAGTGTGATCGGGCGAGTGAGCCCCATGCGACGCAGCGCTGGGCCAACGTGCTTGGTCTAAAGGCATAACTGTGTGACCGCCAGGTCGATGATGGACGAGTGTTGCACCGGCAATCGTTGTTATTACCGGCGAGGTATCCTCTCTTAAGATTGGTTTAACTTCTTGTAAACTCACAGTGTTCGCTGGCCAACCAACAGCTCCTGTATGGTCTTGCACTACCCACTGGTGAGTAGCAAGGTGATTATTTCCTACTCGTTGGTCGTTCAGCGAAGCTACGCTGGCTGGAGTAAGATTCTCGTACTTTACAACAGTGTGTTCATTTTCTCGCACGTAAGCCATGGTGGTCGGGTGATTTTGAATGACTCGAGTTTCACTCTGCGTGGAGGCCGACCCGACCTGATTTGTGTATGGGTTCGTTTGCGCTTCCATTGTAACGAGCTTGGTTTAACTTGCGTTCAGCTAAACTCGGCTTTTTTGCCGCCAGCCTCATGAACGTGTCCAAAGATCTGTTGATTTCCTGGGAGCCCATTGGACAGCTCTGTGGTGAGTGACATTCTATTATTACTTAATTAATCATGATTCATAACCGCGCGCTTTGCCATTGGCTCAGTGAGCACGAGCGAAACGGTCGTCAATAGCTACAATTCGGCGTGAAGAATATGCTAATTGTTATCAAGACGTTGTTTTTCATTGGATCGCTCCTCAATCCGCTCTTTTGTTCGCCTCGAAACCTCATTACCACAATTGCAAATGAGCTGAAAGCGTTTACAAAATATAATCACGCTGGGACAATGAAATATGCCTGCGTGTGTTCTAATATTAGAGCCTTTTGTTCCACTGGAACTGTGGAGGGCGGGAGAGCCTGAGGGGTGTCATCAATTCGTCGACAGATTGATATCCAAAGTGCCAAAGATCTTTCAGCCTTTGTTTTTTATTCCGCTGTTGACAGCTTAATTTCGAGAGGTTTAACAATCAGGTCGACTTCGGAAAGGTGAAGAAGATGTTTAGCCATATGTGAAACACGCAGCTTAAAATTTTAACACTTCCGTAACGTGGCCGCGCTGTCAGCGCCTCACTTTGCGGTTAGTTTTATTTATTAACCGTAAATGCTTTTTCGCTTCGATCGAGACAAGAGCCGTTTAGCGAGTGCGCGGCTAGAAAGCTAATATAACCACCAGCTGTTCTGGAAGGCAGGGCACTGATCAAAATAGCTAACCCAAAATCTTGATAGTGAGAGCCTTTTCCTTTTCTGCGCGCCACAAAAAGATGGCCCCTTGTTCAACCAGCTCATGAAAAATTTAAGTTTTTTCGCGCGCGAGAAGTATTGCTAAAACAAACATTAGCGAGCGTGGGATTGGAATGGATCTTGTGGGCTGTGCGCGCACGATCGATTCGGCCCTATCGCGCTCTTCATCTCGCCCTCTTGAGAATGGGAAAACTCCCTTTGTGAAACGCTATTCAGACAACGCTGTGCAGTGCGGATGGGCTTTAAGATTTCCTGTATGATAGCCATCACCGCATGCACCGATGTTTGCCCGATCGACTCTTTCCTGTATGTTTATATATTTTACCGGCGGTTCTTTTTTAAGAGACCAGCGCTACGTTCCAGCCAATAGTTTGCTCAGATATTCCTGATGAATGCCAAAATAGCGCAAGAGATTTTAAGTGAATCCTGACGTCACAACACTCGGCGAACCTCACGATGCATGGCACAAAACTAAAGCTTTTTGAGCACGGACTGAAACGGCTCAGCACCGCAACCTCGTGAACAAAAAATTGCGAATTAGGCTCGGGGAAAACACAATTATCTCGTAAAAACCGAAAATCGAGTTGAGGCCACTTACGGGCGACAAGAAAAGCCTTGGCGACCTAAGAATCGGAAATATTTCTAAGACCACCTGTAATTAAATTGTCCACAACAGCGCAACTGCGTAATGATGTTTGGTTGCTTTCGCACGTGACGAATTCCCCTCGCGCGCGAACTGCTCCTTCGCAAGAAATTTTTCCTGACTCGCGGAGGTTTGTTTACTCCGACGAAAAGAAAGATTCATAATTTCAATTAAAGTGTTTACCGTCATGAAAGAAAAATCTGTATGAAGCCATAAAAGAGACCTGGAGGACAAAGGAAGTTCGTTTAAGCCTTTTACAATGCCAACGATACGAAACCTATAAATGAATTCTGTTGTTCGCTGCCTTGAGGCCTCGACGCAATACAAAGTTCAAATTATCTTGCCAAAAACGACGTTTTTCCGTTGCACTTTCGATGGATAGGCTGGGAAAAACAATACGTTTGTCCGCCATGGTTACTTTGGAATGAAAACGCTACTGTTACGAATCTTTTCCTACTATTTAAGAGTTAACTAGCACAACGCCCTTGTGAAAACAAAGCAAGTGAATAAACTAAGCACTGAACCTCACAAAGAATCGCATGATTTCGCAGCTTAAAAACCCAAGAAACCGACAGAAGCTGCAACATGTAAGCGAAACCACCGAAGAGAGCCTAGCTAAGACATCTTGTTTACCTCGAACAAGTAAATTCGCCCGCTTTCACGAACAGTACCACATCGAAGGCCATTAAAATTTCAACTAGCAAAATTGATATGAAATGCGTGTACTTACGAAGACGAGCAATCTCGCTTTTATCGTCTGCCCTTCGTTGATTGAGTTCAACCGTCAACACCACAATCCAAAAGCTTAATCCCAAGCAACTTTTGCCCTGGTCGACAAACTTTCCCGCACGACTTCGCCGCACCACAAACAATAGTGGACCAAGCGGGTTTCACAGTCATACATAACAAGAAGGAAGCGAAATGTTTTGCAATTCACATTCGCAAAGAAATTAGCATCTATACATATACATGGTTGTACGTAAATACTTGAGGAGTGTTTAAGTTTATATTTGAACGGCCGATCAGTAGATCGCTGAATCCGACTTTAGAGCGGTCGGGATTTTGTAGAAGAAAAGGGTTTATAAAAAAAATGCGGAACGAAGGCAAGCTCAGTTCACGACATGTTGCGTTAAGTTGAAGTACTGAAGCGAACAAGAGTTTCCGAACAAAACCCAATATTACCATGATTCTCCATTGTTTTAGGTTAAAAAGCGAGTTTATGACTTCAGACTTTTTATAGGCGGTCGTAGCAGTCCGTTGGAACACTTTGGTTCCGTTGCAGTTGTTGAACTCAAGAAAACTGAAAGACGGTGACATGCTCAAGTTTAAGAATGACATTTCAGCAGTCTGAAGCAGAAGTTTCCTTATTAAACTTGAATTCTTTGTTATTACACTTGCGTCATTTGAACTTAGTCTGTTTTGTCGGTTATACGCGCACGATAGAAGCTTTCAAAAGAATTGTGGTGTTGTGGCAGAACAAACGGTTCTCGACTGAATTTCTTTCATCGGTGAACTAGTGTGGACCTATCCGCCATTGTGTTTAACAGTTTGCTGAAAGAAAACAATAATAACAGGGAAAATAATTAAAATTACTTGTATCTTTGGCTTCAGTCATGATAAATATTACAATTACTGAAAGTGAGATCGTTTAGAATAGCTTTAGTGCATGAATTTAAGGAGAAAAGTTGGGAAGGTTCGAATTAACGATAAGATCAATATTTTTGAGCCTATGATCTCTGTGATCTTTGCAGGTTTTTTTCAGTTTTTCAGTTTGCGGATTAGAGATGTAAGTCGTTCCTTAGAGACGGTTAAGTTTCACACACAATTTGTGAAAATTCTTGTTCAATGGAAGTGTAAAACTGATAAATACTATACGTTTGATGCTGTATCACTTAGTTATGTTAATGGCTTTCATTTTGGCATCATCCTAAAAACGTATTGTGCATTTTAAGATAAGAAAAAAAAAACTATGGACAAATTAACTGTGCACAAAAAAGGACGGACGTTAAATTAGAAAGTAAAAAAATAGGAGTGGGTGTATCTTTAATTTATCAAGCAAACGACCATTTTAAACAAGGAGCCGCCAAATAAAAATTCCCCGCCGCGCAGGTTGCACAACTCAAAGATTCACCGGGCTCCAACCACAGTGAATCGGTAAACATAAAAAAGAGGAAAAGTCATTTCTGATTTAATGAATTTCCTAACTTTCGTCTCCGGAGATGGCCGCAAATCTCCCGAAACAGGCCGCCAAGTTCTAGACAATTCGACGTCAGTTCTAAGATTGCAAGCTCTCGTGCCCAGCAAGAGCGCATTCACAAAACAACGTCGTTTCTTTTCTTTTGCGAAGAACGACAGGCAGTGGGAAAACACCGTCTGTTAATTCAAACGGTAAAGTAATTTGCTTGACTTAACGATGATAGGAGAGAAAAAAGAGAGATATTTAACACCATGAATTAAAGACCTTTCTTGATGGCACGTGTCGATGTTCTACCGTTTGCGCTCTTTTCGTTTCATATTCGCGCGCTTAAAAAACTCGTAAAATCGACATTTAAATCTCAATTTCTGATAGCCCAGTCGTGTCAAAATGTCAAAAACACGTGGGTTGGCTTAAAGTTTCGATTCGCAAAGTTAAAAGCCTGTTCAACTCGGGAAACAATCAGTGTCCGCGAAGGAAAGGTCAGTATTGATTTCAGCGCTTTTAGAGAGCGGTATCCATTGATTTGTCAAGCCGAGGCCAGAAAGTGAGAACTTTTAAACACAACTTGTCATTTGCTTCACAGGTGGTCACGGGTGCTCGGTTGCTTGACAAACAAAACGAAATTGAATGACAACGCGAACACAGGAACTAAATACGACAGCAAACATCGCTCACAGAAAAAAATGCGTGTTTAATTAGCAGGCTTTCGCTAAAGACCCCTAATACGTGTTTGATAGAACTGGAAGTGTAGTGTTTCGCGTCCGTGAGATCCACTTAAAAAGCATATTTCATTTCACTAATGCAAGCATTAAACTGTTTAGGGGCAGGCAAAGTTAATTCAATGGCTGGCTGCGCGCCGGTTTGATTAACATAATGTACTTTTATTTCGAAATATAACCCTGGTGATATTTTCGTGCAGTCATATCAGGGAAAAAATATTTAAACACTTTGTCAGTGTTCCAAGTTGGCTTTGCTTGCTTGCTTCAGTAAACAAAAGCCCCAAAGAAAAATTAATGTTTGAGCACCGAAATGCGTTAAAATGATCCTATACAAATAAAGAACCTTTTACTGTGTAGAATTCTATGCAAGCAGAGCCTATCTTAAGCGAAATTTAATACTAAAATTACGATAGGGTTCATTGCTGAAACTGCGGACTGATTCACTTGGCAATTAATAAGAAATACTTTCGGAACCGACTAATTTGGAAAAGGCGTCACTCTTATCTTAGTGTAGTTTAGCCGTCTTTAATTAAACAAACTAAACCACTTATGGTACAATATTGCAGCATGTTCGAGCAAAAAAAAAGACTTAATTATAGCATACGGTATATATGACTGCACGTTCTATACACGAAAGTTATTCTCCATTCTCTCTCAGTATTAATACTCTAAGTTCTGGCTTGTAACTTAACCCTACAGGTCTTTACAGCTTTCGTTTGGATAATTTGTCAATATCAGGGGTTTAATTTTCATCCAAAGACTAAATCCACAACCACCTTGTACAGCTGGCGTAACACTACCACATGAAAATACTGCTGAACATCTTCCTTTTGAATGATCACTCACTAGGGTTTCAAATACAGACTTTTATTTAGATCCACCTTGTACAGCATAATAAACAGTACCACATGAATGTACTGCTCAGTAGCTTTCATTTAAATGGGGTTTCATCCACAAACTTAAAAGGAAAAATCACCTTGTACAGCATGATAAACAGTACCACATGAAAGCCCTGCTCAGTAGCTTTCATTTGAATGGTCTCTCACTAGGGTTTTATCCACAAACTTTAAATTTAAATCCACCTTGTACAGCATAATAAACAGTACCACATGAAAGTACTGCTCAGTAGCTTTCATTTAAATGGGGTTTCATCCACAAACTTAAAAGTAAAAATCACCTTGTACAGCATGATAAACAGTACCACATGAAAGCCCTGCTCAGTAGCTTTCATTTGAATGGTCACACACTAGGGTTTTATACACAGACTTAAAAGTAAAAATCACTTTGTACTGCACAATAAACAGTACCACATGAAAGTACTGCTAAGGGACCGTTCATTTTTTATAAGGTAGGGGGGGCTGGTGGGATTTGGGGGGGGGGGCATGCGAAAAAAAATGGCTTTCGAGGGGGGGCCATCCCAAAAAAATTAGGGAAAAAGGGGGGGTCATGTGAAATATTTTAGTAAAACTTTAAAATGGCATAATGTTTGAATATCAAAAAAATTGCTATAGAATAAACATAGAAGGCAGGATACAAATTTATTACAAACTCTCCTTCTGCTTTAAAAAAACGTTTGGCGACAAAAAGCATTTGTAGCTACTGAAAAGAAGTATTTAACACTTATTTTCGAATGCAACTTTCACTGGCACTCATCTTCATCTTCGCTGTCGTCGAGTTCTTCGTTGCCGCTTGTGCTGCTATGGGAGTCTCTTTCACCAATGCTGCAAGAAGCAGCAATGCTTTCCGTCAGAGTGTACTCTTCAGGGTACATGAAGGTGTAAACATAATCTCTGACTTCCTGCTCAAGGTTTGTGGTGATTCTGCTTCTTGCAGCATTGGTGAAATAATTCCCTTCCAAGAGCTGTGCGATGTATGGTCCATCTCTTCTAAATAACGACGTGGCAACATCCACAACTTTAATACACTCTTCCGGGACGGCCGTTCTAGGAGGGTACACAAGGCATTTTGGAAAATCATTTCCTAGCAGGTTTCCAACACAGATTCCATAAACTCGTTGGACGTTGTTTTCAGTCCGCTTCTTCTTTCTTTCATTTGACTTTCTGTGGTTTTCTTTTTTCCTTCTCCTTTTGTTGATGTGTTGTTTGAGTATGCCCTTGAATATGCTGTTATAATTGCTCTTCTTATTTTCTAGTGCTTCCATGTCCTGCGTGACCTTCATCAACTTAGCTTCTATACATTTGATCTGTTTTACATTAAAACTGTGGGCAAATTCTTCGCCCTGCTTCAAAGCAAGCCAATTGGACTGAAAGAGTGTGGAAACGTGTTCCTTTACATCTTTCAATATGACATTCAACTTTTCCACCATTGCTCTGTGCTCTTTGATGGAGAAGTTCAGTTTTCGTCCATCACTGGGCTTCAACTGGTACCCTGGCATGGAAAACTCACTCGCCCTTTCTGAACAGCCATCCGCACTTAGAAAGATTGCTTCTTTTGCTTGTAAGATGTCAAACTGCCTGGATCGTTCAGCTGTAAACCTTTTCTTAAACGACTCGTTGCTTTCGCCATTATTGCGCATTTTGGAATGAGCCTCTTTCATGATGCTCATGTAGTAATGCACTCTTTTCCCGATTGGAAAAGCCCTTCATGGGTATGTTATGGTTTAAATTTAGTTTTGGCTAAAATTTTCAAACCAATTGGATTCTCATTTCTCTTTGTTCTGAATTATGACAATGAACTTGAGACATTGAAAATTAAGAAATTTTAAACCATAGATAAATTTAAACCATAACAAGTATGCTAAACTTTATAAAAAGTAATCCACTATTTGCAAGATTTGAGAACACTCATAGCTTTTTGTTCCACCTGCACAGGGCAACATTTAAACATGCCTGTCACTAGAGTAGAGGGGAAAACCTTCCAAATAAAGACATCTGTAAATTAAATGTAACAATGTGTTTCACACAACGCATCAACAGATTTCCAGTTTTCTCATAACACTTTGTACTTGGTTCAGTATCACAATGCAGGAGCAAGGAAAGACTCTGTTCCAGGCCACTGTTACTTCCGTAAGATTGAGAAGTTTATGAATGAGCACTATGAGGAGGGGGAGAACTACAGGGAGTTTCTAAAGTTGTCCTGTCAGGAAAAGGAAGGAGAAATTTGTTCTCTTTGTTGTGAATGGACTGGACCACCCATAGAAAGATACCCTAAACCAGTTCCTGACCATTCCTGCCTACCGGAATACCACTACCTCTCCTACCAGAAGACCCCAAAAGAAGGGCGTGATCCAGATGACTGGCAGCTAAGGGTCCAAGCGAAGAAAGAGCATGGAAGTGGCAGGCTGGTTTTATCTGACCCAGAGAGCGTTGCTCTGTTTGCAGATAAGTTTATTGTCAAATCAAAGTTTGTGGTGGATTATCTTCAGCATCTTGAAGTGCTGGAATTAAAAAGGAAAAAGAGAGCAGGAGAAAAGGCAAAGTTAAGTAGGGACGCAAAATATAAATCACATGAGGATTATCCTTGGACTGAGTTGTGCGAAGATCTAACCAAGCTTAAAAAGCTCCGTGTTCCAGAACTAAACAAATACTTGAACCACCAGGGGCTGAAGCAGCATTTAAAACGCAGCAAGAGTGAGAAAGTAAAGGCAATTGTAAGACATTCATGCTTGCAGCAGAAGAGTCTTATCAGAGCTGGCCAACCAACACTGAGAAATGCCAGGACATTGACACAAAATGACAACAGGGCAAGTGCTGACAGCAATGAAATGGATGGAAGTGACAATGATGAGTATGACAGTGATGCCATTGACTCTCGGGGAGAAGACTCAACAACTCATCAATTCAGATGAGAAAGATGCCAATGAGAGGCCAAATGCCACACGCTCAGGGTGAGCCATAACTAGGAGATCCGAAATTGACTTCTCTTTCTTTTGATTTGTTTTTTAAACAACAGCTCTCTGTAGTATAGGGATTCTAATTTTGTCTTCATAGTGAGCACAATAACGTGAAGTAGGGGGATAATAGAGAAATATTAAAAAAGTTGAAATCTAAATATTGTTTGTTCAATTTTTTTTTTTTGGGGGGGGGGTCATCCCAAAAAATTACCGCTATAAGGGGGGGCCATATGAAAAAATTGGTAAGCTGAGGGGGGGTCGTGCGATTTTTAAATGGTGCTTCCCAAATCCCACCAGCCCCCCATCCCTCATAAAAAATGAACGGTCCCTAAATAGCTTTTATTTGAATGGTCACACACTAGGGTTCCTTAGTTTCTCTAGGGTTTCATCCACGGACTCTTAATCAGACCTAGCTTGTACAGCACAACAAACAGCAACTCATGAAAGCACTGCTTTCAAATTCACGCACTATCACCGTACAAATGCACGAAGTCCACTGAAAAGAACTACAAAATCACCTTCTTCGAGCTGCAAAAAGGGAAAACACTTGGAATAGAGCCTTTCATTTCTAAATAAGGAAATGATTTTCTTTAGTAAAAAACACCAAAGAAGTGATAAAAATGAAGACTGAGTGCAAAGGATAACATTTTGAAATGGACCGATAGTTCTGTGCCTGCTTAGAGTAAAGACTGCTTTATACACTCACGTGGAAAAGAAACTAGATTGCGTGACGAGCCCAGCGAGGCTACTCTAGTCACGCCTATTTTCTAGTAGTCACTTGTTGTGCTGTCGTGACTGCCGTACACCTTTGCTGAACAGAACTGAAAGAAAAATCACTTCATTTCTCCTTTTTACAGCCATACCCTTGTTTTCGAATCCACTAACAGCACAAGAGAGGATCCAAAAAATATCAGAGTCCACATAAGCTAAATGACATCCACAGTTCCAAAATAGGACAGGAAACACAACTCAAGAACTACGCAAGACAAACATGCACGAGGCACACCTAAACCAAATATAGTTCCAGTGCTGATAAAACTGCTGTCGATAAAAGTGAAAGAGAATTTATACAGTGGCTATCTCGATCCATGTAATATGTCTATCAGTGTCAGGACTATCCTCTACTTGAATAGCTAAAGACAGTATTCATTTCGGAGAGGAATATGGTAGATGTTCCTTATAAAAATCACGCGAATATATCTATTCCATGTTCCATTTTAATTGCTGACGACGGCTAAGAAATAACTCATGCACCGAGGCACTACACTGTTCATTTAAAAAAAAAACATTTAGGTAAACTTCCCTGCCGTTTCCGTTGTAGTTTGCTGATCTGAAGTTCACCAACTAGATATCCGCCAACTTCTGATATTTCACTTGAAAACTCTGCTCGTTTTAACTTTATTTTCTCATAAATATAACGCAATCACTGACTATTACTGACATTATTCAATCAGGCAATTCTATCCACTATTACATTTGGCATAATTTTACATTGTAAACGTTGCGTATCACGTCGCTCCCTTACAAAGCGGAATTCATCACTTTACACGCAAGAATCAAATCACAACTGCACATTTTATGGAATGCGATCCGTCATCAGTCAGTCTCATTTGGTTAACAATAAGTTCAAAGTAAAATAATTTTATTTCAGCTTGCGTTGGTTTTTCTTTTGATCGAGAACATGTCTGAGCTGGCTGTCTAGATATCAACGAGCTACAGCTGAAATAAGCCCAGAATGTTAATGAACTAAATTGATTTACTACAGATAAATGCAACAGTATACAGCTGTAATGACAGAACTACTTCCGTGCAAAATAACTCCAGGGTGATCCTCAATTAGCGGTTCACTACGGCTATCAATCAAAACTCGACTGAGAAAAGTAAAAGAGCCGATTGGCCGATGATCAGATATGATAGAAAAAGAGAAGTCTGAAAAATTGCATGCCTACACGGTTGACATGAATAACTGAAGTATAAAACGCAAGACAATTCTAATCAATTGTTTCTATCTAAGATTTCTCTCTCACTTGCTTTGGTTAAGATAAAAATTCAGTATACCAGATGTATGTATTGAATCGGAAAACACAAATACACGAAACACTGAACTGAATTTCATGCAGGAACTTTTTTTCTCAATTGTCGTCGAGAAAAATTCAGCAGCGCCATTTAACAAAATACAAGGTGGACAACGACGGAACAAACACGGCAGATTAAGAAGAACGCTGCAGATTATTAACAAAAACCCGTTACTATTTCCCTTAGCAGAAATAACAACAGCCCACTTGTAATACTTGTGGAATGATTTTTGACCAGCGACAATGTTCTGTTATTGTGGATTTACCCTGCGGGGCACGTGGCTTTGCGGTATTCCCGCGCGGCAAAACGTGTGTTGCAAGCGCGAAGCTCGAGTAACACGAGACCGAGGCGTTTCTCACAAGCATGGTAAAAGTGTGTAGGATTTGGGTTTTTGAGGTCATCGTCGGTGGGACTATCCTCTTCTTATTGTTCAAACAGCGGCGTGTGACAAAGAAGTTAAAAATATTAATAAAAATAAGAATACCCTTTGGTATTCAATTCGGAATCTTCACAGTTCTCCGTAGCGCCAAGATTTCTGACTGATGTCTATGATCTGGATTAATCCCAGATAATATCTGGGCACTCTTCATGTCAACAAGTGGAAAACACTGTAGCCGCAACAGGCTTTCATGATCTAGATTCTTATCTGAAGATTGTACCCATAGCATGTGCTCTGAAACGATACCTAACGATATAACGAAACTTGGCTTCGTTTCGCTCAAAATTCCTTGCTACACAATCTAGACACATCTTTTTACCTTATAGCACAAACGACAGCTCAATTTCGTCTTTAAATCTTATACTATGAAGTAAAATATTTGACACTGATCTTCGCGGTCTCAGTCTGACGTTGGCCCATTTCATTTTGAAAGACCAATTACTTCAGTTTTTGGGAGCAACATTCTTTAACAATGCACAGCAGTTTGAGGCGATATTTCCAAAGGTCTATCCACTGCAGTCAAAAATTTCGCTAGGAGAAGAGCGCCCTAGCTAAGAAGGCATGGAATTCAGTGTTAAGAAAACAATTACTCTATTTCGGTCCACGTCCGGTTCAAGTGCGTGTTTGTAAATGCATTTATAAAACTGCTTTGTAGGTTAGCTAGAATTTAGGAATGTAACAGTACGCTCCCTCAGTCAGGGATTAGATTTCCGTCACCTTGAAACTCAGCGCCGGATTCAACACGTCAAACAAAACAAAAGGAAATCTCTTCGTGCATTTTCAATCTCGCGCCTATATTGCGGCAATTTAGCGCCAATTAGTACCTTAATCGACATCAATGGGCGCGTTGACAGATTCGGACCGCCTGGTATAAGCGTTCAGTCAAGCGATGAAAGGTTGGAGAATGATTTTATCACCGCACGCTCCTCTGTTTCCTTGTTGATACCTTGGAATGTTTACTTTACCTTCAAAACGTTGCTCGGGTTAATTGAATAATTTTACCAGCTGTGTACGCACCCGCAACTAATTAATCGAGCCACGTGGAGACAGATTGGAGCACTTTCAATTAAAATATCGAGTCGACGCGTGAAAGGGAGTTGTTAAAACAACACGCGCGTCATTTTTCCTGAGCAAACTGAGAATTCCAACAAAGCCATTATCTTCCGGTCCGCACAAGCAAATATGATTTTAAATGTACATTGCCACCCGAGATTGTTGTCTCAGGGTAAATGTTTTTCGTCTAAAACTACTTTGCCATATGTGATTTTGCGACCGACGGAAAGAAAGTAAATCCCTCAACAAAAGAAAAGCAAACAACCTATTTAACGCAAAGAAACAGGCTTGGCCGGGAATATTAACACCTTCTGCCTTCCGCAACCTGACTCCTGCGGTTTTTGGCCACACAATGAGCGCGCGTTCTTCATGGAACAGTACAAAACAAAGGATTAAGATCTGTTTTTACCACGGAAAACTCACAAACATTAAAAATCTCACGCTTTGCTCACCACATTTTTTAAAAAAAAAAAACTTTATGGACAAAAATCTTCAGACAACTACAACTTTTTTTTTTGGCTAAAAGAATCTTTTAAGAACGCTGCACATCAAGGCTGAGAAAGGCCAAAAACGTAACCGTGACGACATACGTATCTGAGCGAACTAAAATGCCTGAAATTTGAGCAAGAATTGAATTGTTAAAAAAAAATACATGTGCAATATGAACAAAATGATCAACATTTGTTCACATCCAAACTAACACCATCACCTCACAGTAACACAAACATTCGTGAACATACCTACATACATGTACAATTTAAAAGCTTTTAGGAGCAATTTACCTCGATAGATCTTCAGCTTGTGTTAAAAAAAAAACTGACAAAATGAGGGTCAACTTAAAAACAGGCATTTCAGGTTTAACTTAAAAATCATGCAAAACTTTATCAGCATTCAGCCTCAGCGCAAAACTTAAGACGTACTTTAACAGCTTTAATTAGAATTCCTAAGCAGGGAATTAACTCTAAAGATAACTATCGCTTGCCGTCATTATGTCGAATTCAATTCATGCTGAAAAAAAGATGCTTGCTTAATTTGCAAATTGCGAAAAAATGAGATACAAGCAACAGAGTGCATTTTGTTAATAATTCAACTACGAATTCTGGACGACACCCAAGCTTATAGTATTGCTAAAAGAAACAACTGAGACAATTAGTCTCACTCTTTGCTTAATATCACCTTTTTGCTGTCTGTCATATTTTTAGGGTTTGGAGCAATTTTTAATGAAGTTTTTACCTTTGGATGAGTTAGTGTAATAAGAAATAAAAGAGTTGGAACTTCCAACAGCTTATGGACAAATTATTTTCCATGGAAGATAAAATGTTCAACATGTTGCAAGTATTATGTGTTGGTTCATATAAGGATGCTCACTATCCACAAGGGCTTCTCATTGGTTAGAATGGCATTGGAGATTTAGGTAAAAAAAAAAAAAAAGAAACAGCAAGAAATACTGCAAATCCACATAATTAAAATTAAGTAATTGTATGAATCTGAGTGCAAATTTATAAAAATTTATGCTGCTGATGATATTTAAAACTTCCCTCAAACGTGCATTGAGCCTTTAGGGGAGAGTGATTTGAAAGAATTTTCACGTTTCACGAGCAGCATAAATCCTTAATTGCTCGCGTTTTCATATGATGACTAATTTATCACATGACTGAGAAAATTATGATTTCACCTGTATTAGTTTATACTGTGGTGCAAATTAAGTATTAAATTTAACGATAAATTTGATGGCTCTTAGCAGATCAAAATGCAGTAATTTTCTCAGTCAAATAATAAAGCTTGTTATCAAGTCACAAACTAACTAACTGACAGATGGAAGGACAGATGGACGGATGGATGAACGGATGGACAGATGGACGGACGAACAGATGGATGGACAAGATGGACAGAAGGAAAGAGGGGTGGACTAACTAACTTCGCTATCAATTTAAATAACCTACTAACCATAGGTTGGTCAACACAGGCCCAGCTGCATTTGACCATTGCACTGAATGTCTCCAGCATGTAAGACTCCACTGCCTAGAAAGTCAGAAAATTCAATCTAAATTCCAGCATGCCTTTCATCAAACAATCTGACAGGTAGCTATCAGATTTGTGATATTGGGTGGCCACATACCTGGGTAAAAGAATCAGATGAAACAACTGTCAGTCACTGATGACAATGGCAGCCAGAGTTTGAAACCAGAAAATAATTTGACTTTGTCAGTGATCAGGACAAGTGATTCTGATTGGCCGCTATAACTAAATGTTAAATCACCTGGGGCTGACAAGACGGCCGACAATAAGGCCAGAACCTGCAATGGAGACGCTTGGTTGATCGAAGGCACCATGTCACAGATGGCCATGCAATGAATGAACAGATTGCTGGCCTTAGCCGCCACCACAATGTTGCCTGCTATGAAACAACCTTGTGCAGCCTGTATCATACACCTCAGGAAACTGGGAGTGAACTGAACGCTTGCAGGCGCTCCCAATATCATGACATTTTCAAACCTACGGAGGGCAAAGAATACACTATGACCATGAATCAATGCACTGGAAATGAATTGGAAAGATTATTGCTTATAACACATTGTAGTTAACTATGCTGTAACTGTAGCCTGCAGTGCAGGCATTTTCTATGTGTTCACAAATTAGCGGTATTAGCTCGCGATCAAGTAGATTCGCCGCCATGTTGGTTTAGAGGGCTCCCCCATTACTCCTCTTTCAGCCTCACCCCCACTCCCTAGGATGCCTTTTCATCTCTCCCCAAGCCTCTTCCGAGTTTGAATCCAAGATGGCGCTTGCTTGGTCAAAATGCGCTCGCTCGCCAAAATACGCCTGCATTTCAGGCTACTACAACTGCATATAACATGAGGAAGCCTAAGAAAACTAAGACCTAGGACCCCATCTTAGTGTTTGCACTAGAGAAACTAAGACCCCAACATAAACCAATGTAAACCATCAAATTATGGGTTACATCACATTTTAACGCTGTGTAAAGGTTTGCTTGCGTAGGGACAGAAAAGGACAGTTGTGTGACAGAACAGGATGCTAAGGGTATCTTTGCAAATCTTGAACTAATGCTTTACAGCTGTTATAAATAATGCTTGACTCTAACATTCGGCAAAGCATCTTTGCTAAGAAATTGCTCTGAATTGAGGTGGCCTCAACTAAAAGCCTGATGGTTTCTAGAGGTCACCTCGCCTCACAATAAAACATTTATAAATACTGTATATTAAGTAGAAAGGCAAATAAACAGAATGAATGTGGTCACTCACGGGAGGTTAAAAACAAAAGAAAATTTCCAACTTTTAGCTCTAAAAGTGGAGGTGGAAGCTTGTGAGAGGTGGTTGCCTTACAAGAGGTTCCAAATATAATGCTGTGACTGGGAAACTTTTGGTACTTTGGAAAAAAAAAACGATCGCTGAGGAGAGGTGGTCACTTAGGAGAGGTGGTTGCAACCAGGGATTTGAATGTTTTTACTGAAATAAATAGTTTAGGGTTTATCTCTGTAGAGTGCTGTTATGTCATTATTTTGTTATTTCACCACCTAGTAGAATTTCAAGAAATTTATTAAGAAGTCATGTTAGCATGAAAGTTCCATGTCACGTGGTGGCATGATGTGTAACAAAGCAACATCAAACAACCTTTAGTCCCTACACAAGGAAACCTTTACATGGCATTAAAATGTCATGTACCCAATAATTCAACGGTTTACATCGTTTTACGCCCAGAGTACAAAAATTAAGAGGAGTCTTAGGTCTTCGGTCTTAAGTCTTTGGTCAGGTTTTGTGACTCCCATATCCATAGTAAGAAGGTTATAACAAGTAGCAAGTAATCAATAGGTAGTCAGTTAGCCTAATTGTTAATTGATCATCAATAAACCAATGACTCATTCAACAGTTTTTATATCTCCTTGTTCTTAATATGTAAACAAGTCTCTTACCTGATATGAAAATTAATTCATTACTTTTGTTTTTAATTTGGAAGCGGCCCATAATTTTGTCATAACCCTTCCAGAATTCAAGTATAGGGCAAGAATTTATGCACGAGAATAGTGGTAGTTAAGTAGTGTCATAGATTAAGTAATTAATGAGTAACCAGCAAGTAATCAATTAGAAATCAATAAGCTTACCATTAATGAATGACGATTGACATCAACAAGTTATCAATGATAGATAAGTAATCACAGGGCCACATCATTAATTTTTGCTTTCAATTAGTCATCGATTATTCATTAACCAAAAACCAATTCATTGATCATCAGCTTTTTTTTTAATCAATGGCAGACAGAAAAATCAGCTGATTATTATTCAAGATTTCGCATCGATTACTCCTTGATGTCATAAATCATCAATTGATTACCTGCCGTACATGTGAGAGTACAGTGTATGTTCCTTGCCCACATCAAAGCACATAATGACTCCGGCCAGGGCTCTAGCAAGGAGATCTTGACCCCAAATTCAATATAATAAGCGCTCACATGAACTTTCCCTCTATGTTTTCGTGTCAAGAAAGCCGCGAAAGCTGCCAACTTACTTTTACCGCTGACCACAATGTAGCGTTGGATGATTCAACTCGCAAGGATACACGGGAAGCGATCTCTTTCCTTCTCATCGCCATCATGGTTAGTATCGCAAATCCGAAGTCGAATCTTGTATCCAACTCATCTGTGACAATCACGCTGTTTTTCGTTGAATAAAACTAAACCGATGGGAGTAGTGATCTTTAAACTGTTGCACTGTTGTGTTATTTTTAGGCTCGTGGTCCGAAGAAGCATTTAAAGCGCTTAAATGCACCGCATCATTGGATGCTTGATAAGTTGTCTGGTAATTTTGTAAGTACGCCTGCTAAAATACGTTTATGTGTAGATGGAGTTTATGCGAAACCTTTTGAACAGTGATCTGGTATTTGGGTTAATCTAGATTTAAATGAGAGATCTAAGTATTCAAATCTAACAGGTTGCATATGTATCTGCAAGTCTGAATTGAAGTTGTGGTTTGCAAGTTAAAATTGAAAATCATGATAAAAGATTGAGCTTGAAAAACGTGAATATTAGCTGTATACTTCTGCTCGCCTAAATCGACATCTCGCTGAAGGAACTGTTGGCATTTTGTATATCTCAGTATTGAAAACTAAAATTTAATCTGATAATCATTGAAGTGAAACGGCCAGCTTCTGCTTACAAGTATGGCCTTACAAGGTCGTCTTGATTCAAGTCCATGGATAACACACGAGGAAATTGCCATAAAAAATTTACTGAGCCGTGCTTTCATGCATACTGTTTAGAAAATTGAACTGTGTTTGTAACTTAAATATATTGATAAAAGCCATTGTTGTAACAATCTTAGCATTCTAAAGCAACACTTTCTTGTGGAACTGTTTGTCAAATGTAGAAGGTCATTCTTTCAAAGTCAGCAGATCAAACCCCAACATGACTGCATTAAGGAAGCTACATTTTAGGCCTTTCATATTGGTGTTGTTTTGAACATGTTAGGAAATAAAATTTGGAGATTAGTTTTAAATTTGATAATCTTAGCATAAAAGATTAAACTGATAGTAGCTTCATTTGAAATCCAACAAATGTAAAATACTTTTCTTTCCAGGCACCACGTCCATCTGCTGGTCCCCATAAATTGCGCGAGTGTTTGCCATTGATTGTTTTCCTCAGGAATCGCCTCAAGTATGCCCTGACTTATGATGAGGTGAAAAAGATTCTTAAGCAGAGGTTGATTAAGGTTGATGGAAAAGTCAGGACTGATGTTACGTACCCTGCTGGTTTCATGGGTAAGGGATTTGTTTGTACTTTCAATCCTTAGAAGATTACTCTTATAACACAACCATTTCTATCCTGGGGGTTTCATTAAGGGCTGGGCACCCGGCAAATTGACCGGCTGTGAAGATGATTTTACCTGCCTGGTCTGTCTGGTCATCTTAAGGGAAGGGTTTTCTTATAAAGAAGCTCAGTTCAAATGGTTTTCCCCGCCTGTGAAAACCAGTTGCCCCTCTGCTCAATACCTTAATGAAACCCCTGCTATCCCCTCAAAAGAAAAGTCTGAGATTCAAGCCAGTGAAATGTGGAATTACAGAGATCTGTGTAGCATGGTTAATTGGTTACTACTCGATCACAATTTTTAAATGCCAGTAGCAATCATTCGCACACTGTATGAATCTGTGTGAAGTCAAGGTGCAGTGGCCTAATTGTTAGTGTGACAGGCCCCCTGATCAAGTGGCCCAGGCTTGCAGCACAGGCTTGAGCCCTGGCCGGGATGCTTGTGTTGTGTATTTGGGCCTCCCTCATAGGGACCTCAATCTATTAGGGAAACCTCATAGAAAGGAATCTGCAGGGGAAGTAGCAATACCTCATTCACTGACAAATCTATTTCCAACTAGGCATGTTGAAAGGTCAATTTATAAATTAAATCTGAGTGTATTGACATTGATAAATTTATCCCAAACCAAACTTGAAAGGGAATAATATTTTCTTCATTGCTGCACATCATTTTAGAAACATTTTACAAAATCTAAAAATATGTCTTACATTGTTTTGTTTGTCCTAGATGTCGTCTCCATTGAAAAGACTGGCGAGAACTTCCGTCTTCTATACGATGTGAAAGGCCGCTTCACCGTACACCGCATCACTGGTGAAGAAGCCAAAGTAAGTTACAAGTGAAGCTGTAACCAAACTAACCATAGAAAATTTGTATCCCAGTTTTGCAACCCTTTTTCTGCTTTGAAAGTCTGTCAAGTTGTAGAAAAAGTCAAAATACTGAGTAGCTGTTGTTACATTTATCAGCAGTTCAAGATACAAACAAGGTGAAGGGGGCAATTATTCTGCTTTACGTTCACCGTTTCACCTTGGGTTTATCCCTTTTGCAGTAAAAGAATATTTCACCACAGATTCCACTGCAATAACAACCATTGTACAATTGGAATAATTGTTTCTCCTTACTTGCTGTGTGTGAAAAGCTTTGTACCAGTAATATTTGACTGTAATCATTTTGCTATTTTGATCTTGTAAAGTTATTTTCGCTGAATGTGTGGCATACACAGTACAGTTGAATCCCGCTACAATGAACTCTCAGGGGAAATGAAATAGCAGATGTTTGAAATAGTTTTGAATTCAAAGTAATGTAGTTCGAATTAGTGGTCTTCAACTCTATTGCCTTTATACCATGTTTCTTTGCATCCTTGTACACACCTGTACTGTTCTTGAGGGCAATGGGTAACTCTACTAATATGTTTCTTATTAACTATTTCCATTTTGTAGTACAAGCTTGGTCAAGTGCGACGTGTAGCCACTGGTGCTAAGGGTATCCCTTACCTTGTTACTCATGATGGTCGTACCATCCGCTATCCTGACCCACTCATTGCTGTCCATGACACTGTGGTGTTGGAGATCAAGACTGGCAAGATCATTGATTTCATCAAGTTTGACACAGGAAATCTTGCTATGGTTGTTGGTGGCCGCAACATGGGTCGTGTTGGAATTGTTACCCATCGTGAGAGACATGCAGGTAGGTCGCAGCAGTGCTGTCCCTCTCAACAGGTTATAGATATCAAACAGCTGTAGTGTTCTGCTTAACATACCACTACAGGCTAACTTTCATAAACCCAAAACAGTTACTGTTTCATCCAGTTGACTGTTAAGCAAATTTATAACGAAGAATGAAAACTGGTGTGTTTGTATGTAAGGTATTCTCACTCTATTTTGAATACTGTGGTCAGTTTGACTTAAAATTGCATTGGTGGACTTTTCTTGGTCAGAAAGAGTTCATGTGAGGGGCAGCCTTCTCTCAAAGGGATTTTTAGGATCAGTTCCTGCCTGTCTGATCATAAAATCTGAAAGAAGAGTTTTAATGAGGGGACCATTTCTCAAACAGTGATATTGTGTTGTTGAAAATTCTAACTATATATGCTCATGTTTAGGTTCATTTGACATTGTTCATGTGAAGGACAACACAGGCCATCAATTTGCCACAAGAATCAGCAACATTTTCATCATTGGCAAGACGAACAAGTCACATGTGTCCCTTCCCAAGGGTAAGGGTGTCAGGCTTACTATTGCTGAGGAGCGAGACAGAAGGCTGCAGGAGAAGGCCAAAATGAGCTCCATGTAAATTGCAACAGAAGGACCATTAATAAAAGTTCAGAATTACATCACATGACTGGCTTGCATTCTGTTATATAGTTGTGTTTAGAAGGGGGGTGCAGGGGCAGTAATTTATGTAATTTGCATACTTTGGTACCAGTTTTTAGGGATTCTTGTATCCTTGACACGTCACTTGGTCATGGCAATGGACTCTTCATTTGTAAAAAGCAGCGGAATTGTTGTTTATTTCTTGCTACCAACTCTCAGCAAACTGACCACGTAGCCTCATAGTGCACACTTTTGTGATCAGCTCACTGCTGAATGTTAAAATGAGATTCACAGGATTGTCCTGGTGTCAAAATAGTGCTTGGGTAAAAGTATGCTGACAATGCTTTGAAAGTGTACAGTTCTTACATCCATCTTTCTTTGGACACTCTCCTTCAAGAGAAAGATAGAAATGTGGAAACTGTTAGAACTTTGAATGCACACAACAACATCCTCCTTAAGGTGATTCCCTAGTAAAAGAACCCGCCATAGATTTCCGATGAAACTTGGTATGCTGTTGTTACAGGACAAGGAGATATTAAAAACTTAGTAAAAAGAGGGGGTCACCGTGCTTGTTTTCACGCCACAATGCTGACAAATAGGGTTATTTAGGTGACTTTTGGTTATCTCCGTGTGCAACAAATAAGTTCGCATATTTTTCAATGCAACATGTTATCACAGAGTTTGACTTTCTTTGATTGTTTATTCATCTACGTCCCAGAAAAAAAGTCTCCAAATACCCTACATTTTTTTATCCTTTAAAGGAAACATAATTTGGAGATGTGCTGTGGGGCCTGTTATGTCTCCCTCTAGTATTTATTTGATTTGATCTGGTAATTTTTTTCTCAGTTATTAAGGATATTGTTCTCATTGTAATAATTACAATGAGAACAAGCTCGATAGCGAAATGAATGCTCGTTTTCTCTTAAACGAACACAGTGACACCCACTTTTTATTTCATAATTATTATGAAATAAAAAGTGGGGGTCACCCTGTTCGTTTAAGAGAAAAGGAGCATTCATTTCGCTATCGAGCTTAGTTTGAGGGAAATCTCTTATGTTTTGTATGTGCATGCGCTCATGTGCACGTGCTAACAACTTGAAAATCGTGCGCAGTAGGGATGCGCAATGGAATACTAAGGAATCACCTTAACACAACAGCAGCATATACCGCTCCAATCAGAACCTTCGGGTCGAGATGCCTTATACCACTTGTGGACTCCCATCACTCTGCACATGCTCAGAGTCAAGTACAACAAATCTGACAAATCTGATTAGCTGAGAATACAAAACGATTACTCTGCGCACGCTCAGAAAATTGGACTTCCTCAGAGGCTTCGATTCTTGGCGCTGACCAAAAGGAGCGTGGCCTCTGGGGACGAGAATGCCCTGTGGGGGAAACTAAATATTTGTTAAACGGTGCCATTAGACCATCAATCATACTAACAGCCCATCAGCCTTTGAGGAAGTCAAACAGCTTAAAAAGCACTCCAAATAAAAGCGGACGAAATCAAAAGTCCTCGTTTCGATTAGACTGTGCGCATACGTTTAAGTTCAATAACAGTCTGAAAAGTTTGAAAATGTGTAAAAGAGAGTAACCGCTGTAACTAATGCAGGCTCACCTTGAGATTCTGATCTTGATTTAGTCGTGTCCGAAAGACTTGCAAGCTTTCTTACACTCGCCAAATTTCATATCTTTAAAAGTGAAAAAAGAATTAATGTGTCCTTATGCATGCGCAGTATTGCGCGTAGGCGCGCGTCAAACGCAACCATTATTACGTCAGAGATGATTATGACGTCACAACATGAACACTGTCTTTGGAAGACAGTGGCGACCCGCAGAGTATGGAAAACTCTGCGGACAGGTTCTTTAAAGGTTTCTCACTCGAGGATTACAGGCTCCAAGTTCTTGTCAACAGCCTAGAAAAGCAGAGAAAGCAATGCCTAAATCGATTGAAAGAGGAGACTCACGTGTTCAAAATGTCGGTTCGTCTGCCGGTGAGACGCGGAGAGGAATACTGGAGTCAATACGGAGAAAACTTCCACGCCAATGGAGATAAAAGAGAAAAAGCGTCAGTTACGCATTTGAGTGCAGAGCACAACAAGGGAGGTCCGTTTACTTTCTCTGCTTATTTTTTTTATAATTTTTAGTCTCCTGGTAGCAAGTTTTCTTTCAACTAGAGATAGGAAAGTCGAATTTTAAGCCTAGCCATTGCTTTGTGCCTAACCTTTAATTGCCCTCCTTGTACTGGTTAATCAAAACGTTAAAAGCTTCATTCACCGGACATATCACCATGTAATGGATAGCTAGCCTGCGTAGTTAACGTTCTCGTACGAACGAATGAGCTTTTACCGCATTCTTTCCTCACCCACTCAGGCCACTCCATTACCCTTTTCTTCTTTCGCGCGACCAACAGGCGAGAAATTTAACTCCTCGCTCGAACGAGACGCAGGCTAATGGATGGAAAACTGATTTTTTTTGTTGTTCTATTAACTTTCCACCGAATAGCGATTTATACGGTGCAGAGCGTTATTCATTCGTTGAACAGCCGGATCACATAAATATAGTGCCGACGACGACCCCGAATATTCACACCAATTCGTTTCTCTTGGAGGTCTCAAAAAATCGGGGATTCCACTGTATATAGGTTTTTGTTGCCAATTTTAATACCGTATTTCAGACTTAAAACACAGGGTCTGCGGTCGCCCTCTTTCAGAAACTAAAACAAATGAAAAAGGAACGAGGCCAATATTCAGCCATCTGGACGGATTGACCACAAAAAGATTTATTTTATGGCAGGAAAAAATGTTTACTTTTGAGACAAAACGGGCAATTCCGAGAGTGCAGGAATGTTCACTCAGAGAGCAAATCACAGCGCAGGATCTGGTTCCTGTTGTCCGCTCGTTTTTAACTTGAATGCAGTGCTTGTGGCCATACCTTTACGTGCCATCTGACCCAAAGACGGTACACAAATTTTATCACGGTACCCGATAGATTCTTAATGATAATGAAATTATATTTATTTTTTATTTATTTTGTGCACTCTTTCTATGCTCACAAGATCTGAACAGTATCAACACAGCGCATCAAGACAACACCTTCAACTCAAAACATCGTTCAGTGGTAATGTCATCAGACTCACCACAACACGGATCGGGGAATCGAAATGTCCAAAGAAATTCCCTTCAACGGATCAGAAGCAGAAGTAACAGAAAATACGATTCCAGCAAAAAACCCAAAGAATCCGGTTTAACACTACTGGAAATACTATGCGGGGATTTTGAACATGGCGTGATATTGCTGAAGAAGAACGACAGACAAAACGACTCCAGGTTTGGTAACACATCCAATGATTTGGAACATCAGCGTGATAAGCAGTCTAAGAAAGCTCATAAAGAGGGACGAAGAAAGAAACCGCCTCCTTCAGATATCTACAAAAGCTTGAAATCTGAAGGAAAGAACGAAAGCTTTATTCATGTTCGTTCTCAGACAAGCAACGAAAACAGACTTGAGGTTGCTCAATCTGAAGTTGGCGACACTAACAGCAGCAGTAGATCAAAATCAGTTAGTTTTGAGGCACTTAACTCTGACGATACGCTAAATACGTCATCGATTAGTACTTGGGGGTTCAGCTCTCAGGGAAGCGTCCCATTACGGGATGGGTCTGCACAAAAACTTAATTGGACTTCTAGCGATTCTGTAAACAGTTTTGGTCTCGGCCAAGTCGAAAAGAGTCTACAGTCACCCGAGAGCCAATCACACGAATGGAATTCTTCAAAGCAAACTCATGGGAAAATAGAATTATCAGCCGCAGAGAATGTGGAGCATTCGGTATCCTTAAATGAGAACGAGGAATCAATAAGCTCTAACCGCGCTTGTTTGACAAGTAGCTTAGAGGCGCAAGCGTGGGAACATCAGTGCAGGTTCGTGCATTTCAAGGAAGGTCGTAAACTGGCAAGGAAAAAGGGCAACAAGCAGGGCTCGGGTGTTGATATGAACAACAAGAAAGAGAAGTTGAACAGGATTAAAAGTCCAGATGTGAAGTTGTTTCAAGTCGATGTCCCACAAACTTCTCAGAGAAGAAAATCACAGGTAAACAAGCAGTTTGAATTTTTAATACTCTATAGACAAGAAAACCTCAGAAAAGATGACTGACATCGTTAAGGAATAAAAGGCAAAGCTGCGCTGACTGAACTCTTTAAAAGCTGTTTCAATACTCCCTGGCTAGCTTTTCTTTAAGAAAGTCACAGAATAACTGAATCAGTTATACCGGATCAACAAAAGAGGAGTAAAAGTGTAAAAGACTATTCCTAAGGTTATTCCTCTCAAGTCATTTTCACATCTCACCCCCAGTTTCGGAAATCCCAGGGGTTTTTGCTCACGCTGACAGCCTAGGCAGCTTACACGCATTTTCACCTTTTTCCACGAACACGTCCTTGGTAACATCCGCGGAAGAGATGAGTACCATATGTCTAAAAATAACTTGACAGGGAATGGATTAACTTTCTCTCCGTTCAACCCGGCTCTCTCAGGATCAATTATCACTTTTCATTTTTCAATTTCTAAGTCCAGATTTTATCAGACGTCATTATTTACGACAAACTCAGGCAAGGTACTATTTAAAGGCATACACTCGACATACACAAAGAAATCGTTCAAATACACCACATAGGGGGGAATCTGTCAACCTGTTCAAACTCCGGCAACGCAGAAAGTGTTTTCTTGAGGCGGGTTTTTCTTGGATGAGATCACCCTGCGATGAGGCGATTGTTTTTTTTTTGGAAAGGGAAAAGGAAAAAAGGAGAATATAAGGGAGGGAGGGAGGGTATGATCGTAGGTTAGGATGAGATGGGACGAACGGATTTTAATTCCATCTGCCATATATCCTGGCGAATGGAAGTTTCCTCGAGATAAAAGTCAGAAAAAAGAAGGGAATCTCTCTAACTCGCGGTGTGCTCTCTCCGCGAATGAGCTGGGGCCCATTTAGCTCATGAGTGCTTCCTTGTCTTCGCTTCAGGAAGAAATAGACAGGGAGACGAGAGAGAAAATGGATCAATTTTTTGCCAAAGTTGAGTACACCAAGAACTTCCAACCGGGCAAGCTAAGATGGCGCTGTAGTAGTGGCAGCGAGCGGGGAGCGAAGAGATATGAATGGAAGAGCTCCCTGGAGGCGGGAAAACGACCACATGCAGTGAAGAAGCAGGGCTACCGCCGTGCTCAGCCCTGGCCAACACAAGTGTGGAGCTAGAGGGAATGAATTTTTTCAGTACGATTGAACTTTAAATGTTGTGTGTTTCGTTTGCATTCCATAACTTCAGCGGTAAACTTCTATAGCTTAAGAGCTAATTTCTCAGTTGCGTTGAGCTTAAGCGAAGTCATGTTAGATTTAGAGCTTTAACATAACAAATCCAAACAGTGAATGGCGGTGCGGTGTGTGAACTTTAGATGTTGCGCGATGTTTTGCGTAACTTGAACAATACCTAGGTTGTATATCGCAACTTTTATTTGGTGAAAAATGCACATTAAAAGCACTACAGCCTTAACGTTTTTCCACATTTCACCTTTTAAAAAAATGCCCGTAAGAGAAATGAGCCGTCTGCGTTCTCAGTTTTTGAGAAAACTTATTGTATCAGTGAATGAACTTTTGCGTGTAAAGCACCTTTCAACTGATTGTCGCTCGCTAACTGGTTAATAAAACCTCAACCTCCAACCTATCAGAGCAAACCTGTTGCTTTTCCAGCCAATTAGGCAAAAACAAAAATTTCATAAACCGTTCGAAAGAGAAATCACTTTAAGAACGCCTCTGCAAAACATCAAAACCCAATCAAAATACTTGATGCTCGAATTGTTTTAAGAGATATTATGACCCTTTCACCAACACAAACCAATAAAACCAATTATTTCATTGCATCTTTATTTCCAACTTGTTTTAAGGACAAGGCCCTGCTATCTTTTTCTTTCTTTCTTCCATTTGTAAACTGGCGTGGATTTCTCGTCTTTTTGTATTTTGTACCGTCTTCCCTTACCCTGAAAACACAAAGTACAATAACTCTAATTAGACGACAGTATACCAACCGATGAGAAGAAGAAACCCGCCCGCTGTTTTCTTGTTTGTCTTGTTTTAATCGTAAGTTACAAGATACAAATTGATAACCCCCCCACCCACCTCTTGCTAAAACTCTGGTGTGTGATGACCATTTAGATTCAAACCGCCTGAAGCGTTCTGCTCAAATAATGACCAAAATACTATCAAAACCCAGCTTTACTCTGATTCGATCTGAGTTTTATATTGAAGATAGCAGAGATTGAATAATAAAACTTTAAATAAATTTTTCAGCATCAACTGGAATATCGAACAGCTATTAACTCATCTACTTCACTTCTGTTCCTGAAATTTGAGCATGGAGGCAAATTGACTTCAAATTCTGGTCAGAGCAGATCAACGACTTAAAATTGTTGATGACCACATACCATGAGATGTTTTTGAAGTTCCAGTTCTTCAGAAACCTTTTGCATCTTCTTTTCCCGCTCAATTCTCTCTCTTAATTCTTCATAGCAACGGTGCCTCTGTTTCTCAAGTCTCTGTAAGATATTGTAATATTAATCCAGTCAGTTCAGAGAGAGAGAGAGAGAGAGAGAGAAAGACTCATCACCGCGCAAAACACCACTCAAAAATATATGGCCTGGGTTATTGACCAAGCTTGTTCCGTCAAGATGGCTGGATATCGGCCAAGTTCTTTTTTTCGCATGTTTATGGAACAAGATGCAGACGGGGTTCATATACAAAAAAAGAATGAGACCAAAATCAAGCCTTCTTGACCGAACAGGCGTGGTCAATAAAGGGTATATTAATGTTAACTAGGCTACAGAGTAAGTAGACTGGTCAAGTTATTTGACATTAAAAAGTGTGCTGGTGAAAAACGTAACAAAAGAAAATCATTTTCTTTCTGTCGTTTTTCATTAGCACACAAACATACTCATACACTGTTCTTGCTGTAGAGTCAACCTGATCTACTCAATAACTCAGATTTCAATACCTTAACTATTTGATCATCTGGAGTTTGAATTAACTGTTTCATGAGTGTTTCTCTCTTGGGCCTGTTGTACGTTCTTGACACCAGTTCTGGCAGGGTGTCAAAATGGGTTGCAGCATCAAAAGACTGAGCTGAAAGACAAAATATGTTGCATGTTAATTTACAACAGTGTACAACTGGGCTGAGTGCTGAGATGATATAAATAATAATTATAAAGCTTACATGTGGTGGTTTAAAAATAAAATGTTTGACTACAGTTCCAGGAGGGAGGCGAGGTGGCCTCATGGTTAGTGCACTCAACTCCAGATCGAGCAGTCTGGATTCAAGCCCTGGCTAGGGACATTGTCTTGTGTTCTTGGGCAAGACACATTACTCTCACAGTGCCTCTCCACCCAGGTGTATAAATGGGTACCAGTGAACTTAATGGCTAGCATCCCATCCAGGGACGAGTAGAAATACTCCTAGTTGCTTTGTGCTACTGAAATCGGGACAACGCAAAGAAGCGGCTGCCAGTTTGTTAACAATTGCACTCTGCTTGGCTAAGCACTATCTACTAAACAAATAGATTATGAGCTTGAGATTTCTATCACGTGATAGTTGATGAATAATCTAATTGTTATAATAAAGTGTATTATCGTTTGTCTCATGATGTAGTCACTTGAGATGTAGATCGCGACATTTCGACTGCTTACTGCTAGTCTTCTTCAGGCGATAGGGTCGACTGATTGCACGGTATCATTTATATCACAAAGGTCGGCTGTGATTGGTGCATTTCAATCCTCCTATTGTTCCATTGTGAAGTCTTATGTGAATAGCTTCCTTCAAGGAAGCTATTCACATAAGACTTCACCCTAACAACATCAACAGGGATAGTGGAATTGAAATTCCTGAAGCATGGATACCCACGATCAAGAAACACAACAACAGGAGAACGGTACAACAGCGGACCACTGAGGGAACAGCTACTCGCCGGAACAATGGAACAATAGGAGGATCAAAATGCACCAATCACAGCCGACCTTTGTGATATAAATGATACTGTGCAATCAGTCGACCTTATCGCCTGAAGAAGATTAGCAGTAAGCAGTCGAAATGTCGCGATCTACATCTCAAGTGACTACATCGTGAGACAAACAATAATACACTTTATTATTACATCTACCACGATGAATAACAACAACCTTTTCCGCGACAGTCTAACTGTTTTAGTATAAATCTACTAGTCATTTAAAACTTTATCTATGTCCTCTTCACAGACACTTCAAAAATGCCAAGAAGCAGTGGTCATTTCGTTAACAAGGGCACACTGCTACACTACTCACCATCTATCACAGAAGAGATAGTGGCGTAGCCAATCAGAGAACGGCATTTGTGACAAAACGCTAGTAGATTTATACTAATACAAAATAGATAGTGAGTATCAAAGAATGACATTTGTGATTGATTTACACTGATACAATTTAGTATTGTCAAATCTTCCAGCACTCTATCAAGAATACTGTTCTCTTATCTGCTACACTACTTAACAAATATTAGGTAAAGGTAATGGTTTGATATTGCCTGCTCTTGGAGCCAGCCATATAATAAAGTTATAAAATACAGAACATGTGTACCTTCTTTCTGACTGTCCACAAAAACAATGTGCTGGTTTGGAGGATGGGAATTATTATCTTCATCTGCCAATAAATGTAGGCTTGCTTGGAGCTTTTCTATTTTCTGTTACAAGAAATTGCATTATTACACTCAGTGGTTCAACAGCTGTTCATTGAAAATAAACTTAAAGCTTTACTACTCAATAACAATAAAAAGTATTGGGAAGGACTGACATATCAACCTACTTGTCACAGTCTAAACATTATTTCACAGGGTGGGTATAGATGTTTTGCAACTGTGTAAATTGGCCACAACTTGTCAAGACTCAAAGCCAGGCCACTTGATCCAATATTCAACACTGTAACCATTATGTGACTGCTGTATCTTTCCCAAAATTCTCAAGAGTGATCAACAATTTATTTCTGCCAACAAATGTCACACAATGTAAACAAACTTTACAACAATACAGGGGTCTTAGGTTCAGAGTAGTCACTGATCACTCTTGAAGAACTCAAGCCCCACACACACAGGTGAAGACTCACACATGTCCATAGCTGATTCTGCAATCAGGAGAGAGTACTGAACTTAAGGTTATATTAAACTTTTTAGATAATTTTCTTTACAAATTACCTTTGCCTCCATAGACCTTTTAGAATTGATGTAATTAAGATCCTGGGTTTTCATCAGCTTCAGTGCCTCTGCAGTGTGCTTTTTTGTTTTTTTGAAGGTATGAACTCCATCCTGCATGTACAACATAAAACAAATCCTTATTTGAACTGGTTGTTTCTGTCAAAACCGTATTGCCAGACTGTCTTCATTCACTATGCAAGTCACCCGAATACAAAACAACAATAACAGGCAATACTTACCTTTGTTTTACTGCTGATCATCTTGAAGTAAAATTCATCTGGATTCCTGTTTAGTGCCTAAACGTAGAAAGTTAAACTAAAATAAGTAATGTAGAGTACAAATACAGTAAAACAGTTTATTATCACTTCTGGGCAAGTTTTCACGTATATATGCTAAACTTGTGAAACAAACAAAATACCAATTACAGTCCACAACAACCACAAATAGAGTTGATAACCATGTAAATACTCACTTTCTCTTTTAGAAGTTTAAGTCTGTTTTGTTTTCTATGGTAATCTCTGCAATAAATAGAGATATATATCCATTCACATATATCAATTAGCAAATAAATCCTGCTGAGTGCCATATGATTACACATAGAATTCAGTGCAATCCACAGTGGAAGCTTTTGAGAATGAGGAATATCTCAAGTGTTTCTACAGCTACAATGGAAGATATTCACTCCGAGAACTTTGTCCTTTGATCTTCATGACACCACACAAAAATTGTATCTACCGACACCAAGAACTGACTACCTGAAGCATAGCTTCAGTTAAAGTGGACCTTTTCTATGGAACGATCTTCCCGAGGAACTTCGCACTACAAAATCTCTAGACATCTTCAAGAGAATGGTTCTCTGTATCCGACCCCCACATGGCAAATATGTAACGCTGTGTCTCTATGTCCGGCAGCCGGACAGGATTTTCAAAATACTCCATGTCCGGCAGTCAAATGAAAATTAATTTTTAAAAATTTCAGTTAATAATGTCAAATCCTTGTTTATATGGCTGAATACTAATTTTGGTGAGTCTGGCATGCGATATGTCGGGATTTATAATGTAGACTATTATAAAATGACCGGCAGTCAAAACGTTTGAATAGCACTCTGGTTAGCCTAAAAAGCACTCCGTTTAGCCTAAAAAGCACTCCGGTTAACCTAAAAAGCACTCCTGTTAGCCTGAATAGCACTCCGGTTAGCCTAAATAGCTCTGCGGTTAGCCTGTTTACAGTTAGCTTTCAATAATGCTAAGGGAAACTCAATAAATACTTAAGTCATCGGTGTCGCTTACCAGGCTGTCGACCCAGGTTTGATTCCTCTCGAGGTCGCCTATCATATCGTCTATTCTACGTTATTTTACTTAAAAAATAAAAATGTCTAAGTCTCACTGCCAGACACGGAGTATTTTAAGAAACCTGTCCGGCTGCCGGACATGTAGCCACAGCGAATATGTAAACCAGTAAATAGAAAATTTTACATGTGATGTATCTTTATGATGTACAGACCTTACACTTACCTACCTACCTTCTACAGCTATCTAAAGTTCTGCCAAGCTTCTTATCTACTTTGACTCTTACCTTGCCCGCAAAACATAATCTTTGTGTTTTTCAAGAAGACCATACTGCTTCCTGCTTTTCAACTGAGTGGACAAGAAAACATGGCAAGGTTTAAATTATTATCTAAATTGTAAAATTATATGAAGCATAAGCATTTAGTCGCTTATCCATGTAATTAACCTTAAGTACATACAACGAAAAAAGCAGAGTAAGAATAAGAATAAGAATAAGAATGTGTCGCTCAATCCACTCTATTTTTCAACAATATTGCTGAGTTCAAGGACAATGCTTTCACCAGCAATAGATTCTGACATCAAAAAGGGCATTCCTCTATTACATTTACCCTTACCTGCCCCCTTTCTTTGTGAAATTTTTGATAAGATTTCTTAGCTTTCTCAAAGGACGCCATTTTTGATTTTCTTCAATCCAATGAGCCTGCGATAACTATTGTGTTTTTTTTTAGTCACAATCCCAGTATGTAAGCTAACACGATTTATACAGGGGACTGGAACTACTCACTCGGTAACTTTGCGCGCCATGTGCAAAGTAGATCTTCTGCAATGGCGAATGTTGGAGAAACCGTGGCCAAATATGTAGGACACAAGGTATCGAGGGTTCGATGGATTCCTCAAGTACAAGGACAGTTGAATCCTTCTGAATCTTTTGTGACAGGAGGCTGGGACGACCAGGCGAGTACAACTCTTGTAAAACACGAACACAGTTTAACGATCTGACAGTTACGTTTTCCGTGGCTATTGAAAAAGTAGTAAGCCTTAAGTTTAGTAAAGATTTCTCGTCTCATTTCGTTGTTAGATTAACAAGTTGTCCATTTGGAAAGTCGAGGAACCAAGTGAAGATTCAGCTGCTGCATTCAATGTCACAAATGAACCTAAATTGTTGTGTGAAACTAATTATACTGGGGATGTCACAGACATAGAGGTTTGTAAAATTAACTTACCCACTGATGAAGTGAGTAAACTCACAGTCTTTGAAGGGATAATCTGTAAGTCACAAAAGCGCTAACACTGTATAAATTATTTCAGGGAGACCTAGTTTTATATTTGTTGTAGTTGGCAAGGTTTTGAACAACAAGACATAAACTAATATCTAGCTAGACAAAGTTTTACAGATCAGTAAATAAGGTGTTCTTTGCATGACATGGGTGATTGACCAAGCGTGAGGTCAAGATGGCTGGATATTGGTCAAGATCACTTTTTAAGTGTTTGGGCCTAGATGTAATCAAGGTGCCATTAATATGCAAGAAGTGAATGCCATCAGTCATCACTTGTGAAAAAAGTTTGGTCGTCAAAGGATTTAGTATATCTATTGCACCATTTTTGATGACATTTTGTGTTTGTCTGGGTTCATTAAAAGCAAAGAAATTTAGAGATTCAAGTGGGTTTTTGGACTGCATCCTGAATGTTTGTATATAGAGTTGCCTCCTTTGTCAATTTTATATAATTTATACAGTTCAACCAGCTATTAAAGGGCCACCCTTGGGGAAAATATAGATAGTGGCTCTTTAAAAGGGGTTGGATGCTTAATAGAGGTAAAAACAGTAGAAAAGCCCTCATCAGGACTTTGACTGCTGGTGGCCTAATAGGGATAGCCATTTAATAGGGTTTGACTGTATAAGAAATTTTTTCAATGCAAAGGCCTAAGTAGGAGTTGAGCACTTGTGTTCTACTGGACATGTGGTTAGCAGTTTCCATGTAAATTCATGTAAAGGATGACAACAGGAGACAAAAGTAAACTAGTCTTTCTTTTTATTCTTTTATTTACTCTCATCCCTGACTCAACTAGATGGTATGCTCCCTGTGAGTTACCTTAACTGAATATTTCATTTGACAGTGCATTGATTCGGGGAAGATCCTGGTATCATCTTCTACAGGAAGTGTTTCGTTGTTCCATTATAGCCCAAAACACCAGGTTAGTGTTACTGTCCAAGTATTACTACTATGGAATTTATAGATTTAGTACCGGCTTGCATTGGTCAGGACTGATCAGTCAGTTTCAAACTTAGCAATAGCACCATCAACCAGGCATAAATGAAACTCTCTGTTAACATTTCTGCTTTATCTCAGAATTAACTAAGGTTCCTTAGGACCACTCTGGGCGAATATTGGTCCTGGGTCCACTGCACTTGATTGGTACACTCAAACCCTAGTGCCAGGACAGTCGACTCCAAAAACTTGAACCCTGGCTAGCTCAAACCATAGTAGATTTCCCCTGGATAAACCTCATACGTACACTGCAATTTTATCCTTGCTAACTCGAACCCTTGATGACTGGAACCTCCCCCTAACTTGAGGCAATCTTTGTTTCCCTTCGGGTCATTTTCTGGACCATGTTTGTCAGTACATGACAGCTCAATGCAAACAGTACTGTAGTCCAAATTGTTGAAACTATTTCTTGAAAAAGTAAATTGCATGAATTCTGTAGCAGTAGCCTGATGTTGTTCTCTTTGAAACCTGCAAAGTTTGCAGTACTTGCAGGACTTTTCCTGTTGCTTCATGTGACATTGTTTATGTTCTGATTTATACAGTAATTTAGAAGTGTATTGTTCTATTTTCATGACCAAATTTTTTTCACTGCCGACTTACTTCTCACGCTTTTCACTGAAATACTTGTGCTGGTGGTGAAATCTGAAAACTAGAGGGTCCACAATAGGGTTCTCAGATCCCACTTTCCGACCCATTTTTTCCTGTTAATCCCGCTATCCCGCCTTTTTTGCCTGGAAATCCTGATCCCACCTACTTTTTAAAGACGTTTCTGCTTTAATTATTAATTTGTTAAATTAATAATTAATTTAATTATTAACACAGAGACTTTTTAAAAATAGATATCGCATAAGATATCACAAAAGGATTCAATGGGTAGCAGATAAGTAAGCACAAAATTAATGATTATAACGTTTCTTTCTGTAAACTGTTTACCGTTTTGTTTTCTTTTGTCCACGTATCACTGAAAGAAAAAGATTTTACATTCCCATATTCAAGACATGGCCAGTAAATACACCTGATAGTTTCTTTCAAAGCTTTCAGCGTCTTCACTTTCCTTGAAATCCGGGCTCAGAGCTTTTCTTTCCAAATGAAGGCATTCCTACTCGCACATCCTTTTTGTAATATATGGCCAAGCAATATGTTTAATGTCTCATACTTTGTTCGGTTAATCATTGTCACCGCCATCTAATGTGGCCAAAACAAGACAAGCGCTCTAGAAAAGGTCAAAAGACTAGGAAAACTAGAAAGGATCGGGGGAGGGGGGGGGGGGGGGGTCAAGATTACATTCGCAAACGTTGAAGATGTGGGAAATGGACAGATGTCATTCATGTCAAAGGATCGCAAAAGGACTCAAAGACCTCATACAGTCTCATGATACTAACATAGTCAAGCGATAATGGATACGTTTGACAGAATCTGACAGTTGCTATACATTACTTGAAACCTGACACAGCTATACGCACAAAAGGTTCATTTCTGCCCAACTTGCGGCTTTTGCGCTGGTCAATTTATGAGGTCACATAAGAATTGAAATCCTGTATCCCGCTCTGTTCCCCTTGTGAATCCCACATCCCAAGCCCATAAAACACTAAATCCCACTCCCGCTCGTTATTGTAATTCCTGCTTCCCACCCCTGTTTTCAGCTCAAATCCCGAATATCAAGGCGAAAAAAAGCCAAATCCAGCATCCCACCAGACCTATTGGGGACCCTCAAAACTAGGGGCCAGCTACTCCAAGGTTTTTTTCTGAAAGTCGAGCCCTGAGACTTCTCTGTAATTAAATTTGATAAAAATGTACACAGTATGAATAGAACTACAGTTAACACCCTTTTTTGTTATTTCCGGTCATCTGCTCTCAACCCCCAATAACTCAGGAACTCCCGATATCGGGGCTCTACTGTATTTCTACTGTATTTCCCAGTACAGCCCTCATACTTGGTGAATAACATGTAAGAATAATTCTAATTTCAGTCCATAAAACCTGAGCATGAGTGGAATACTCTTCATCACATTGGGGATCGCAGCTGTTCATGTACGTGTCTTTCCACAAATGCTAGCTCAGCAGAAATTGTAAGCGCTGGTGAAGATGGAAAAATCAATGTTCTGAAACTTGATCATAGACATCCAGTCAGAACAATAGGTAAGAAGGGAATCATATCCATTTAACCTTGTTTTTGTGCTTTGTTTTTTTCTATATACAAGTTTGCTAGTCCAAAATTTTATCCAAGATTTTCTTAGCATTATAAATTTATTAAAATAATGGTCATTTTTTATTTGGTTTGTTCCTAGATTCTGCAGATAGCACATCCATAAACAGTATCAAATTTACAAAATTGCATGAAGTAGCTGCAGTAACATTTGGTGGTCAGCTCAAAGTTTGGGATCTTCGACAACCAATTGATAAACCTGGAAGAACAATGCTACTGTAAGTGCTGAGTGCAGGTTCATAGAATATATATATTAACATCCGAAAGGGAAATCAAACTGGGTAGCTCATTTGGTTCATGGAATGCACTTTTCATTAATGCCTTTTCATAAATCCAGTTTTATATACACGTACATGTACATTGTATTTATTTGAGCTCTGATAGACGCATCAGAAGCTTTCATGTTCTTAAATCCCATGGTATGGCCTACCTAAAACAAAACTTCATTCCGATTGTCCAAGCCTTGGTACACTTACTTACCAAGAATTAAACTTTAATTGGCAAAAAAGTAGATTGAAATAATTTCCTAAGTATGCAAAGAAATGTACTAAGCAACGCTGTGACGGTGTTATTTTTTGGGCAGTTCTGGTGATCGTGTCTCATTGTTGTGCGTTGACAAACATCCGACCCAGCCACATCTACTGGCAGCAGGAGGTCAAGATGGTGTACTGAGCATCTGGGACACGAGACAGGAACTGTATCCTGTCACACTACTGGAGGCACATGCCGCAGAAAGTAAGACAAGTGCTGTGTTCTACTTTATGGTCAATGAATTCTGTGATCAATATGCTGGACCTATAAGCTGTTACTGACTTGATATGCACCTTGAAATAAATTGAACAGAAGTTTAAAAAAAAGTTTAAGGCCATGAAAATTGAATCTGGTCCTTGTAGGCCTTGAGATGTGTGATATCATTGTAATTTAAGGATGTTCGCGCTAATTGTTTCTGCACATCCTATAGCTTTGCTTGGATTCTACGATCTTGGACATTCGGTGACGTTCGGTGACCCCTACTTTTCTTTCCAGAAACAGATTTTATTTACAATTATCTCCGCATTGTCCAAAAAAGAACAAAAAATCAATGTTGGAAGTTAAAAAGAATTCAAGATTTCTGTCCATAGGACATCGAATCCTAGCATCTTGTGGCTGCAAGGTGCATAAAACTATGGTCTCTAAATGCGAACTTGTTCTTTAAGGAACCTCACCAGTTGACTAAATTCACGCAATAGATCCACTTAAACAATATTTGCCAGAGAACATTTCACTTCAAAGATCTAATTGCAATATTTTGTCCGATTTTTTTCAGATTTAGGGTGTTCTTCCGGGCATGTTCTCTCCAAAACGAAGTCGGTGACCCCCCATTTTTTTTTTACATTTCTGACATAAGTAACTCATCATCTTACAGTGGTTAAAGTCTCAGAAAAAAATCAATGTTGGAAACTTTTCACGCAAATGTCTTTAAGTATATTTATGAAAAAAGTAGCCCTGGGTCAGGTGGGTCTAATCTTGAAATGAACAGGAAATTATTATTCAAGGACAGTGTCCCAGCTGGTTATCGAATCTCCTGTTTCCTAATTTCCATGTTTGCTGAATACTGAATACAATTGGGCAGAATTATGGAGAAAAAAGAAAGTTTGGGGAAAAAATTGTGCTTTTATTAAAACCTTTGACTACGAAATTTTCACCAAAGATCCTCATTTGAAAATCCAAGGTCAAAATAGTTTAAGACTCAGAGATGAATGAAACTCAGAAAAGACGAGACTTGGTGACTCATCATAAGAGTGCTAGATTTCAACACTGTTTTACCCAGATCCATGATTTTTGTTGCCTCCTCTAATTTGATATTTAACAAATTGATGTCAGTTTTTCATGCATCTTTCCTGTTATTGATCATGAATTTCGTCATAGCATGACGCTGTGGATCCATGAGGCGATAGTGAGCGGATTGGCATGTCCTTTTAACTATTAAAGCTGTAAAATAGCAGTTCATAGCTGTGAATTCTCTGTTTTGTTTATTTTTTTTAACAGTATGGGAGGTCAGGTTTCATCCTCTTAGTCCAGACAACCTATTCACATGTTCAGAAGATGGATCTCTTTGGCACTGGGATGGTACATCTGTGGCAGTCCAAAACATCACAGGGTTTGCAGGTGCCAGTAAAAGTCACTTCAGTGGAATTAGTAATGGTGCGGGCGTGGGTGGAGGATATGACAGCATAAGCCCTTGGCTATCAGTGGACGCGACAAAACATAAAATGGAGACATTTTCACTACTTCCTTATAACAGACTGTCAATCAATTCGTTGGATATTCAATCAAGACACTTGTTAAGTGGAAGTGACTGTGAAGCTATTTTTATTGTCAAAGATCTCGTCATCAGATGATCACTTTTGTTATAATTATTATATTATTAATAATGTTCATAGCTTTTACTACTTGAGTGTATTACTGTACAGTTAACATTGCATAATTTGGGAGGATAGACATCTCATAACTTGAATCAGTAACTACTACATTTACGACGATGATATTCATACAGTCACCATTTTTGGTACAGATACATGTACTCCAGAACTGTCAGTGCCACAAGCCACAATGAGGCTGGATACTTTTGCAACTTTGGCAATAAATACTGCAGATTCAAATCAGTTCTTGGAGATGGGATTTCACTAGAGCTTTAAGGTTTCTTCTTCCTCTGACCAAGACAGTTTCAAATGCAAATACTCTTTTCAGAAACACACTTCATGTTGGTATCACAGGTTATCCTATGCATAAGGTGTGTGGAAAAAAGCCCTAAATGACTCTTGATCTCATTTCAAATTCTCCTTTTTTCGTAGAAGGAAGCAGAAAGCAATTTGTGAAGGGAATCTCGTCATCTATCAGATGTCATGTAGGGTCTTTTTCCAGTCAACCCTTCAAATGGGAAAAGTGTTTTTGTCCCCAAAATATTTGCATGTGTACCTCATTTTGTACTCAGGTCTTCAATTTTCTGACTATTTTCAACAAAGACAACACCAATCCTAGTATTATCAGGCAAAAGCAGGACAGGTATTTTTTTTAAAAAGGTAGCAAGGGAACTCTCTTGATTTGGCTGTTACAACTGTTTTACAAATATGTAGGTAAGCTATTTTCTTTATTCTTTATTATTAACAAAAGTAGACATTTGTATAAATTTAAATTCAAATAAACAGTAAATTGATTTCAAGACTCATCAAAGTTTGTGTGCAAAAATTAAATTGAATTGATAGGCCTGTGATTCATGTGCTAAAAGTTGTTGCTGCAACAACAAGTACCAATTATGTACAGTCTAAAACAATATGCAGTACTTAAACCACCTTAACTAGAAAATGCTTCTCCCAAATTTCTGACCATAATGGCCTTCGCAACTTTTGGATTTACCAGCCCGTTCCAGTGACTACTTCCAGAGGGTTGTAACTTTCCAGGGTCCAATCTCTACTATTGTGCAGCTAAATTTTGTACCATAAGTGGGCCAAGCCATCAAATACACCAAAAAGAGAAACATTACCATTAGTTAACAATGAGTTATGTGAATCAAACTATGTAAGATCATTTTGGATCAGTGTCTCGTATCCGTTATTTCCAGTTTTTCTCAAGTCCAATTAACTTTGAGGTCTCTTCTTTCCGATGACTGCCACTTTGCAATGTTTGTTACTTTCTGTGTGGGGTTTGCTAATGACCATAAAATTTGTACATTTAGAGGGTCACTACTTTTAAGAGCTCTTTCAGCTGAAAGGATAATTCCTTTCATCAGTGTTACTGTACAAACCGAGAAAATTACACCTCTTCAACAAAATGTAAATTAGATATTTTCATAAAGGATAATTCACATCAAGTTAAAATTACATCCAAACATATACTAGATAGACTGCCTGAATTTGTATACATCCTCTTAACACATCAAACATTGCCTTGCATGAAAATTAGTTATGATCGTTATTTTCACTGCTGCTTCTCTATTTTGAAAGCAATTGTAAGATAAACTATTTTAGACCAAATATTTAATTTAAGTTGCTTTTCCTTGTGTTGCATAACTTACTTTGATGGGAAACAATTAGCTTGGGATCTTTCCGACAGTATATACTAGTGATGTGAAGTATATATGAAATAATTCATATATATACTAGTATATACTAGTTATGCAACGTTTTTGAGTGGTATACCATGGAATATCCCACAAGTCACTTGTATTTTCTCATTATACACATAAGTTTGCCTAAAAACTTGTGGATATACCAGGAAAAAAAAACTGACAAGTAAGATATTCCATGGTTATACCACAAGATGGTGTTCATAACTATTTTATACCTTGCTATAGAAAATACAGTGGCCAGCACAATCAATGCGACATATACACAGCACATGATGGGAAGGTTTGATGTAAGACTGTCGAATATACAATGGCTTTCCTATATTCTGAATGGCTATACTTTTCTGTGCCATGGTATAAATAGCAGTATTCATCAGTGAGCTTGGCATTATCTACTGACAGTTTTTGTCATTTATTAAGGTCTATCATAATTTACAAAACAAGCAAATTTGTTTCCCAGATTCCTAGCATGTGTTGGCTGGAATGTACTAGGTGTTACTCTGAGTAGCTTGAATGCTAGGTCTTCCATAACTTCCCCTAAAGTGAAGAGAAAAAAAGCATGGTGTAAGGAAATTAGGAGTCAGGGGTGTTCACCATTTGCCAAGAAAAGTGGTTGGTATAATGGTTAATGTTTTTCCAACATCATGAAACCCATCCAAAGTAACAGAATGTACCATTAATAATAATTTATAACACTAGAGACTGGATATATAGGAGAGAAGAACAAATAGTATGAAATTTTCTGACAGTTCATACTAACTGGGGACAACAGGAGTTCCTCAAACCAACTGAAATTTTGGAAAATTATAGTCTAGTTTGCTTTCCAACCATTGGTTAAGGTAAAACTCCCTGGTGTGAATTTGTAAGATGGCTAGTGTCCTAGATTTCTTATTTAGCCTAATGTTGTGTTCTTCAAGAGCAATGGCCTTGGACAATACATTCACTATCATTCTCTACATGGAGTTGTTTACTACATAAAAATGTACAATGGAGGTAACTTAACAATAAAGGCAGGTGGGGGGGGGGGGGTGGGTGGAGAAGCTGCTCAGTAATAACATAGCATTCCATCTAAGGGGAGAAGCATACTCCTCTAGTGACTGCCTGCCATGAATCATGGAGTTAATCATCTCAGCAACTGACTCAATGATTCACTGAGCTGGAAACAAATTGTCCTTACCAGTGCAAAGAATTATTTTTTCCTTGCCAAGATATTTTATTGTCTCAGCAGTTTTTGTCAGACATTCTTCTGAAAGGAAAGGAGGATCGGCGAACACCAGATCAAAGGAGTGTTCAGTGATGGAAGCTGGTAAGTCAAGCGGTTTCTTGTAATCATAGAATATAAAATCTTCACCAAACACAGAAAATCGTCTGTCGTATTCAAATATTTTTGCTTCACATCCTTCAGGCTTGGTGCTCAGTAATTTCTTGTACAAAGTTGGTGCGCAAAGGCAAGCTATTCTGGAAACAGAAGAACATTGTAGAATGACCAACATTGTTTATCTCTTTACTGATTAAGAAACACTTCTTTTAATGGCAGTTCTGAGAATTAGGTGGAGGATCAAGATTAAATAGTGTGCTGGATTTGACAGCTGTCTGTTATTAATATTGTCACCAACCTAACTGGAAATTTCCCAAAGGGAGGGGGGCCATGACTCCCATACAAAAAGGTCAGGGATGCTCATTGGAAAATTTGAATTAAACCCCTAGACCGATCTGGGGTGACCTGAGCTTAACCTGACCCCTAAAAGATAAAAATTAAAATGGAAGGCTCGATCCAAAGCCACTGTTCAGGAAGGGAGCCCGTGCCAGTAGACAGGACTGGAGACCAGCGGAAATCGAGCCTAAAAATGGAAATGAGAGCATTTTATTGTTACTTCTTTGAGTACACCCTAAAAGATACTTTGACAGCTAAAAATAATGGTGTTTGGCAATCCTTCAGTTTTCACCCCTAAACAAGGGGACAAGCTGTACCCCTCCCTGGGCTATTTCCTCACCTGCCATTGCTTGATGCTCTTAGAGCTTCTTCTGCCAAAACAGAAGCTGTGTTGTCATCATACCAAAACTGGCTGAGTTGCTAGAAGAATAATAAAACAATTGTTTTTAATAATTAAAAATTTTTTAACTGTTTTTTTTTTAAACCCTTTAAGAATGAAGTTCAGAGATTTAATTCTCCTTACAGTAACCATACATTTCTTTCAAGGTGAGTTCTGAGAATTTTATGGTATACATATTAATTAAACATTTTTAATCTGGTGGTTAATGATTTCCTTTTTATTGTTATCCTCTTTACTTGTCTGGTTGATAATGCTTCTTCATTAGTCTGGATTTGTTTAGCCATTTATGACAGAGGGAATTTTTAGTTGTCAGTGACAAACTGTAAGAGAGTTATTCCTTCTGTAATTTTTTCCTCTATTCCTCTATACCTCTGTTTGTTTGCACTGAAGAGAGACTGTGAAGGCCTTATCCATCCGATGGCGTGATGAGGACTGATGATGATGATGAATTTTATTCCTCTATTCCAGGGTTAACCTCCATTAGCCTAATAGTTGACGTGAGTGCACCAGATCAAGTGGTCCAGGTTCAAGCACTGGCCAGCATTGCATTGTGTTCTTGGGCAGGATGCTTTACTCTCACAGTGCCTCTCACCATCCATGTGTACAAATGAGTACCGGCAATTTAATGCTGGGGGGGGGGGGTAACTCTGGGATGGCCAAGCATCCCATTCAGGGGGGAGTAGTAATACTCCTAGTCACTGCATGCTACAGAAACTGGAGTAAGCTCTTGCAGTATGGGCCATTGGCCTGACGCAGACCTATACCTGGTCTTCTATCTGATATAACGTACCCAGTCCTCATCTATTTTAAGGGTTTTTTCTTCTGATGCTAAAGTTTTCTGTTCATCATAAAATTCCTGCAAAGCTGCCAAGGCATGTGCCGATAACTGAGGGATATCGTCATCATCACTCTCATTGTCACTTCCATTTGGCTCTTTACCCTAGAGGCAACAGTTTCATACATCAAAACATGGAAAAGCGTTGAGTATTTAGTAACTTATGTTCTTTACATGTTGAGTAATAATTTTTATAAATTTGTTGGTAGGTTAAATGGGAGACTCTGGGGACCATCAAACTAGCCAATTTAATCATTAATGACACTTTTGACCGTGAGCCAATAATATTCAATTACTTTTCTGGATTTCCAGTATATGTACTACATCCATGTAAATAAGGTCCATATACCCTTGCTTAGTGAGAGCCACACTGTAAACTACAGTGGGACACTAGCAATTGTGTTTTTACCCAATATAATTTTATCAGTTATCAAAAAGACAACAGTACTGGAATAGTTTTAGTCTCAAGTTCAAACTGATAATAAAACTGTTTTCCATGTGCATGTACTTCTTAAGTTTTCAGAATGTGGTGGTATATCATCTGTCTCCCCCCCCCTCCCCACCCCCCTCCACACAGGCTGTGGGCTCCCACACAGCAATCATACAAATCCAGTTGATTTTTGTAGCTTATATTCTTTAGTATAACTTTATAATAGTTTGTAAACCGATTATTTTCCACATATAATGTCAGAATGTTTTGAGAGAAATCCTAGAAGGTTCCAGACTTGTTTTGTGGGTGTATCCCCATCATTTTTATAGGGGACTCCCCTCCCTGCCCTGGGCCACTGGCCCGGGTGGGCACTGCCATATATGAGCTATATAGGTATGTGTCGCTGTTAAGGGTATGGTATTCCAGCAGTTTACTCTAGGATAGGGTATATAAATCAGAGTGTTTGGGTCTAGAATAGGGTATCATTTTTCACAAAACTGACTAGTTGGTTGACGATTTTATCTAGACCAGGATCTAGACTAAGGAAACCAGGAATTGCCACTCAAAAATATAAAAAAATCAAATCGGCAAGTTTAAATTTACGCAAATCAGCCTCAACAGTGTCGATAGATGGGGGGATTTGGGGAGTTTACTCTAGTATAGGGTAGCAAAATTCAGCTGAACTAGCTCTGGTATAGGCTAAGGGTTCCAGGGTCCCAGCGGCACATCCCCACCCAGAAATTCCTAAAGTAACCCCCCCCCCCCCCACCCCACCCCGAGGCCACTGGCTTGCTAACTTTAGAGTTAGAGGAAGCAAGGCCCAAAGAAAATGCTCATTTGTAAACCACCTCATATTCAAGTCACTGTACAGTTGTAGCAGCTGAAATCGTCTCACAACAGAAGAATGTCGCCTATATCTCGTAGCACTAAAAAATATTGGATGGTACGGTGCCTGGACTAGCTACCTGTGCATTGTAAGGCTAAGGACAACACTAGATCGGATCATCCGGGCATAATATGTGGTACGGCATGCACCTTTAAGACAGAAGATGATTTTGTAACGTTCTACAATTTTTCAAGCCGAATGCTAAGGAAAGTGACACAAAATTCGGACGACACTGACGCACGTGCACAATTAAGCATGAATTGAGGTAGCCATTTGATCGATTGTGCACGCCAAACTAAAGAAAGCAGAAATTTCAGTTTGAAAAAAGACTAGCTGACGAGAAAATATCTTGATAAAGAAGTCGACTTGTGACGGGTACGTCTCAGAAACAGTTACTGTAAGATACCCCTGACATACCTTTTGGTCGCTTGCACTCTGGCAATCCGCCATGTTGAATGCCTGTAACCTGGCCTGCTAGGTACACGCGTGGTCACTAAGCTCACTAATTGAGATTGAAAGTTTCCATAACGACAGTAATTAGCTGTAATAGTTTTATTCGTTCACACATAAATGAAGTCGACGAATCAGCTGGAGACGCCGTGAAATCCCACTTCTGAATGCTGTCAGGATAAATTGCTGTGGTGTATCGCTCTCTGCCGTCCCATTCAGGGATGCCCTCCTCGGACAAGAGCGAAATGGGCAACGCGCCCGATCAGTCGGTCAAGACGCCGGTAAAAATTTTGCGCGAAACGCCATTGAAGTACCAATCGAATGACCACATAAACAATCTACAAGAAGAAAAAGAAAATTTCCTCAAGTTCGGTAAGGTGCCCCGCTTCACATTTGCCGGAGCCGTGGACTGGCTGGGCATAAACAAGAAGAAAGCTGAGATTCGATTCGATTTCTTTCAAGAAGCGCGTTACATTCTAGAACGCGTGCGAGATGTTTATGGCAGTGGGGATGTGTTTCTGGACGCGGCATTTGGAGAGAGGATTTCGCTTGGTCAAGCATCGCAGACAGTCTTACAGTATTTAAAATCGCATGGTTTGGATGGTTCGCTAAGCGTTTTCTGGACAAGCGATCTCAACTGCAGTGGAAAGATGTTATGGCAGGGACCTAATGTGCGATACAACCGGCCGGAAGCACGGAAATTCACTCTGTGGCTCAAGAAAAGCAATGAAAATGTGTACCTTCGAGAATATGGGATAAAAGGTTTGATGGATCATGAAATTGGGACGCATTTCGTATCCTTTTTGTGCTAACTTTTCATTTGACTGGTTTGGGGTAAGAGTCAAAATTTGAAGTCTTTAGGGGCTATATGTTATTAGGTCTATATAAGGAGCTTAAAGTAATTTTTTTGTTTACATTTGAAATATCTTGGTGAGATTTATTTAATCAAATTAAAATGTGGTTTCATGCTTCACTGCGGGTGTCGATATCTGTTATGTCTGTGACATTGACTGCTATCGACATATTTTTCGCTTGGGGTATGTTGGAATTTCCTTGGAACAACGAGTTGCCAAAAAGTTTTAATTTCTGGTGCTGGTAGTTGCGCTTTTGTGATCAAAGAATTGATGATCAAAGAACTGCAAATTGACGTTTCTTCGACTTCTTGCTAAAATCAGCTGAAAAGGAATGATTCTTGATAAAAACTTTGGTTTCTGCTCACAGAATGAAGATTTGTGTGTGAAGCACAAGATAAGAATCTACCGGTGTGTAAACAAGATTGTCCTGTAATGTTTTCTTTGTTTACGTATTTCTGTTGTTTATACAGGTGTCAACCCCTTTGACAATTTTTAAGAAAAATGTACCTAGCAAAAAAGGCTTCCGATCATTCGATTACTCGATCGGACATGTTTTAAGATTTCCAAGCTTTCTGAATACATCACATCCAAACTTTTCTGAAGCGACTGCGTGATATCACGTGCTCATAAACCCAACAAAGTGCCGGTTCATCTCGATTAGTGAAATGTACACACACACTTCGCGTTACACGCGAATGAACAGCAAGGTCATCAATTCGCCTGAATCCGTGGCATACTTTTGTTGTGAGGAAGACCTGCAGAGAACCTATCCATTAAAAGTTTTCTCGGTAAGATAAGCTGCCTGTTGCAACATTTTTAACAGCAACTGAGCAAGCTTATATTCGGCGGATTTAATAGAAAGTGGTGTAGTGACTGGTGGCAGAACCAGATACCAACTGAACTGGTGGTAAGCTTAATTAATTTAATCAATATTTGTTAATCATCATCATATCATTTCAATTTCATAAACGTCATGAATAGAGCGTATTCACTCACGTGCCCAGTGGCCATGCAAATTTATTGGGACAAAAGAAAGTGTTCACATAGGAAAAGAATTGAGCTCCCACAGGATTAGTTTGGTACACCGACACGGCAGCCGTTTCATTGTTTTAACTGGAACACTAATATGGCTGCCATGACGTCATGTGCATACGCTCCATACACTGATTTCCATTTATTGCAATTATGGGAGCAAATTCAGCAAAATTCCAAATCGTCTTCTAAATCAAATGCCCTTGACTTGTGATCCTCGATCGACATTAGCTTCGTGCTACGAATGATGGTTTGCAACCGTGGTTTTCCAACAGGAAAAAGTTTGATTTGCGGACTCCCAGGTCTTACGCTGGCAGGGTAAATGAAGAAGGACTGGCGGCTATTAACACTATTTATCAAGCGCAAGTCAAGATGCTGTTTCTACCGGCTCTACTGTACTGTACGTATCTTGAAACTGTGTTACGCACAGGCATACGGGGCGGAAGGGGGAGGGGGTGGTTATCAACTTCCGTTAAGACCAGGAATTTTGTTAAATTTCTTAGATGTGATATGGCCTTTTTATACTAAAGACGCATTATCCCCTGTCTGGACGAACTTGGGCAAACATATGTAGTTCATCTGGTTATGACAGGCACAAGACGTATTATGTGTCGAGACATTCTGTATCTCGTAGTGCGTCGTTCAAGACGTATTTCGAAGGATAGTTCATCTAGACGTATTATGCGTCTTGCGCCCGTCTTTATATTAAAGACGCATAACCGACGAACTACAAATGTTTACCCAAGTCCTGGTCCAGACGGATAATGCCTCTTTAGTATAAAAACGGCGAGGACACATTATCCTTCTGGACAGGTAATGCGTCCACCAGTATGAAAATGACCATTGTAAATCATTAACGATCTCGCTCTAACATAAGGGAATAATTTATCATCCATTGTGTTTCACAAATGTTACAACATTCAATCGCAAAATACGTCATATTATAGGATGAGTCCATTAGGCGAAACCTAGCCAAACCGTAAAAGATCTGTAACGGAGTAAAAAATGGACATTGCTAAAATGGGATTGCTTTGCAATTACCGTAATTTTGACACTGCTATATTTCAGATACTGCGTGTATGTCAATTGAAATGTCTTTCAAGGAACTGTTTGAGCATCTGGCAATATACATTTACGATCCAGAGCAGCGATGGAAGCAGGTGGTACGAGCCAAGCGCTGCTTGTCAGACTGTAGCGATATAGGGGGCTGTGGATACGATCAGTGCTATTTCGAAGGTATGTCCAGGGTGTGAAAGAACACGATTGTATTAATTATAACTTGTGTTGCGTCCGCGGAAGTCGGAAGATCATACAACTTGTAAAACATAGTAAATTAGCGATTAGATTATGAGCTCGAGATAGTTCATGAGGCCGAAGGTGGAGTCAACTATCACCTCATAGAACTCAAGGGCTAATAATCTAATTGTTTCAGTAGAATTCTTATTTAAATTTTCTTCAGCTGACCATTCCCAATTGTTTTCGCCTCAGAAAAATCGCGCGGGCTGATTTGTCGTTTGGAATCTTTCCTGTTGTGTACGTGCGCGCACTCGTCAAACGAGAAAACGCTACTGGCTGATAGTTTGCGAGTAGCTCAGCCAATAAGATTGCAGCATTTTTATCAGTAGAATTCCTCTAAATACTCTTAGAAACCTGTCGAAACGTGGTTCCCATAGTCACGTGAACAAAATAAATTCACGCCGTCAGACTTGAAGGTTTAAAATCAGTCTATACCAGGACTTCTGGTGTACAGTGACAGACAGTAAAATTTGGCAGTAAAATGTGAATAAATTATAACGCAGTTACCTTCAAATTGTTCTTTTTACCGTAGGAGCTGTCATGATTCTGCGTCAAGTCAACGAGATCGATTTCAAGCTCCTTTACGCGGGAAAAATCTGTTGCGATGAACTCAGAAGAATCAGGCGCATCGCGCGCCAGGACTGCGTGAAATTACCTCACTTCCTTAGGGACATAGTGTCTTACAAGAAAACCCTGAACGAAATTGCTTTAACGAATGGACTCATACAGAAAATAACTAGACCTTTATCCTCGTGTCGAAATGCCGCCAGGCCAAAAGACCGGAAAAGGAAACCATTCTCTTCGCCGAAAGATCGAAGTTCATGTTGTCCTTCAAGATCACGGAGCGGTCTGTCTTTTTCAACAGCGCGTCCAAGGATTTTATCCCGGCGATCCAGCACCTACAGACGTCTGTGTACGAGTGCTGCGTCCTTCGCTCCGTTGTCGTAGCAACGTAACTTAGTGTCTGTAGGGTTTTTTGGATGTGCTGTCTTCGATCCAAGTGCATTGAAAGTACACGTGTGAGTGTGATAAGAACTGACGAAAAAAATAATAAAGTGAGTGTGATAAGAACTGACGAAGAAAATATAATAAGTGTGGTGCGAACTGACGAAATAATAAGGGATTTTGGTTTATACGTCAGTACAGTTTATTAAGCAGGATTTTGTCTGAGAATAAAATTTTATTGCTGATGGTTTGACTGTGTTTATAGAGTTTGCGACTGATCATTTATCCGAAGTGTCAGTATGGTACAAGCGTGAAGGGAGCTGATAAGGATAACCCGTATCTCCAAATTCGAGAACTAAGCTTTAAACACACTTGAAAATGGCGTGGAATAAAAAAGAAAGAAAGAAAAATGGTGTTTCGAGAGTGCTGTTTTTTTCGAAACCCACCCCAGGGTCCTCCCTAAAGGAGGTCCCTTTTTTTCCACAGAACTTGGTTGCGTCAAATGCATTGCGTAACACAGCCTCTTTGGCCAAACACCTTCTCCACCGAGTCCACTGTAAATATTATTTCTCGCCTCGGGAGAAATGACAGATTGAATAGATGATAATCTGAGATTGTGAGGTCGTGAGTGCTGTGATTGGCCGTGGTGATCTGGGTAACACGAATTTTCACCAGCCAGTCAGCGGAGTACGCCAAAAAACTAAAAATGCAACATGGGGGCCAGAATTTCACGAGCAACTCGTTTTATAAAAAAACCTCTTGAAACACAACGGAGAGTGGATAAAATACTGGAAAACAAACCAAAAGTAGCTCCAAGTCATCCCAGCTCCCAGGCTGTATTAGCTGATGCGCGAAAACGTGAGTACTTTGAGCAAATTTTACCTTGCAGCTCGTCGCGAGGTATCACATGCTTCTATCCGGTGCAGTTATAGTTTGATTTTAACTAAGTTTTAACTTAAATTCCATAATCTCTCCATGTAGATATCGCAGATAAATTTTTTAGACATTTCTGTAACTGAAATACGCGGCAGAACTTCTTTTTTTTGGTCATAAATCCAATCAACTTTGCAGGTTTGCAGTGTATGAATGACATAACCATTCCATTTTGTTCCCGCCGTGTCTTCCCGGGGTTGGGGGCGGGGGGAGGGGGGACACCCATATGAAAAGGACGGGGGTGCTCGTGGTACCGGATTTGGTACCTCTCAGGGTGTTCAGCCTGGGAAGGTCCCACAGCAGGAGCTTTCACAGTACTGTTTAGGGTATTGAGGCCAAAAAAAAAAAGCAGTATTAGTTAATGTGTTACTTTAGGAGTGAAAAAAATTTCAAGCCACCCCCACAAAACAGGGTCTTGGTACCTCTAAGGGGTTCTAATTTCCAGCAAGCACCTGCCGTCCTTTTTATACAGGATTCCCCCCCCCCCCCCCCCGTATCTTCTCTATCTTGGCATTCTATTTGCTTATGAATAAGATAAGGAAAGGCTAAAGACTTCACAGTGCCAATTGTATAATTAAAGTATATTGCATTGTGTCGACAAATCATGGCTTAAAATACAATGCAACATATAACAATGCTATTTAACAATTGAAAAAGACTAAATAAAAAGAGGAAATAAAAAGACAAGGTAGAGGAGGGAGAAAGGGAAAAGAAAGAAAGATTTGTCCTTCCCCCTCTTTTTACCCTGTGAGCTGTCTAATCCCAAGGTAGAGAGCTTGTATACAAGCTCTAATAGTTATTGCATAAGTCCATCTATTGCATCAGATTCAGAGGTGTTTACTTGAGCTTGGCTGGGGTATTGTATTAATCTTGGGTCATATTTCCTCTTCAGTGTCCTGTGTGCTTCCCAAAGAACTTAAGAATTCAATTTTAGTTCATAGTATGCAGCAAGTTTATTTACCTTTTATTTCCAGAAAATGAAGAACTGTTTAAAGAAAGAGATAGAAAAGATGATGAGTTTTTAGGTCGACTCAAAGATTTCAAAATTGATACACTGGAAGCTCCAGCACAAATGGTAAGCATTTTATTTTATTTATTTATTTATTTATTTATTTTTTTATTGTTTTACTTGAGTATCACAGTATAAACATCTTTTAGTATTAACTCTGAGCATTCGGTAGTAAACCAAGGCAACAATATCACCTGAGTAGATTCTTTTCTTTATTCTCATCACTTGTCTGTTTAAACTGTATTGATAGCATAGGAAGAGAAATTAGATTTAAATCACTCTTGGAAGAGGCATGTTTGTGTACCTCAGCAGTTTAAAATGTTTTTTTCTAAGGTTGCTATCTGTAAGATCATCACTGGCTTTTAAATAATAACAAATCAAAAGCACACTCTATTCCTGCACATACATTTCTTGGTTTCTGAAAGAACGTTCATGTTGCAGGGGGAGATTGCATAATGAATGGTGAAAATGCAATTCTCCACTTAACATAGAATTAATTCAGTTTTATTATAATATTTTGAAAGACTGCAGACATCTTTTCATTGTCTCCCAGATAGTTTCCTGAACTCTTTACAGAATGAGCCAACAGACTTCGTAATTAACATTTTGGGAAACATTTTGACTGGTTAAATGTATGGGTCCAGGGCTCCAAAGAAAGTTGAATTCCAGCTTACCTTTCGGACAAGCAGCTCTCACATTTTACTTGCCATGGGCAAGTCTTAGATTACTTTTTGTTATTTAGTTGGCAGACAACTTGCCTGGGCCCTCTCCCATTGGGCAAGTGAGGATAAAAAGTTACTTGCCAATAGGAAAATCTACTTGTTCTGGACTAGTCTGCTTAGCAAGTGTTCTTTTACAAAGAGCTTTTTGCGCATCCTGGCTGCATGCAGATAATAGTCCCGGACGGCCGGACACACTTTTTTCGAGCCCCGCAGGTGTAGCTGTTAGCATGCTTTGTAACAGTCTATTCATACCAATGTGCCCTTTCACCCATAAAGCTGGGTTGGGTTTTAGAAAAGTAGTGAGAACATAAAGCGGGGCTGCAAATAACAGTTGGTCATCAGGCATTGGCTGACCAAAATTTGCTCATGTCCAACAAAATCCCAACTGTCAGACATTATGTCCAGACAATTTTTTATCGTAAATCATTTTATGGTAAGGATGAGTAAAAATCTACATTGAGTAAATCTTTCCTTTTTCAGTGATGTCCAACCACAATAAATTATTTGTTTTGTCTGACCAAGATGGTGTCTTAGTAGGACAAATGTCCTTTCAAGAGAAAAAAATTATTTGCAGCCCTGTAGAGTGAATACTATTACAGGAAGATTGCAAGTGAAAAGGAATGCATACAGTAAGTCAGTTAGTTATGACTCAATGGTGCAAATAGCAAGCGGATGCAGTTAGCACGGAATATCTGTACGCCAGCTAGTGATTTCAGGTAGAGGAGTGTGAACTAATTAGAAGCTTGGTGCAAGGCAGCTCAGTGTGATATGCCAGCCAGTATAGTGAATAAATAGGTCTAACCATGGGAACTGGTATAGCTTAGAGCTAGGACTAATAGTGATATGAGAAAGGATATGTTATTTTTTCCATATTTTCTAAATAACTGCATGGTGTCATGACGAATACAAAGGTTGCATAACGTATTTTTTTTTAAATGGCTACCTGCACATTTATGTCCAGCGAGATGTTTTGCATCATTTTGTGATAATTTTGCATTTCGCCAATTCCAGTCGCTAGTTCCCTTATTGGTGAACTCTTTGACCAATCAAAACACTTGACACTTCTTTCAGCCAATCACGAGAAGCGCCGAAACAAAAAGGAGTCTACCCATGTCTCGTGAGTCACGGGGTCCTGCTGAAATCGGCCAGGTGCCCAAGGGGAAAATAACCAACGTTCAGTTGTCGGAACTGTTTGCGAAAAGACTGGAGGATCCCGACACATGGACAGCAGAGACGCTTGCTAAACATTACCAACTCGACCAGGAGGCCTTGTCTGCGGTTTTGAAATTTTATAGTGACTACGCAATTGTTAAGAAAAGAGACTTACCCAGACCGGAGGAGCCGAAGTTTCTTGGTTGACATGGTTGATATGGACCTATATCTGCTGCGGCCGGTGAATATGGATTGATGTCGCATGGCAGGGAAACAATTTACGGTATCATATGATTGGTTACTTAACAGTGTCGATATCCGTTGATCAGCTCCTTGGGAAAAAAAAAGGCAACGCTGTGTGGGGAAATTTTGGTATGAACTCCAAGTTATTCCAATTTGTGTCTTGTTCTCTTCAGTTTGACTGATTTCGATCGTTTCCGTTTGGATAGTAAAAAAATGTTGCATCGGCGGTAGAACGTTCGAGTGCAGTCGATGGTTTGGTGGTGACAAAAGTCAATTCAATCATGGCAAATATTATATCTCGGTATCTTTCACCACTTTAATAGTCAAACTTTACAGAAATACCGCCAACTGCTAGTTTTCTTTGGTGAAAAAAAATACATACTCTGAGCGGTCAACCTTACCTTTCAACCTTTTACTGAATAATACCGAGTTGACATCTTACTCGATACTGAGGGATTGCTGATAATGACGAAGACCAGTTATTTCACGCTGTGAGAACCGGACATAATCCTTGTCTGAAGGACTGGCGAACTTGCTCTTCAAAGAATAAAGGCGAGAGAGAAAAGAGACAGGAAAACGTTGTTATTTTAGCATTTAAGGGCCCAGCGGTATCTTTTCATTGTGAAATGTTTTTTTTCCTGTGACTCAAAGTAACACACTGACATGTGTTGGTGCTAATGCAGTGGCTTGCCAACTCTTCCCCTCTCCTCCCCTAAAATCATTGCTACCGTGTTCAAAGTTTCCATGAACCTGCAGAAATAAACGGCGACGTTACGAAACTGATTTTGCTTTGGTTTTCTTTCTTAAGTTAAACGGAAAATTCAGTTGATAACTTTCCCGCGGCTGTTTGAGAGCTGTAAAATCCAAGCCCGTATAGCAGAATTTCTTGGATCCTTTCCATTAGTGATATCTTTTTATCATAGAATTGTCGCCAGAGCTCGGTGGTGAAGTCCAGTTTCTGTAGGTTGAAGCACCAAGGGTATTAGTGCTAACTCTCTTGGATAGAATGCTTTTCCATCAGCGGTTATTTCCAGCATTCCGCGAATGTATGAACGAAGGAACCAAAACATGAACACTGAAAAGTGTTTTAATATGGGCCGGGACGCATTCCAGGGGAAACATTCAGTTTTAAATTCGAAAATGCACCAACGCATTTCGAATTTTGCTTTCAATCAACTTTGACTCGTTTTGGAATTTGTATTTTATTGGCAATTGTGAGAGCCAAGAACCTTCACAACTCAATTCTCGAAGGGAGCTCTTGTCTCCTTTGCTGACTGCTAAATCCCCAAAAAATAAGGTAATGATAAAAGGGTAAAAAAATTAATGAGTTAATGGCTAAAACTATCAAGAGTACAACTAGCCATTCCATCCAGAACAAAATTGCATTTTTATGTTGTTGTTCTCTTTTTTTAAATTCAGGGGTTTTAAGCCCGTTATTACAATCATTAAGTGATATTATGGTTATGTATGATAATCTGTCTGCCTTCATTCTGTACGTGAAGAAATCTTTACCCAGCAATTTAAAACATTTTTGTGTTTCCAAAATATTTCCTGGGGGGAAATCTTTAGCGTCACGTATCTGCAGGTAGATAAGGCGGATCATTTTGGTGGCTGATGAAACACTTTGCAGAATGAGAACTTTGGTAAATGCGGCTTAACCAATGTGACTCGATTGAAAAACAGAGATATTAGCATGATGTTGGTCATTCGTGAAAAAAAGTATTCAGACATTCCTATGATATTGTAAACAGTACGGCACCAGTCTCTCTTATGATTACATGTGACTAGAACTCGCACATTTTGTCTGATTAGAGTTTAACTGTATGAAATATCATAACATTTTTAAGCATAGGCAGCGGAGAAAAACAGAATGAAGCAAACACAACGTTAAGTCGTAAACAACCCTTTTTTCTAGGTATTTGTTGGTCTGCAGATACTCACTACTTTTTAGCTACTAAATGACAATTAAAAGAATTTGACCGGCTTTAAATGTACTTTGCTGGAAGGCATGTGAGGCGAATATTTGTAATTAAGTAGCCCTGACTGTCACTCAGACCCGAAGGCTCCGAGATTCTGATTAAGATAATAATACAGATAAGGATAATTGAATAAAACATGTCGCCAAGAGTTTAGACTTCTTGTCAGGAAGTAGCATGTCCGAGCACGTGCGTTCCTCAGTAGTGATATCACCGATTTCCGATTTCTGCTTGTTTTTCTCCATCTCTCGGCGTGATTAAGTTTCGCATTTTGGACAAATCTTCGCCAAAACTTTTGGAAGAGTTTCCTATCTTTTTCTCATCCAGTTCAAACGAGCACGTGCATGCTATCGAGTACGCTGTATACTTACACGTGATCAGCACGCATGATACGCCATTTTCCGAAGCGACGCCGCTGAAGAAAATGACCGTGTGCTCAGTCATATTGAGCAAGGTCCACCATTAGCCCTACGCAAATTATCCGCAGCTTGCATGGAATCTCGTTTACGAAGTTTCTAACAGGAAGGCATTCCAGGAAGTTATCTAATAAAGTGTCTGTTTGCCTTTTGGCATCTTCTCTTGACCCGTTTTATCGCTGAAACCGTTATATAGCCTCGGTGATTCAAAGCAGCCTTTTTAATTTCTCTTCCAGTAATATCGCTTATTTTCTCAGACGGGCTAGTCTTGAGATAGAGAAACTGATCTCGAAAATGATCTTTCCAATTTGTAAGTAGATTGGCATGTGACTAGTACCCATACAAGACCATATTTCAGTATTTCAAGAATGTGAGTTTCGTAGCCTATTTGCATTGTTTTGCATAACCTTTTCTTAATTACCTTTTTTTCAGTAATTAGTGTTGGACATGATGATTTCTCGTTCTTTTTTTTCACCTATTACTCTCAAAGAATCCTGTTTCAGCGCACGTGACCCTGGGGAGCTGTCGTGTCAAGCTCTTATTCCTCGTGTTTTCGCGCTTCTTCGCTAAACTCCACGTGGCGTAGGATCTGACGATTTTTCTTTCTGTAAACGAGCGCAACCAGCAGCTTCGTGGGGCGCGCGCGGTGTTCTCTCACGCGACATCTCATGAGAAATACTGCTAGTCATGCTAAACAGGCTAACATCGTTATATCGCAAAAGAACACAAATGATGCTTATTAAATTGTCGCCTCAGGGATGCTTAATCATCCCTTGTAACAATAATCTGCTTAACGCCCTCTCCTGATTAAATCAAATACCTACCATGCCCCTCCCCATCCGCTAAATTTTGGAACCGGAAGGCAGTGAAATCAATTTGCCTTTGCTTTTCAGTATTTAAGCTGCGTTAGAGCGAGTTTTAGATTAGGAAATCGCTGCTTTTCGTTTCAACTGAAGTTTTCTGTTAGCAAAGGTCAGCAAAGGAAAGATGTGCTTCCGTTTCGCTTCCCAGTTCTCTGTGGAACAGACTTCCGTTGTGTGGAATTGCCATGTTCACAATATTCTCACAGTCTTCTGTTTCTGGGAGTGATTGCTGAAAGAAGTTTGATCCGATTATTTCGGAAGAAATTAGTTTTGAAATCCTTTTAGAAGTTGATTTATACAAAAGTTAGGCGAAGCTTTTATGTGTAAAAACTGATTACAATCCATACTCAAAGCGTAAAGAGTTGAACCTCGCCACCTTTATTTCGAACTCGGTTATATCTTGAACTGCACCCTATCTCGAAATCAAACCATTTTCCCTTGTAAATACTATTTATTCATCTTCTTTCGGCTATCTCGCGTCCCCACCCTCTAGAACATTTTTTTTCCCTTTACGGGGTTCAAGTGTATATTCCAACGCATAACGTTGAATAACACAGGGGTCTAAAAGTGGTGAGTTGAGCTATCGAAACCACTGGCACTGAACAAGTGGTTCGGAACAAAATTAACCTCTTAACCTTCTTTTATGAAACCGAAACAGGCGTCATCGCCTGCGGTGATAGTGGTGATATTTTCTCGTTATTTACCAGTGGTAGGTATGACCACAGACTGCTAAAGCAACATATTTGGAAAGACTACTAAAACGGAGGTCAAGTTATTTTTACCTATCCTGTAATCTCGATCTTTCGAGCTTTTCACTGAATGATGTCAGAAGCTTCAAACGTGCGCTTACAAGACGTGATCCAGAACTCTTAGCAGTTTTTAACAAACTTAATTTCTTCTGGCTTGCGCTTCGTAATGCTATAGTTTTTTCGACCTTTGTGGAGGTTTTTCTTAGTTCTATTTTAAGACTTATTTGTTTAGTTGTCTAAGATCCCAGTGTCAAAGAAAACGCCCCCTGCACATACACTCCCGGCATACACTACAGGGAACTTTGTTCGATCCTCTAATATTTTGTTACACAATTTGTAGTAACTGAACCAGACGGGTTTTTTTAAAATCTAGTCATTAGACTTGATAGCAGGTAGAAATGCTAAAATATAGGTTATCATCACAACTGCGGCTGAGCAGCGGCGTCGTGACCAAATTCTTCAAAGTTGCGCGGTTGTGGAAAAGCAGTTCGAGAGTTGACTTCGATTCAATTCAGGCTCTCCCTCCTTTATTTGCCTCCCTCCCTTGACGTGGGAGGCAAAGGGGAGAAAGCCTGGGATCGAGGTAAAACACGAGTGAATTTAGCTGGTCACGAAATAATTTCTGCTTGTCACGTAGTCATCTTTCCTCAGAAATTGCGTGACCAGCAAAACTTGATTTGTTAAAATATTTAGCCCCTTTTATATCCAAATTCTCTTTACTCTTTCCACTAGTTTGCATAATTCACCATTGGAGAATTCAATTACTTTTCCGAACCAGATTCACAACTTCATAAGGTGGGGAGATGATAGGCAAGCCATTGCGCCCATAGCGCATGTAAAATCAAAACAGCAAAACAATACACTTCTGTTCTTTTCTCAACAATTTATTTTCCCTCCTTCTTTGCTATGGCGAGTAAAGGAAACTGTTTTTTCCTTGGAAAACTCAACAGTGTTATAAATTAAAACTATACACAGACTATATTTCTCCGTGAGAAATTCTCATTTCAAATATATGGCATAGGTACCGACCGCCTTCAGGGTTACAAAATGTTGAAAAGGAAAATGTTCCTCCTCTTAAAAAAGGTCTCTAGTAAGTGTTTTGTGTAAAAGTGTTTGTGCTACAAGTCTTACTTTGAGGCACGCAAAGTGTGATATAACTTTCTTTGATAGAATTAAAATATTCCTGTTTTTTCATAAATTTACCATTGTGGGACATAAGTGGTCGAGAAATCATGGAACTGAATAAACTAAATCAAGTGTAGTGATTGCATGCCTGACATGTAAGCGACCTATAGTTACTGATACTGACTGGGAAACTGTTGCAGCCCATGTGACTATTGCTCACCAGCTGAGAACTGTTCCTGTGAAAGTAAGTCAAGTTTGACTTCCCACATGTTGGTGGTTCCACAGGCAAAGTGGTCAGCAGTGCCACGGTGGCATATAAGAACCACACTTGACTCCACACATCCCACTTTATACATTTTTGTGTGTTACTACAAAATTAACTAAACAACTCAAAGTAAAATTTGAGAAACAACGAGAAAGAAGTAAACATTGCAGGATTTCTAATAAATAATTGAAGTTCAAAAAAAAATTTGGAAAAGCAGACCATTTATGGTAATTTCAGAAAAAAAGGAACAGGTAAGAAAGGGAAAGGGAAATGCCAAATTCTAACTGCGATAAAATTTACGCATTCCCTTCCATAGCACAAGACTATTAACTTGAACAATTGAGAGCTAATATTACTTTCCAGCTCATGTTTACACATAACAGCTACAAATCTAAGACTGGACACAGACTTGATACATTAAACATACACTGGTTCTTTGCTAGTGTCACTGCCACTGTCATCAGAAGAGTATCTGCGCGCTGATACATAGCTGTTTCCACCGTCATCAAAAAACCTTCTAAATGTGAACTCATAGAATGCATGCTCAGGGTGTCGGCCCTGTCTGGGTGGTACTGGCTCACTCGCAACAGGAGCAGCTTCTTCATCACTGCTCATTCTCTCTGATTCATCAACTGGATCAAAGTTGGATATGTCTGTTGGGGAGGAGATCTGTGGACGGTATGGCGCTTGTATGCGACGCACACCAAAGCCCCAGTCCACATTAGCAAAGAAAGGGTGTTGTTTAATTTCTTCAATTCCATTTGCCCCAAGCCTTCTGTCTGGACTTGTGCAGAGCTTCAAGATCAAGTCTCTGGCCTCCCAGCTAAGGGACTGCCTGGGGACATGCAGTGTTGCTTCCCAGTTGATGACCTAAACACACACAAAAAATTATCACCATTACTAATTAGTACAAACAAAAGAGTCCACAAAGTGGGGTATTCTCCAACTTGTAAGGAAACTATATGGGGGGAACTACAGGGGAGTTTATATGTAAGCATTAATAAATAATTGGTAATGAGCTGAGAAGGAATAGCTGTGATGATATAATATAGTTTAAGACAGAAATAATGATAATATGGAACAACAAAGAAAAATAACATGGAACTTGGGTAATGAACAAGGCACAGATCCAAGCTGGGAAGGGGCGGGGAGGGGGTGGAGAGCTGACCAGCTGACAAGATACATCAGTATGGTCCAGAGAGAATTTTGACTACCACTCAGGGACAGTCAGCCTATCTCATCGCAATGGCCAAACTTTGCTACCACTGAAAGAAAGATCTGAAAATTTAAAGTAGTGTTTCCTTACCTTGAGTTGAGTGTCTGCAGGTGTGGAGGCAAGAAATGGTGGGTGTCCAACAAGCATCTCATACATTATCACTCCCACAGACCACCAATCACAAAGCTGTGTGTAACCACTCCTTTGCAATACCTCTGGCGCGATGTAGTTGGGTGTGCCCACTAAGGAATGGGCAAGACTTCTCATGTGCTTACGAAAGTGCCGCTTTTCCAGTGGCTTCATTTCTAATAGTGACTTCTGTATCAGATGATCATTCCACTCAGGAGGAAGATCCCATGGGAGCATGCCATACTCCATACTTGGCTGTCTGTCATGACCATCCTTCTCGTAATATTTGCTGTCGTGTGTCCAGCGAAAACCCGTGCAAAGACCAAAGTCAGTGAGTTTGATGTGACCATCTTTGTCAATCAACACATTGTCAGGTTTGATATCACGATGAACAAATCCCATTCGGTGCACCGACTCAATCGCTAGCACAAGTTCGGCAATGTAAAATCTTGCCAGATCCTCAGGAAAGATTTCAAATTTAATCAAAAGGCTCATCAAGTCTCCACCTGGAATGTAGTCCATCACAAAATACAAGAATTTTGCATCTTGAAATGAGTAATACAACTTAACAACCCATTCATTGTCCGCCTCTGCAAGAATGTCTCTTTCAGCTTTAACGTGAGCTACCTGGTTGCGTTTCAGGACCTCAGTCTTCCGTAGGATTTTCATGGCATACAACATGTTTGTGTCTACTTTTCTGACGAGCCAAACTTCTCCAAATGCACCAGTTCCAATTTTGTTTATTTTCTCAAACATTGTTATATCCATTTTTGATCTCTTTAAGCGGTTATAGTTGGTCTCTTTCTGCACTAGGATTTGTCGCATTTGGTTCCTAGCATCCTGAGAAAGTCCAACTTTTTGCATTTCCTCTTCTAACTGGAAGCGTCTCTTCTGTCTTTCCTCTGTGTCCTTCATTAAATTTTCAAAGTGTTGTTCAAAGTAAAATTTTGTCGCTGCTGGAGAACATTTCTTTAGTTTTGAGTTTTTGTCTCTGAATTGTTTATATCGTTGTTCTGGAGTGAGCATTTCCATATCAGACTCCGACATTTGGTCATCATCTTCCATTGTTGGTAGTCTGTTCTCCTGACCATCCATGGTTGGAATTGGAGGTCGTTTACGAGAATTAGGTGAGTCAAGACGGTAAACAACAGTCCCAGTTGGATTTGTTACCTTTGTTGGACCCTCTATTGTGAATGATGAGTCTGACAATGGCGACGGAGGCCCACTGTCATTATGTGAACTAGACCATGGCATTTCATCACTGATGGATCCAGAGTTTGATGATGTTTCTGTGTTCCAGGAGTGCCTCCACTGTTCTGGAGCTGGGGGAGGAACTGGTGATCTTGATGAAACACGCGGGATATGATTCTGCCAATTACTGGTGGTCTCTGACATGCTAACATCTGAACATGGGAATGGTCTTCTTGGTACAGGAGCATACGCAGGTGGAGGATGAAGTGTTGGGTCAAATGACTGTACAAAGTGCGGCACTGGAGCCTGAGATGTACTTGGTACAGGAGAGTGACATAACACATCACCACTGTGTGATCCTTGAACAACACTGGGGCGTTGAGGTGAGGTTTGACAAAATTGTCCTTGATTTGATGATTGGATGCTTCCAGATGAACTTGGTGGAAAATTAGTTTGAACAAGTATGTTGAAGGACATGGCATTTGCCCCACTGGACGATACATTTGCACATGTTGCTCCCATTCTCCCCCCTTGAAAGTTCTCGCTACCAGAATTACTTCCAGTTAAAGTAAGGTTTGCAGTTACATGAAATTGTGGTGGTGGAGGATTTCCAACAGCACTGTTAACATGTTGAGTTTGATTTTGACTGATTCCTTGAACTGGTTTCGGACCAGATACAGTCACTGGTTTCCATCCGAGTTGCATGTTTGGACCAGTTCGCTCCACATATCTTTGCTGAGGAGGCACTGGCATGTGAGCGCCTTGCCAAGGTTGTGGTGCAACCAATGCGGGGTTCCTTTGGACATGCCATTCAGCCCTTGTGGCCTCTGATGAAGATGCCCTTCCACTGGCCTGTCCACTGAAACTTGTAACTGTACTCTTAGGAGGATGTACCATTGGCACTGCACTTTCCATGGCTATCATGGGGGACTCAGCTCGCTTAGGACTGTTCAGTGATTCTTCTGAGCCCTTCCATGACATGCGATGGACTGCAGCATTATAAGGAGGAGGGAGTTGTGTGCGATTATTATTTGAAGCATTTGAGCCAAAATTTACTCTGTTGTAGCCTTGTGCTGTTGCCAACTGTGTAATGATGTCTAATGATTCCTCCAAAGGCCTGTTAGAAGTCAGTCTTATGGCTTCAGTGGCTGTCTCCTGAAATAAGAGATCACATTGGACTGTCAGATTTATGACATGTAACATTTCGAAATGTAATTAACCCAGAAAAACAGAAATAGAAAACATGTGTTTTACAATATAGCACGGATTTCAATCAACTGGTCAACATCAAAGATTTTCCGGGATTTCAAAAATGTCTCGTAATTTGATATTCAATCATCATATTTTGGCAGCTATTTTTAAGCTGAAGCATATCAAATGGGTACTCAAGTAATGAAAACTCAGGGCTTCGAGCTCCTTCCCTCATGTTCATTTAAGCACAGTGCTGGTTTTACAGCCGGAGACAAGAAAGAAAGCTAAATTTTAGAAACTTTCGATTTGAAACGCATGATCATTCACTTGTGTCCGTTCTCACGTGCACTTATCCGCGTGACTGAAAGGAAGGCATGAAATTAACGACGGCTATTCAAAGCAACAAAATAAAAGCCAGAAATCGAAAAGAATCTACAGGAGCCAGCCCTTTGACCCGAGTTTCCGGGCAAACTACATTCAAACTTTGAAGCAAAGTTACAACTTGGCACAGAGTTGAAATGCTTGAGATAATGCGAGGCAGCGGTGTTGAAATATAACGCGAATCCACCGGCGGCAAAAAAACACACGAGACAGCAGATGCGATCGAGGAGATCAGCTTTAAATGAAACTATATTTGCCCGCAAACATGATGACATCTGTTGCAAATCGAGCGATGGCAGGAAAAGCGACGTAATGAGGAACAAAAGAAATCCCTCTTGTGTATTTTATGGAGATGTAAATATACGACATCCATGTACGGTATGAATTTATCGTTGTAAACCCGTTGACGAACCGGCGTGAACAATTTGCGGCGAAGCCATAATACATATGCATCAAAAAATGAAACATTAAGAACATAAGAATCCCATGACCTAATAGCAAAGAAAAGCGTATTAAATTGAAAGTGCAGTTTCCATGATACATACCTCATCGAAGCCCAGAGCCTTGAGTGTACTAAAAAACTGTTTGTTGATTGACTCTCCGCTTTCGGAGCAGGAGGAATAGCCAGACTCTGTAGTCTCGAAGGGTTTTAAACTGCTCCTAATCTCAGCCAAAGCTTTCGCATGACTTATCCGGCGGTTTGGATTCTGTGCCAAGGGTCTGGTTGCGTTCGGTTCTCCAACGGTAACCGAATTGGACCCGGCTGAAGTCGCCGGTTGTTGTGAAATCCTAGTTGCCTCTGGTCGCTGCTGCTCAGGTTGCCTTTTTAGGTGCCTCAAACTTTGTTTAATGTCTCGCAGCATTTGCTGACTGTTGCCAACAAACGCGATTTTCCTGGCTGGTTCTCCTTCCCGTTCCGCCATTTTAGTCGGAGTTTATGTATGTGTCAATGTTTTCTTTGTGATCGCAGATTTGAGAAGCGTTGAATTCAAGTCGAACCACAATAAAGCTCTGTGTGAATGGCCTTATCTCGACAGATCCCAAAATAAAGTCTTGCAAGAGCCCGACCCTTCAGCGATGAAATTATCTCCGTTGATACGCCAGCTCAAGATTCTCAAATTCCATTGTTGAATAAGTGAGAATTCAGTTTCACGTTGTCCACCTCTAACCGGGAATATTGACGTTGAATCGTAATTTGGGCTCCCAGGCGTTCTCTTGTCTGTGATGACTGCGCTAGAATAAAATATCGACACAACGAAGCTTGAGCGGAGATGAAACTAGTCTGTTAAAGATGAGAAGACTTGCTCACGCAATTGGATATTTGACATTCCACAAAAGACATCAAGGTATCGACTCACTCGGGAGTTATTACGACCCAAAATAACACTTCCGATCCGCGAGTGTAGAATTCGGAGAATCTTCAACAATATTTTCCCTCCGAGCTAAATCGCTTGGGTTCTCTCTGGCCCTGCACGATTTCCAAAACCTGTAGGAAACATAGAAATTGTTGAGAAGCCGTGATAAGGGACAGACAGATTAGCTTGCCAAATTTATTGTTTGCCGTGCGAAAGAATTAGAAAATGACATAGTCCACCCCTTTAGGACATAAAATTAACTTAATTGACACATAGCGATCGTGCCAGGCTGAAGCGTTGTGTGATTGGTTGAAGGTTACTATAGAAACTTGACTGGGTCCGCAGACTTCATAAATATTGGTGTCAAATGATGCCGTTTAATTTTTAGCATTTTTTCCCTGCATTTTCGGCAAATTAATCCGAACGCCTGTTTGAGTTCCCGCGTTGGTTTCCCCTAATTTATGACTATTTTTTTGGTCGCGTTTTGCAAATTAATCAGTTTACCACAAGGATGCAACAACCCTCAAGAGAATATGCCAGACAAAACCGCGAATATGCAGTGTAATAGCGCGACATACCACGACATTCCAATATTATGAATAACATCGTAAATTTATTCACGAAATGTTGTTTGACTGTCTTTCGGAAGTGGAGTACAAAAGCGGCTCTTTAAAGTGACCCTCCTCACTACAGTAATTTAAAACTTTGTTGAATTACAAATCAACAGTTAAAACAAGACTGATTGCTTTTTCAAGTCATTTTTTCTGAGGGCAATAGGAAGTCTGAATTCCCTAGGAAACACGTCTTGCGAATGGCGAGAGCTTTCCGCATTGATTTGAGTGAGTTCGACAAATTACGGAAACGTACAAGTTTCTGTAGCTCTCTCGCTTCCGGCAATGTGCTACGGGAATTGAGGATTAAACTTGGTTTAAAACCTGTCTTTGACGATACTGATGCTACTTAAGGCAGTGAACTAACACTGCATGCTACTAAGAGATAGGGTTTGCGGAAGGAAAGTGAAAATTGCCTCGCAAACTTAAGAAATGATTTCGCGCTGTGATGCCACACATGGAGATCAAACGATAAATAACAATGCTCGCCAGTCACGCGAGCACAAATTAAAAAAACCACGTGTGAAAAGCTGAACACAGCCATTGGAAAATTATGCGTCTCACTCTTCTTGCAACTGTTCTTTTTTACACTAAAGCTGCATTCACTGTACAACTATTTAAGAATTTTTTAAGACACGAATTTGGGGAAGATATCTCGAAAGCCGTTACCCGCGTCGCGTGCACACCGCGCGCGTTCTTCTCACGCCGAATTTACCTGTCTTGTCGTTCTCACTAGTTTGGTTATGAATAAAAAACAGAGAGACGATAATCGATAAAGCTGAGTAGTTTTTACCTGAGCTGGATAAGAAGATTTTCTCGTGGCGTGCGTTTGATCCAATTTTCCTCTACGCACCAGCACTGCTGTGAGATGAATGAAGTGTTTTCTAAAACATTTGTTCACGCTTCACGAAATCTTACGAAAACCTGTGGTTACTTGTATATACGCAAAACGTCCATATTAAGTACAGATCCGGCTCGACAGGAAGTCGGTATTGTCGTTGTGAAGGTGTGGAGCGTATTCTTACTCCTAACATTACATTGATTACGCGTAGGCGATTCGCCGGAGAGACTTTACGTCCCTACTCATCAACATATACAAAATCGACTCAACTGCTTAAAGTTGTTTTGAAAGGAAATTAAGCTGTATTGACGTCAAAGACTGCCGTAAAGAAACACAAAGAAGTACCGTTTAACTATGTGATAACGTTGCTACACAAATCAATGTCGATCAATGTTGATTTAGGTGTTTTCAGGGCGTTTTACATTGACGTCACACTTGAGGGCGCGAGACAAGTGAACAATACTTGTTACAAAGCAAAATATATGCTTGCTCAGACGATTTGCTTGATTGGATTAAAGTCAAAAGTGCTGCTTATTATTTACGGTAAAGCTGCGACGGAATACAAGAACTGGACCTCAGCATTTAAACACTGGACAACCCGAGAAAAGAAATGCTTCCATTCGAATCCTTTTACGGTAACTTTGGAGGCACACTGAAAACTGGCCCTTTTACATTTACATGACAAAAAAAATCTTGTCTGTTTTGTGTAGCATTTCAGTAACAATAACACATCAAGTGTGATTACTGACCCGAGCGAAAGAGTGGCATCAAACACATTAGAATGAAAACATAACATAACATTTATTTTGGTCGTTGACAGATAACCATCACCTTGTGATTGGCATACCCAGGCATGGTTGATTTAAGCCTTTTTAGTCTATTAAAGCTCGACGCATTTATTTGTCCTTGTTGGGTCTCGAAATCTGGTGATACTTCGAGACAATTTATCGAGGCTTTGCACTTTTGTTCTTCGGGTGCAAATTGTTTAATTTGATCTCTGTCTTTGTCCCGTTTATGACTGATCATACCGTGTATACAGCAATTTTGAATAGAAAGTTCCAGGCTCTCACATATTTATCTTGCTAGATAATAGATTGCTGTCTATATCCATCACAATCTGATAGCCTAGAGTGGAACAGTTCATCTATTTTTGAAACGAATCTTCCCGTAGAAGAGTTTGGAATCGGTAATTTAAAATATAACTGCGAACCGATCAGGTTTGTGAAATTCAGGTCACATGAGTTGGTCTGGGGTGGGTGTGACTGAGGCGCGCGCGCTTAAGAACAAATGCTATTTATAGTGACCATTTATATGCCGCGCGACATGTGACTGAATGGGAAGGTCCAATTTAGGCAACAAACCATGACGCCCATTCATAGGAGAGAGTAAAAATAGATCGTAACAAATGGCGCTCGCTTCAGGCTCTGAAATCAACTTACTTAGTCAATGTGCCATGGGCGATTTGCATAAAAAAATCTTTTAGTTGTGTATTTAAATTTGCATGAATCGAAACGTCCATTCTGCCGAGATTGGAAACGTCCCCCTCATAAATTAACGCGAATCAAGGGCCCACCGGCTCGAAACCGTTCACATTACGTGAATTAATTCTTCTCCTTCCCAGTGAACTCGCTTTAATACGATTCTTTGAGTAACAACTAAAAAATACCCTACATTTCAAGAAGAAAACAAGAACAGTTCTCTGTTGAGCTAGATATAAAACATTTGTGTTTGGAAACACTCGCCAGCGGTCAGAGTTGTATCAAAGCTACTTTTACAGGTGTCTTTACAACTTTTCCTTTAGAAAACAACCCGTACTGAGGAAGCTTTCCAGTGTTTCTGTTAAAATTAAAGATTTGTACGACACTCAGCTCAAGCGTGCTCTTCAGGCTTACAAGGTGACCGGACGGATGTACTGAAACTGCTCGTCGTATTAAAGCCTCCTCAAATCCTATTTCCGTATGCGGCAAGCTTGCATGGTTCGTTCACTGCTTATTTTAGCAATGACTTGTTGGCTGCAGGAAATGTACTTGTGGCAAATGACAGTAAAAAACGGCAGCTACTGATCAGTATAATTGTTAACTGGCTGGCTTAATTCTAGGAACACCTTTTTCTGTTTTTTTCCCCTCGCAACTATGTAGAATTCACAGGTAAATCACATGTACTGCATGCATAGCATGGGGTTTAGAACAGTGCCCAAATATACAGTGTCTAATTGCTATGCTGGCTTAGCCCTGGCTTAGGCCCTCAGGGGCATAACCTTGGGGGAGGTACACCAAACAATGAGTCATGACCTAGCAAATTGAGTTCTAATTGATTAACTCGAATCTTAAACTGTGCGAAAATGAAACGGGCGATTTTAGATGATACAATTTCCGTTTTAGATTTTTCTGTTGTTTATAAATCCAGTTTTCGGAAAACAATATTATTAGTGACATTAGTGTTGTCCGTTATTTCACCAATATACAAGATATTTAAGAGTTTGTGGTATCATTTACGTTTTCACATACCCTATATATACATGCAAAACCTGAGCATAACTTCAACTTAATTATCAGCCCGAAAACTATCTCTGAAAAAAGTGAGGTCAGGAAAAAAAAAAAGGCTAAACCAGTAGTTCGTGAAACGGAACCGAACCGACTGTTAGTAATTCTTGAAATTAGACTGTTTGGGAAGTCAGTTACAATATCCTACGCTAAACGACAACTTATGGTGAAAGGTGCTTATTGTTCTTGCGGTCCAAGTATCAGAGGTAAATATTATTTTTAAAGGTCTTCTGGGCCCAAAGTCCAAAGGTAAATACGAAGGAATGAATTTAAAGTGGCGCGTTCATGACACCACAATTGCTTTAAGCCTCTCCACATGTCGACAGTAATCTGCAAGTATTCAAAATATTGGACGGTCTCTTAACTTATAACCCCGCGGGCAGGTTTTTAACAAAGCTGAATGCGCGTTATTGCCCGACCGAAACCAACCTATATGTTGCGCTTTGAAGTAGTTCTATAATTGGAAAGGAACTTTTTCAAACTATCTTTAGGAATTTCAAAATCAAAATGAAATGAGTAAACTCGACACTGCATTTCTGTCTGCAGTTTTGTCATGCTTCACCGAAAACTTAAGAGCATGTTGAAACATTTGTCACTCAAAATTCGGAAAAAATTCCCTTACGTCTGTCTGAGGATTCTGTAGACAACAGTCAATCAAGCTCTCAGAGCAGAAATGCTTCAAAGAAGATGCGAAAAATTTGAGGCATCTGTTTGTAGGAACAACTGTTTCACACGAGACCTAGTCTTGTGACTTTACAGAGTTTAAGTGACGATTAAGAGCCTTTTACACAAAGTGACAATCGCTTTTTCACTTCAATTTATTAACTTCTTTAATCGATGCCTAACCAAGTCATAGGATATTTAATTATGCAGTTATAGAGTACGAAAAGTGAATCAACCCACGAAAGACACAAGCTGAGCAGTAAATTCTCTTAAGAGAAATTATAAGAAATACATGATTAATAACAATGAGAAAATAAGTGTTGATTTTGAGAACAGAATAAGAGATAATCGTTTGAACATTGCGCTTAATTTATAGCAAGGATTCATCCACCTTCCTTCTTTGTAGACTCTCTTTAATTAGCTTTGTTTTTTTGTTGTTTTTATAAAACAATTGTATTGACTTTAAATTCTTCCAAGTAAGATCAGCACAAACAAAATTCATAACGAAAGTGCAAATGTACAAGTTATCATGCAGTACTAAAGTAAAACACTGCTATTTCGAACTCTGAGAGGAAAAGAAAAATAGTTCGCGATAGCGGGGATTCGAAATAACATGGTCAGCGTTAAATAATACGTATTAAATTAATATGTAATCAACATGATGCAATGTATTTTTCTACTGACCAAGAGTAGGATGACAACACCACTGGATGAAGTTCGTTACAAGACAAGATTTTAAAAAGTGCAATGAAAAGCCTATAGTAGTTTTCCACCTATGTTCTAAGGTGATCTGACGTAATGATGATATTTATTTTTGAACTCCACCAATGGTCACGGAATTTGATATGATAACGGGGTTGATTTTAGGCCAAGGACAACAGAAATCAGTTCGAAATTGCCGAAATTTCGAAGTGATCGATAGTAAATGACTAAAAACGCAGTGGCAAATCCAAAGGAAATAGTGTGGAAGTTCTAAATAGTAATCGGGAATTCGAAATAACCAAGTTTGAAATAATCAATTGCACTTAGAGCTACTGGTTACATGCTAACCTTAGGTAGAAGTTCTCTTTCAACGGCGATTGCCTTGCTTGCTAATCTAAGTATTCATTGTTGTAGTAAGACGAGATAAGACAAACCCGGCCAACATTCCACTCTCAGGTGCTGATTGACTAATCGTGTTGTTTACCATATACGCTTTTAATTCAGTTCCAATCGGCCAGACGTGTATAGACATTGCGAAAAGGCTGTCGAAAGGCAATCGTCTATAGCTGATTGCTCAGATAAGCGTTAAATTCACTTTATTGTCAGGTGTTAAAAGAAAACGCCTGTTCATTTTATTTCCAGAAAAGGAAGAGTGAACAACAACTAGTTGTCACAGGAAAATTAATAAATCCACGTTTTAAAGAGGTTAGTTCAGGATCATTAAAAATGTGAAAAATAAAACTTGCTGACTGGCTGATTCGACTATTACGACCAAAGAGAAGTTAGCTTGATATAGTACTGGTTTGACAAGAGAGACCGGCGAGGGATATTGTTTTTTTTTGCAAACTGATACGGGACAAAGTTTATATAAAGGCGCATAACATCGCAAACACGCTAGGCAAAATAACAATAAAATACCAATATGTCTGCATGCAACTATTTGATAAGCCAAGGAGATAATTCTTTAAACATTTTTTTCAATCAATGAGAATTTCTTTCGTCTTTAATTGACGTCATTTACCTCTCAAGTCTCTCAAGGCAGTCTGTTCTTGTCACATACCTGTAGTTCAATCAACGTAAGCTTCAAAAAGAATCCCATCAAAAAAAACATCTCTTTGGAGTTCCTTGACGTCAATCATTTTTCTTTGACATCAATCAGCCAACAACAGGAATTGTAGTAGTAATTGTGCTGTCTGTGCGATTAGCAATTTGCCATGGGCAAGAAATAGCCAATGAAACGAAAGAAAATCAGTTGCTTCGATATTGGACAGTAAATGAATACTAGTTAGTGAATGGTTGACGACATGCAATTGAGTTGATCCGAGTTGGCTCACTGCTCATAGACATCGTGGGCAAGTTCACCTAGTGTACTATAAAATAGTTTTTAATAGACAACGCGAAGAATGACAGTCTAAAACGTACAATTATAGGTATCTTTATAAGCCCACAATTTTCTCTGTCAAGACCATCAAGCAATCAATATCATGCTGTTATCAACAAATACCGTTATGAAAGATAAATAAACTAATCTGGCAGATGCGCCGATTTGCAACAGAACACGGTGAACTGATTCTTATAACGAACATTACATGTGGCGTTCTGTCACTAAAGTGTCCCATGCGGTGTATCACGGTGTACCACTCAAAAGCACTATACTGAACCAGACTAACTGGGACTGATCTGTTGTGGCTCGTGAGATATCTTACTGATCTTCCTGTCTTCTTGACCTAAGTCTGTAAATTGGCCGTTCATGTGATTACGAACGTGAAGCAACGCACGATTAACCGTGTAGGGTATTATTTGAAGAAATATACCTTGAAGAAAAACCGAGAATTGGTCATGTTTATATCTAAAGTGACCGACCTAGTAGATTTCAAGAAAGAGAAATATATACTGCGGGCATCCAACTTGCAAGATTGATATTGATTGATTCAAACTCCCCGGGGGGAGAGGGGGGGTTACTTCCAGAAAAGTTGGATTGGGGTGTGCAGCCCGCTTCCCAAAACCCTTATCCCCTTTATGTCCAAAATCTGCATTTTTTCCTACCCTATTTATGACCTGACCAAAAATTCCATAGCATATTGGTGTCCGTTGCGGCTGACACAGTTGGCCTAAACATAAGTTATGAAGGGCTTTTGTTGACGGTCTTATTGATAATGATGAAAAAGTAGCTTCTTCTCAGAAACACACCCAATTCAAGACCAGTGTTCAAAAACCATACCCTATTTATAGCCAACATGGCCAAAATCGACACCCTATTTATGACCAAAACGGCTGAAAGTCCCTACCTTTTGGAGCCGCACATACCTATATAACCCATATAAGGGAGTGCCCCCCCCCCCGGTTCAAACTGTACCTCTTTGAATCTTACTAATATTGTGAAGTGAATATGCGAGTCAGTTAAGGCAATGATAAAGACAGTTTCACAAAATATCACAAAATACTTTTCAACTGCTGTGTCAGCTATTAAAACAAGACTTCATTAGTATTTGAGAAGATGACGAAGAAGCAGGGAAAATAGAACAAACTACGTTAGGTATTCAGAAGAGGAAAATAACCGAGACAGATTCATTCAACGGATGCCCAGGACTAAAGAGGTTGCGATTTGAAACTGAGCTGCAGAGTAGGGTAACACGGAAAAATGGCAGAACATGCCTACATTTTAAAAGCAAACAGATTCCTACAACAGTACCTTTAAGAATTTTGAGTTTTCCACACTGCGAACGTTGACTGGAATATCCAATTTGGGAATATTCACCCTTCACATTGAATGCTCAACATCTGCTTTCAAGGAAGTATTTGATATTAAACGTGGAAACAGAAGAGTGCGTATTCCAAAGCTATTGAACGCTTGTGTTTATTTGTAGATTAACAAAGGCAATTCCTGTTTTTATTTAAGTCACGTAAAGAGATTGCACTTGTTGACCTTTTGAATCGGAGTTTTCTTTGACATGCGCTGTCACGAAAAGGTTTATGATCTGCGAAAATATCAAGTCGTCTCAAACTAAAAATATCACGTACTCAGGTACCTTTTTTGTTTAACCGTGCGATAGTTTACTCAAGCAAAAGCGTAAAACGGTTCTCAGTCTAGATTTACCGAATGTTGTGCATGCGATGAAGAATAACTCTTAAAATTTGTCACATTCCGCTGGATAAAAATAAACATCTGTATCTCCGAAGTGCTATTAAGGGCACACCGGGAGATAAGCAAAACCGCGGCCTTGTGTCTTTTCGATCTTTGATCGAGGACCAGAGAAGTTTGCACGGTGGAAAAACAGTTGGAAAAATTCCTTAAATTTCTCGTCAGTGAAATTCTTTATGAGTTTGTTTAAGTATCATGTAGAGTGACCGTGCATGAATTCATTCATTCGTGCAAGATTTTCGATTTCCAGTCTCGCTAACGTAACACAAGTAAGAATGTCTACAGCGTGCTATCTTGTCTGTCATCGAGATGTAAACCCAGTTTACCGGTTTAAGCACGTGCGCGATATGCACTGTACAAACACAGACTGGAAGGTACTGTGTCAAAATACAGTCACGTACTGAATGGCCAGCCGGCAATACTAGGGAGGGGGTGGGGAGGGTGGGGCGGTGGTGAAGGGGAAGAGGTAGGTATAAGAGTTTATGCAAACACAAGGAAAACCAAATACCAACTGAATAAACTGATCGGAAAAATGCTCATATCCTTGTACCATGAGGTCTTCTAGTTTTTCTTACTGATACCCGTATATGCATTTTGGTTTGATTTTACGAATAAGTTTGCCTCGTGTTGTCTTTTAGGAGCGTTTTCTTCAACTTTGAATGCGTAGATCATTTATTGTAACTGAACCTTTCTGCAAAATTCGATCTTTTCTGAATTAGCCCCGAGGGCTTCAAGTCTGGATTATTTTTTCTTCAAGATACATCAATTAATGTCACCACTGGTCAATAACGTTTTTATTAATGACCTCTCCACTATGACCAATCATTATCATAAGTAGGAATGTCGTTGTGTTGTTGCTGTCGGGCCCACGGTTATAACATGTCTTATTCCTATGTGGTACTAGTAGATGCCAGTCTAGCAAACCTTGATGGAAACAGGGGCGTTCAAACCTCGGAACTGCGTAGCAGACATGTCCCACGCAAGTGTCTGTATTGGAGATGCCCGATCAGAATACCTAGTATCTTCAAAACGAAGTAAACTGGGACATATCAGTAACTAAGAGAACTGATATCTGTTTGCTGTAAAACTCTTCCATGGACAACGCTCTCGTACTTAATTGAACATAATTGTCTAAAAGTCTCCTTCAATCGAAGTTTCTTAACTTTTTTTGTGGAATGGAATGCCATTGAAAACATTCCCAAGCTACCTTGCGTGAAAACGCGGCTAAATTTGTCGTGGTATTTGTATAACTTAAAAACAGACACTTGGGTCTTGCACGGATATTCAGATAAGTGAGATAACAATAGAACTGAACTTGAACTTGGGCTATTAAAGCAAATAGTTGCATCTAACCAAATTGTTCTGTTTTCCGGTTTTTTGAAGGAATCACTGTGAAACTGACAAAAAGATGAATGGGTCATGAATGGTTTCGTTTAACGAATGTTCTCGAACTAGATTATTTTGTATGTTTGTAGTCCTTGTGTCAGAATGTGTCTAAATGAACTCTTCTTCTGAGAGCTCCTGTCAATCAGCTCAAAACCGCCGGGCTGTGACTGCAATGAGAAAGTATTTCCTCAATTTTGACAATTTTATCCAATCACTGAACTTAATAAACTCAAACTAGAGAGCTGATCACTTACTCAAAAAGTACAAGATCATAAGCGCAAACTGACATCAGAGAGAATCTAAAACAGTCCCACCGGCTTTTATTTCAACACTGAGACTTTTGACTGTAAAAATGGTCCAATTTTACTGGCCTCGGTATCGTTAACTCATCATACTCATTTCCTAATAAGTTTCTCGTCTGTTATTTGTCAAATCATTCTTCTAGAAAACCACTGAACTGTTATTTGTCGGCACTCTCCGGCTTTTGTTAACAGAGGGCAGACCGAATTTAAAATAACATGACTGTAAGCAGAACGTTAAAAAGAAAAAGAAAAAGAATTGAAAGCGCCGAAGATCACCGAATGATCGACGAAAAGAGTAAACAACTGGGCGAATTATGTCAGAGTTTGTCACTTTTTGCCTGTAAAGAGCTGACTTCAAGTTGATACATGGCTTTTAAAAAATGTTTCACTTGCCTTAGTGTCGACGCAGCCCAACCGTTTCTTCAGAGACTGCACTGATACTTCTGTTCGGTATTTCAAGTCTATTGAAACCTGCTATTTTCGTTTAGCTCTACCTAGAATTCAAAGTCATTCTTTCAGCGGCTTTCACAAGACTTTCAGGAACGCAGACTGAGTGTGCAACTCCTTGAGTGGTTTTCCTGTTTGGAATTCAAATTGTTTGCTTACTTCTTGTGGCCTGTCCTAAACAATATACGCCCAGAGGCCTTAGAATTAGAACAACGTGATTATAACCAGCATAGTGAGCTCTCCTGTGAAGATCCAGAAAGTAGGCTAATTTCGATTTATTAAAATTCTAACTTGGCTCCGAGGCTTGGCGCAATAAAACAAAAGAAAACGCATAAACAGAGCTCATATATTACTCACTCCGATAAAGTTAGAAAACCGATTGCCTTTCGGTCTTTCCTAAAAGTGGCTTCAAGTGACTGATCATGATCTACCACTTATTAGATAATATCATTAGATAGTCACCAAGTGGGTGTTATCATATTTCCCCTGATGTATCCCTAAATTCTCAACATTAGCATAAACGATAATTATACCGGTTAGTAAGGAGAATTAATATTTCAGTCAAACTTGGGCTTGTGAATGGTTTGACAAACCACACTATCTTTGGCTGTATCTTCAGGTAAGTAGAGGGCATTTTTACTGATGCATGTGGTAGTGAAAATGCAACCTGGCATGATTAATTTTTCGTGAAGAACAGTTTCATTTGTATCGCTTTCCCAATATTTTAGCCTGAATTTCATTTGCCTATATGGAGCAAGCAATTAGACGAGGTGGATAAAATTACGTCGTGACTGACAAAAAAAACCAAATTCTCCATAGAAAAATTCAGAAAAATGCACGAAAAGCATCGTTAGATTATTAAAAAGATCTTGGAATCAACAAACGCCCAGACAGACTTACCTGTAACTGAGGGATATGGCTGCACGATATCTAAGCGTGGCTTCAGAGCGCACGTATTCGTTTTATATTTCAGGGCTGGAAAGCAACAGTATTATAACAACCCTGCAGCTGAGAAGTGTTACACAGCCGTAAAATGAGTTGAAATACACCTGGTACTCCTGGCCGTCGGCGTCACTCTTTTACGCAATTTGTGGTGAAGGTTTCAAAATTCCTTCAATCTTTTCACATCACAAACGTCACACTTGAGCAGTTTGTGCACGGTTTTGAATGAAATTCTTTCTAATTCGGAAATGCCGTGAGCTGTTTTCAAGATGAACGTGATGGGTTGTTTTGACAGCCTAAAACCATCAACAATTACTCCGGCGATCAATTAAATTCGAATTTGGAGAGATTTTACAGCTTTGTCCAAGACAAGGCACAATGCAAAACAACTGCGGTCAAAGAGAATCTTTCACAATGTAAAGAATTTCTCGAAAATTGAGGCAATGACATAAATTCTCTGTTCTTATCCAATAAACCTTTCCGTACAAGAAATGAGTCAACAACATTCTTTTAATTTTTTTCAACTCTTATGCCTGTAACCTACGTAACCTTTTTCTGTTAGGACGGTCATAATTACCTAGCGCACAAGAAAAACAGGAAAAAACAAGTCGGTTGCTTTTCTGTGCAAGGCGTGTATTTTCAGCCTGATTCGACAGGCCCGCATGTTTTGCTCGTTCGAAGAAACCGCCTTGCATTTCTCCGTAAAAACCTTGGAGTACCCAAAACTCCCCTTGGACAAGGAATTTCTACTTCGACTTCTTAGATCACATGTAAATAAATAAGTTTAAATGCACGCAAAGAAAGCCTCACGCTGCTGAAAGTTTTTGCACTGTATGGTATGTCTACTTTTGCCATAAAATACATAACATCGTGTCACTCGTCGACTCTTACGTCCGTAGAAGAATTTGACTTCAAGTCAGCTGGTTTTGTTGCCAAATGTTTACTTTTTTCCGTTTATCAAAATAAATATGCGGACGAGAAATGCAACAACAGCCAAAAAAAAAAAATACGAATTCATTTCTTGTAGACATTTGACGTATCAGGCGTTCACGGCGACATGTTCTGATACTCCAATATTCTCACAATGATGGATTGCTGTAAATACTGCTAGATAACATTTCTAAGTTAAAATATGAAATCGCTCCCAAAGTACACCGAACACAATAAACGAACATAAACAATTTCACGAATTCTTGAATTTCCCTTGCATTGTGAACATAATGGCATTGCATGGGTCCGTCGTTTAGGCCACCTTTCGTGTCATTGGCTGTCTTAGTGGGCGGGGGCTTTTGAGGTTACTGAAGCTGAGTAAAATCGTAAATTAAAATGTGTGTCTTTTAAGAACTGTCTGACGGTGGCTGTTAAATCTGTCTGACGTCCACTTTGGTTTTTACGATAAAGTGTCAACCGTACATTTCCTTTTGCAAGAAAATATCTTTTTTATAACTTTCAAAGCGCGGACTGTTTTAAGCCGATTTTTCTTGTGCGTCGTAGGAGCAGATAGACTCAGTCAAATGGTCTAGGTTTTGAAAGAATTTGTTTTCAAGTCAGGAATTATTTTTTGTCCTAATATGATCAAGTTTCGAGGAATGTTTGGCTGAGGATTAAAGGCAATAAACATGCTCGTTCACTTAATCTTCTTGAGATTTAAACCTATATTATAATCTTATTTTGGTTTTAGCCTGTATCAATATATCTTATTAACGTCATTGACGTTTATCAGCCTGTACCTTGTTTTCATTAAGTTTCGTTTATGGATCATACTTGAAATTTTTCACTTGTTTCTGTGATGTAGAGAGTGTAGTAATGTCTTTAGTTTTAGGCGAGTATACATGTAATATGACATTAAGAATTTAAAAAGTTAGTGGCAATAGGTCTTTCGGTTTCAAGATTGAAATATAAATTCCTCTTTCTAATCTCTATCATTTCCTTCTAATTTAGCTCTGAGAACATGGAGAAACATAAAGCCGGATGATATTTCGTACCTGATTACTTTCTGGCAAGGCCTTATGCGTCCGATGGCGCGATGAGGACCGATGATGATGATTACTTTCTCAGTCAGTTCTTTAGTCGTAGATCACGGCTGTCTGATTCCACGCACTGTAGGAATGAACTCTATCTCGGACTGACTTGGCCCGCAAACGAAGCTTGCTCTTGTAAAGTTAATTTTCACGCATTACATTCTTTTGGATTTAACGTCATTTCGTAAAAATTTAAATCCGATATTGGTCGAAACCGCAAAGTGTTGGTGTCAGAAGAGATTTCTGTACCTTTGAATGAAATGACAACTTCTAGTATTGGCATGCAAGTATAGAGAAACAATCAAAAAATGAAAAGACAAATTTTGACTGATATTATGAACTGAGAAAGGAATGTTCATACAGGTATTCTTAAAACTGATTTCGCTCGATATTGAAAAGTTTTGTAAAAAAGTCGGAATGCCTGATTATGTTGTATGTCACTTAATGCATAACGGAAATTCTTTTTGTTTTAGTGTGATATAGTGTGATGAAGCTAAAATCAAGACGTCAAAGTAGTAACAGACGAAAATAACATTTTTAGTTTGATAACGTGATCAAGCGACAAATATAGCACCTAACACTCAGGGTCTTAAAATAACTGAGGAGAATTTGCTACCTACTTTTGTAATTACATCTGCAAATGGTTAGACGTTCAAGTCTTCTTGTATAAGAACTATAAACCATAGCCTCCGTATCCTGCATCTTCGGTGTTACATGGTTAGCAGGGGACGTTTAAGAACCCGCACATTCAGTATCGCAAAGAATAGGGCACGGAGTTCTCAGTGTTGTGGTCTGGCTTTGTCACAAGGGTTGGTGCTTCACATAGGGTTCACCTCATTGCACCTTACCCCCTTGCCGGACAGCCGGAATGGTCCAAGAAAAATGGCTATGTCTATGTCTACGACATTTTTATTATATATTTATTTTATTATATATTTTTAAGGTTTTTTACCCCCCCCCCCCCACCCTGCTTTTTATTTATTATTTTTTTTATTTAATGTCTTGCAGTGATGGGAGCATGCCTCCCTTTGCAAGACCCCATAATGTAGATGTAGATGCAGAACAAAAACTGCAGGTTAATTTAGCAGGGAATGGGGGTAGAGTGAGATATTAGCGCTCTCCTTTTTCAGCTACGTACTCTTTGAAACTGAAATTAACTTTTTTGGACCTTCCGCAAGAAAACTAAAACTAAACGAATAATATGCTAAGTCTCTCACGAAAATCTTCAGAATTGTTGTGAACTATATGCAAGTTCTTTGTGATAATAAAATGATTTTATTCAAAATAAATCGTTAATTTAATCGTCTAACCTTGTCAAATACTTCAGAGGAAGGAGAGATCATTTTCGAAGATAAGTAGAAATTTTTCTACGGAAATAAAATGTAAAAATGATTACATAGGAAGAAGTACCGTTATAAATAAAGGTTCCCAAAACGAAACTGAAAGCTTAGTGCCGGGCAAGAGACTATATCATAATCTCTTGTGCCGGGTTAATGGAAGTCGTCATGTCTAATTTTAGTACGGGGCTGGTTGCAAATTAAAGCTTAGCCGGGTTTTTTCAACCAAACCGCTTGTGCGCCCTTCCTCGTTTGCGTTTGACCTCTTGAAAATCATATATTTAGCACTAGTACTTATCTATCAATATTTATCTATCCAACATTACCGCTATATCAGCGATATCCTTCTGGTTCTAACAAAGCCAACGAAACGTTTGGGACTTTTAAAACCTTACTCCCTCGACTTGGCAAAGCGAGATGGAAGGGCAATGCTTGAAACGTTTGCTACATGACTTGGTTTATTATTATTATTTTCCTTTTATTTGACTTATTACACTTATTACCTCCCTCTACAGTTCCCCAAAATCTCACACATATAAACAAACGCGATCTTGACAAGTACCTGAGACTTTGACACTGGCGGTATAAATAGACGTTACAAAATCATGATGGGGCATCTATAATATTATTTGTAAAGTTCGCTTTCATTTTACCTTACCGTTCAGGGCTTGGAACGGAAACCCCCGCGCATTGTTTGAAATACTTTCCGGATTACTAAATAGTCCTAAAGAGCCATTCTGTTATTAGTGTAAATCAGGTGTAAATTTTCGTGGGCGACTTCATTTTTAACAGACTCGTTCCCAGTTCTCCATGCCGTTTTATGCGCCGGTGACATTCTTAGTCAGCGGATGTAACCACATGTTGTCATAGCGATCTGTTCGCACTCGCAAAACAGCAGTAGATATTTGACTCCTTAGTCAAAAGGAAACTTTAGAATCATGACGGCAAACGACAGTATGTTCCCTAGCAATTTGTTTTTGCGACTTCACCATTTTATATGTGATTAAGAGAGTTTTGTACTTCTCTCGTAGATCGAAGAGCAGTGGCCTTTGGAACAACTCTCGACCGCGAACTCTTGCCGCTCAAAGTTCCGGCAAACCGCTTCGGCAATGAACTTGGCTTACGAGGCGCTCCAAATCGCGGCCCAGGGTGTTATGACAATGCTGAGGTAACGAACATTATTGATTATTGCAAAGCTGTTTCTACCTTGCATTGCAAACATTGACCAGATATGAAAAATGAGTGGAATTATTCGTCAGCTGCAACTTTCGATCGATAGAACGCGTGATACCTATCTGTGTACTTCATGAGCAACGTTTGGCTTGGTAAAAAGTTATTCCACGATTTTCCAAGGATAAAACCTTATATGCTGAAAAGTCAAGGTACATCTCTTTCTTTCTTCGAACAGGGCACTGAATGATTGTTTCCGATTTCTAGATCAATGCATGTAATATTTTGTGAATGTTTTCCTGTTGGGAGTATTGAGCGCGTTCTAGTAGAGATGAAATGTCCTTTCCGGTTGTTTAGCGAGTCGACTTGATGAAGTTGAGATTTATCACAGATTTTTATTTTATTGTCTCAACAGGTCAGTGGGTTTATTTATGAACTTGAACGTCGACCCGTATGCAGAAGAGGGTACTCGGTAGGGGCTCGAACTGCTCCAAGATTCCCTAAACCAGCTCATGTAAGTTTGTGGATTTCCTTTGTGCCATTAAAAAGTCAGAACACACTATGTCCTGCCAGGTGGAACTGTTTTACTTTGAGGAAAATTTACCAGTGTCTTGCCTCTGTAGCTGAGACCGACTGCTGCTTCTGCGTTCTTGTCGTGGGATGATTCCCTGTGACCACACTATGCTTAAACACTAAGCCACATATCTTAATATCAACTTTAATTATTTAAGTTGATCAAGGTACGTGCACCTGTCACTGTAAATCCCCCCCCCCCCCCCCCCCCCCCACTGCCACGCTGAGGAAACATGGGGCATTAGCCCCAGAGAAAAACCAAACAAGGATATTTCTGGTCTAGCCCCTACCAAATGAGCCCCACATACAGGGGACAGACTTCAGAAGTGTACCTAAATTTTCCTGCAGGAAACGTACAGCCATTCTCCCTCTGGTGCATTTTTATCAATCCCTGCACATGCATGAAAAATGGTACCACTTCATGCTGCAATTTACGCTGTCTCATCCTATCATGTTTTCAGGATTATTTGGCCGTCCACAGGGACAAAGGACATCATCTCCTGAATCATCATTTGATTCTGCAAAAATGTACTAATCCCCCACCCCTCAAGGAAGGCAAAGGACGAAAATGAATTAATCCCCACCCCCTTGGGCAAGGCAGAGAGTCAAAGCCCCCACAAAGCCCCACCCATGCCCCATGTTGCCCTGGGGTGGGGGTGGGGGTTTAAAGTGGCGGTGCGTAACCACAGTAGAAACTATGCGGAGCTGACACTTTGAGTGTGAGCCCGTTTTCAAATCAAAGTGAAGGGCTTAAATACTCAAAGCATCAGTTTCACATACTCGCCATGGCAGTGAATTCATCTTTATCAACTATTATAAGCTGTAAGCTGATAAATAGCTTATACTGAACGTTTCACTAGCCTGCTGATGTTTTTAGTGCAGAGTGCCCTATTGGGATGGTTTAGGGGGCTGCTTTTCGATCAGGCACTAAGTCACTAACACAATATGGTGTAAACTTTAATGTTTGTTTAATTAATTAATTTCAATTAATTAATTAGCATAGTGGTAAGGGGGTGGGGTACCTCTGTTTACTACGTAAAACCTATCATACTTACGTTAGTTCTATGCTAACATCACAAACCCATATATGTTTTTGCAAATCTCTTGCAATCCTAGGGGTGCTATTCTCTTAGAACAAAATCAATTTGCTCGAAACACATGCGCAGATAACTTACAGTCTTCAGTGTCCAGTTCTGGCCCTCTCTCTGTCACGTAACACTACTGTTGCGTTGCTTGACAGAGAGAGGGCCAGAACTGGACTATTTTGACCGGGGATAGCAGCTGTGTTTCAGGTAACATCGGTTCTCCTTTTTAGTGCAAATAACGGTACTGTGACTGCGTATCATCTGGAATCACCCCTAGCTTGATTCAAGAAATTTTGTCTGCTGTTTTATAACTATTGCATGTTTGCAAGGGTTCAAATAAAGAATGTTTCTTCTTAGTGGCTTGTTTATTTCCTCTTATATGAATGGAGCAAAAAGTTCATATTCAGCTGAAACTTTCCCACATTACTTACATGTACATATAAAACTAATAAATTTGTGACACAAGAAACTTCGCAAATATTGCGGCAGACTCCGTGGCACATAATGAAACTGTCAATTAATTTCATCAGTCTTTGAGGTGACTCTCTCACCGATGTAGAATATAATTTCGACCAAGTAACAATCTCTACCTTCAGTACTTCTCGTTGAAATGCTCCTCAGTTGTATTAATCAATAGCATTGTATTTTAGTTTGATATGAATAAGAACGAACTATTCCTTGACTGGACGTGACTATTTGATAATTAGATTAGTTCTTGTTTTTCTGTGAACTGAAAATTTGCATTTGGAGTAAAACAAAGTCGTTTGTCTTCGATTTTGCATGAGATATTTAGCTTTATTCCATTTATTTCCAGCAGTAAGTAAAAAAATACACATCTTATATTTTTGAGGAAACAAGGGTATCATGTTGCATAGCTCGGCGAGGAAAACAAAAGTATTAAGTTGCATATGTTGGAGTGAAAAGTAAAATTGTCATATTTGCCACTTCTGCATATTATTGAACTTAAAATGATTGAAACTCAAAACATCACAATAAAATTCAAAGCCGTCTTGACAAACGGTAATTGTCAGTTATTTTTGGACCATGAAAGAAAATACAAACATGAAACTTACACAATGCTAAGATTCCTTCTTATCAAGTTTTTGTCTACTCACTTTCTGCAAGGGGAAAAGGCCTAGTTGACTACCAAGGGAGAGAACAGCATGTGACTACTGTATCAGAGCTGTAAATTGCACTCTGCACTATCTGAGATTGTCTCACTAGTTGGAAAATGATAACTCACCTGACCTAGTCCCTAGAGAGACACTGTGAGAGTAATGTCTTGCCCAAGAACACAACACAGTGATGTTGACCAGGGCTTGAACCCAGACCGTGTGATCCAGAGTCCAGGAGTTTATTAAGCAAGGGTTTTTAATTTATCATTTTTGACAGACGTGCCTTACCATTATATCCTAAGTTTATTTTATCTCTGTGAATGCTCAGGGGTTTAAATTACAACTTTTTGACTGACTATTTGAAAACTGTTTTTAAATTGTTTCCTAGATGGATGTTCCAGGACCATCGACTCATCAAGAGATCATTAGCAAACCCATTCACTTTGATGAAGCATTCAAGTCATTTAATGTGGGAGCAACAAGATTCCCAGCGATTAACAAGGTAACCTATGCAAAGAAAGTTTGGTTTTGTGGTGAATTAAAATCTGAAAGGATATAATTTAGCATTGGGGGTAAACATGGAACACATATAAGAGTATTGATGCCAGCTGCATGACTGTATGAACCATAAATTAAAGTTTGATCTACTTTTCTGTACATTCAAGGGCAAAAATTGATCAAAATCCTTTCTTTAAAATATATGATGAATATCATCACAGAACTTTATGTACTCAAATAGTTGTGAAATGAAAGCCTAAAAAAATTGGATTTTAACCCACGACTTCTGCAATAATGGTGCAGTGCTCTGCCAATTGAGTTATTTACCCCAGTGGGAGCTGGTCAGGTTGTGAGTTTATAATAAACCCATAGATTGAGGTCAGAAGCATATCACCTCAACGAGGTGATATGCTTCTGTTGAGGAGTATGCAATTGAATATGTGAAAGATGATATATAATTGTTCAATTGCAAAACAAGATGTAAAGACATGAATGGTCATTGCAGTTATGTACACAACTTAAGTGGCTCTGAAAATAAAGCCTGAAAAACATAATTTTTATTCCAGGCTTTACTTCTGAGTTGCTTAAGTTTGGTTCATATGCTGAACGTTTCCTCTGACAGTAGAAATTAGTAAGTAAATACTGATGGATGAAATAATTTGTAAGCAGTGTTACAAGGATTGTGTCATACTCAACTAATATTAATTTTGATTTGTCTTTGTACTTTTTCCCTTTTCAGGACCAAAGTCACCCTGGGTAAGGACACTTTGTGTCTTATTTCATGTACATGTAGTTTGTAGTGTGGCGCACTTTACTGTTAGTTATTACTGTATTTTGTTTATTATGTCACTGTAAAAATTACTTCACCGTGGCTGGCAGAGAGGGCCAATTTATAAATTACCAACACATGTACAGTCATAATTTTCCCAGTCATATTAATAAATGAGTAGTTTTATGAAAGCTTGTCCAGTTAAGGAGTGATATATCGAAAACTTTTTCAAACTGGACTCGCCTACAGACGTGTGCAATTGTGAGAGCAATTTTTCAAATATCACTCGTAGTGTAAATCCTCATTAATTGCACTCACACTTATACAATTACCTATGCTAAGTAGTAGACAATTTTGGCTGCATCAAAAAGATGAAGAAAAAATTGCTATTAAGGTTGAATAATGATTTATTACATGTTTCTACACAGGCCAGGAGCTTACGAGTTTGATGCTAAAAGAGATAGAAAAGTGAAGTTTCATGGCTCATTTGGTGGACCGCAGACACTGATAACATCAGTTACAATCAAGTGTAATGACTTTGGAGAACCTGACATCGTAAGTATAAGCTTGATTGTTGAGTTAACAGGCCCCAGGTTATTGCATTTTTTTTGGGGGGGGGGGGGGTGGGGGGCAGGAAACTGGAATTGCTCAAGGAAAACTGTGACGTACCATTAAAATCTTGTTTTGTTCTGTTTTTAGACGCTGGATAGTACATGTGCCTGTTGTAATTGATCATGATTTACTTGAAAATTTGTTTCCCTTCTCTAGAGTGATTTCACAATAAACATACATTCAGTTTAAAATAGTATTAACCTAATTTTCTTGTTCAATAAACCTGATCTACATGTAACTAATGGAGTGTGAGGGCCGTACAGGGGAATATTGGCCTGAGGTTGTGGCAGTAGGGATCAAGTGTAGCGAGATCCGTACAAAAACCAGCGAGGACCAATATTCCCCAGCACTGCTTTAGCAAGTGAGGTTAGAAAGTAGTTTATTATAATTATGGTACAGCGAATACATTGCTTAAGTATGGCAAAATCCTGACAGATAATCGATACTCACGGTAATGATGCAGAAAGTATATGCAGCACGGATGCACAGATATGCACTACTTAGTGGAATAACCTTAAAACTGTTGTGGTCTGTTCATGTGGTTGTCAAATTGTGCCACTTTGTATTGACTGTAATTTTTTACTGTCTGAATTGCAGTGTAATTCTTGCAAGAGTCCTCCTGTTGGAGATTACTTTGAATACAAAAAAGTTCATTTTTGTCGGAAATGTTACAATCACCATTTATCAACAGGACAGAAATACACAAAGAGGTAAGAGTTGCACCCTTGCTCACCCTGACTGTGAGGCAAACATCTCGATGTAGAGCAGTTTTCACTTGAGTAAACCAAGACCAAAGTAATATTACTCTGGCCAATCCCAAAGGCCAAAAATTATGTGGTGAGACATTGAAACTGAAAGGAAATACATGTATAGCTGTAACTGTGTGCAAGTGTGCCATGATTGGCTTAGATCTGACATCTGATGAGCTGAGAAAGTGACTGGATTTTTTAATGACTAAGTGTAGTACATCATGTACTGCACTTGTGAATTACTTTCAACCCTGATGAAGACTGCTCAATATATGCTCAGTACGAAATTATTACATAATAATGCCAAACTCTTCTTGCATTTTCATTAGTTCTTACTTATGGTGTATTAAAGAACAGATGCATATATGATGTCATTACCATTTTTTTATTTCTTTATTTTATAATTTACAGATAGATTCCTTGTTGCTGTGCATCTGTTTAGTTAAATAGATCACAGAAGATGACACTTTGACATCATCTGTGATCTGTTACTGAACAGATGCATGGCAATATGGAATGTAGTTGTTAATTTGACACAAAAGAATGAACAGTACGTGAAGAAAGGTCTGTTCCCTAAGACCTGGTACAGTCATTATTTATTATATGTCTGCACGCATTGCAGGCCTATTATGCTGGCTTATTCTTTTCTTATAATAGGTAATTTCTTAAATTTTTTGCTACAGTTATCTCCAATCGTTTTACAAAGTCAGAGACTGCTCAAACATTCATAACCATGAGGGAACAAATGCAAGATTAATGGTAAGAAAAAAACTGGTTCCTTGAAAGAGAATATGATCACTGCAAAAGTCTTTTATGTATGTAGTATTGTAAGTAATGTATTTTATTGTACTATTAAAACAAATAAAATGTCAAAAAAAAGTCTTTTATGGGGTCTTAAAATTTGCATGATTGTGCTAGGGATCCCCTAGGGATTTCCTAGGGATTCCCTAGGGATCCACACTGGCTTTGAATCAGTTATATGCCACTGAACAAACCTTATCAGCCCCCATTTTACTAAATCCCACCTTAAAAAAACGTTTGAAAAAATCATCTGGTGCATTTTTCCTCTGAAATTTCTGTTGAGATTTTTCAATCACTAAAACTAGTTTTTAGTTTGTAGAGTAAATCTTGGGTCACCTCTTAGTTATGCAGCATTCTAAAATATATTTATCCTGTAGAGCTTTTGACTTTTTGACAAAAAGTGAACGCGGTATAATTGCTTAACCCTTCAGCAAATGCTGAAGCTTGAAAGAGAAAACAGCAAATAAGTTATTATTTAAAATAGAACACAGAAGTGTAATTAGTTAAAAATGAAATAATAAGTGAAATAAGTGAAATAATAAGTGTTATAATTAGTTGCAAGCGATTGAAAAATGAAATCTGAAACTAGCCAGCAACAAACAAGCATTTCTAATTGTGTTCACAAAACTTTCACCTCAACAGCTGAAAACAGAACGGGACCTCAAGAAACAAAGATTTAGAGAGGCTTACATGAGCTTGTACTTCTAACCACTCAGGGCTGTGTCTTCTGACCGGATCGTGTATAAAGTACAAGATGAAGTGAAATTCCTTTCACCCAAAGAATTTTAGTGTAAATATGTAAATGACATTCTGGAACACTTATTTATGTAATAACACTATACAAGATTGTGTACCGTATTTTTGGTAGTGATTAGTTAGATAAGTTGCGGCGGTGATGTTCATGTTTGTCTTGTAAGCAGCCAGATATCTCCAGTGGTAAGAATACCACTAACAAGACTCGCCCGGGCTCCCTCCACTTAACTAGTAGAACTTGCATTTAAATAAAATAGCGGTTATATTGTCATTGTAAAACAGCAAATTGACAGAGAAAAAGAATGAAGGAAATGAATAAACAACTTGTTAACTTTTTGTCGTTTTGGAACTCATTGAAACGCTAGTCAATCGAGCACGGTTGGCCATATCACCCTGATAACATCCAATTAAAAGCAATTCTAAAACTTAGTAAAGTTGAGTACCCAATTGGAAGCTATTCCAAAGCTTAGCTAAAACCGGTGAGCTCGCTAATTAGCGCTCGTGGAGCCCAGTCAGAAACCATTCCAAATCTTGCAACCGCTTGTCGGCCAGCCAATCATAGTGTTCTTGGTAGCATACTAAGAGTTGGAAACCACTCCAAAGCTAGGTAACAGCTAGTCAACTAGTCAATCAACTAACTTAATACCCAGCTAACACCCAATTTGAACCCAGTCCAGGGCCTAGCGACAGTTGGTTAGCCAACCAATCAGATTGCACTTAAACACACAAAAAAATTGGTGAAACAATGGCTGGTGTCTTTTTCTGAGTCGCCCTGCTCATTGCAACTTATAATTTCCAATTTTCTTTGTCCGTTGCTTTCCCGATGCTTGTCAGGCTTTGATAACAGATCGCATAAGCATATGCTTCCCCCCCGCCCCCCCAAACCCGTGGGTTCGGCGGCCCCCGTTCGGACGAATACATTTTCAAGTAAAGACGCAGATTTTTTCCCCATGTCCTTTGGCGCAAAGTTTATTCACGTGCGCGATCACGCGTTTAACATTTTAGGCAAGGTTCAGGAGTTCGTGCCGAAAATCAGGAATTAAAATTGATTAGCTTCTTCAGTAGAATCCTTTGTTTCGGGTTTCGGCGCTATTTTGACTAGCTCGTTAGTATGGCACTACGCATTTTTGGCCGGAAGAATAGCTCAACCGTTGACTCATATTTAAGAGCCTCCTTAGTTTTTCGCCCACCACGTTTAAGCGGCTGATTTTGGTGCTCGGGTTAATTATGTAACACAGTTCCACCGTCAAAGTACTAGAACTGTCGCTGAACCATGTCAAACATAATTTTGAGGATGGTTGCATTCCTAGCATGCGGGCTTTGTTCCTTTGACGTCAGTGACCAAAAAAGCCTGGAGCAATGTTGTTAACACAAAGCTTCAACTCGACTGCTCATTTATCTCATGAAATATGTGTAATTGGACGGCAATTTCACTTGTTTGAAATGAATCTTCACTTTGGAGATGTCTCGCGGTTTAATTTATACTCACTGAGGTTTTCTACGACTCGCAAATCACCCATTTCTCACTCCAGTGATGGTTACTACGGGATGCAAAGTAACGAAGTTGTAATTTAGGACTTCGGCAAGTTGCCAAATTTGTCCAGCTGAATTTTCTAGGAAAAAATCAAGAAGTGGCTGAACAACACTGAATAATACCTTGCAACTGGACAGAAGGAAAGCCACATTGAAGGCAGAAGAAATGTTCCACAGGTTTTCATCAAGAGGTAGGTTGATTACTGATACTTATCCTTAAAGGAAACACACATCGTAGTTTTCGACCGAGTTTTGTCAGACATTCCTTACCACCCGGTTGGTTAAAGTGAAACCATGTGATAGTTCACCTGCAGAGAACTCAGCTCTTCGAGCAAACTCTTTCTCGATTCTATCATGATCACCCCAGAAGTCTGAACCTTTTTAGTCCGTGCCTCGCTCTTCAAAATCAATGTTTCTTTTTAAATTTATACATTGTTTGTGCTTTAACAACTCGGTGTAAACAAAACTAACAGTAAATGATTTCCTTTGATAGTGAATTGTATACATGATATTTATTTAGTTCATCTTGGACTGGGATAATTTTTGAATAGGCGAAGTGCCTCGGGCGAGAAGGAGCTCATTTTATAAATTAGAATAATATAACGATATCGATGCGACCGGCCGGTCAGGCTAAAAAACAATTCAGATTTGAATTACACTTGATTGTTTACATATCGTGGTAAGCTACAGAATAATCTGGAAAATACGACTTTGTTTTTGTTTTGTGGAGAGATTCAAGGGACCATGCAACAATGTCAGGTAATGTTAAACGAATTCAGTTGTGGTGCATCTACGGCGGACGAAACAGCGAAGAGTATCGACGTACTTCTGTATGCAAATGATATGAGCAGCTTGTTCGTGGTGAGTGAGTTTCACTGTTCTCTGATAAGTCTGGATTGAAGTCCCTCTATTCCACTGTCTATGTAGGGCGCGAACTAGAACTCGAGTGAAATCTCTGTGTGTCCACGATACAGATTTGTGCTTCACGTTGCCTGGCAGTTCAAAGAATTTCCAAATTCTGATAAGTTTCACTTAACTTCCTACAGTCAACTAATTGTTTCTACTTCTTTAGCGGCCACTAAAATCACAGTTTACGCCTGCCCATTTTGAACCATTCTAATCTCGTTAAACACTTCTCACGGACATTATCTACACGAAGAGGAAAGAGTCATCACATTCCACGTTACAAAATGTTAACTAATTCACTTCACATGGAGTATACCAGCTATAATATAAGCTCAGTTCCAGTACAACGCTTATATTGTAGACCAGGCACCTTGATGCATAACTGATACCTTTTATTCCCCTCCGGCTGTGAACAAAATGTGTTAATTTCCCTCGTCACAGGTCACTAACATTGATTCACCGTCACAGTGACTAACATTTATTCAAAATTATGTTTACTGATACTATGTAGTTTTCCAATAAAGGGAAACATCTTTTTGCTTCTTTCAGTCTTCCGGATGGACTCTGAAATCTGCGAATCCCATTCAGTTTTTTTAGGTGCAATCTGTTTGTAGATAGAGTTTTCGGGCCAGTTTTCAGCTTCATTCAAAGCCATGTTCTTGTGTACACCAAATACTGGCGAATCCCTAGCTCCGAAATTTTCAATCCTCCTTGTTTTGTGCACCGTTATTCAGAATTTCAGGTTCGGCTTGTGAGACGCATTTTTCTTTCTTGGGTAGCGATATGATGTCATCATGCACGGACAAGATCTTATTGACTGTCGCTGTTCCATCTTTCTCCAAATCTTTGATTTCGTATTTTTCGTCCAAATAGCCGATCAGCCTGCCTCGCTGTTCCCCAGTAGAGCACTGATTTGCTATCCATTGAGCTGTTTGCTTACTGATCAGTCCCAATACATACTTTTCCCAAAGATGCGTTGATTTTCCGACTTGATATGTCAAAGCATTTTCTTCAGTTTCTTTCCTCCAGGTATACTTTGACTTCTGTGGAATTTTCATCTCCTTGCTTTTGTCATCTGGCATGCAAAGCTTGTGTCTTTGAGGTACGATCCGTTTGGAATTTCCTTTCAACTTGTCTTTGTTCCTCGGCTGCTTCGTTGAAATGGAAAGGTCTTTGAAATTGTACAGATCTTTCATGTCCGCTGAGAAATACGAAGATAAACTCGGGTCAGCTCTGAAATGAATTACGTCCTCGGTAAATTCGAGCGGCAAGCTGCTAACTTCTTTGAGCATTTTCTTATTAGCATAGCAACATTCCTGTGTCCCCACCTTTTCTTTAACCAAAGAACTTTGCTGTCGCTTAACTGGAGGCAATTCCAACTCTCTCTTATGAACATAATTTTGAACGAAATCATTTATGTGAAATGTTGTTGTGATTTCACTCGTTTTAGGTGTGGAGTAATCGTAACTACGGAATAATTGCGATCTGTTTGGCAGTTGAGCCAACTGCTGTTTCCTTCCATTCCTCTGATTTTCCCATGCATATTTCAAAGACGGATTTTTCCACATCAATCCCGTTGCGTAGCGTTGTTTTTGCGAAGAAATAACGGCCGCTTTTGATGAAGATGAAAGTCGGCCTCCCTTTATAGAGGGTAAAAAGGAATTTCTTTGAGTCATGTCGGCTTCAGATTCAGAGAATTGTCTTTACATTTATGAAAGGAAGAAAAAAATACACTTGATGTTGATGGCGAGTTGCTAAGAGGGCAGATGTTGTGAGTATTGGACGAAAATTTCCAAGCAACCCGACACAGGCTTCTTCAAGTCGATTGCCATTGGTAGAAATTTTAAACACTACGTAGTTAATTACAAACCTCAAAGACCACGGTCTCTTTGTTTTCTGGAGTTTTGTATCAAATAAAACAGTTTTACGATCAATAATGAAAGTAAAATAGCGCGAAACGGCAGGGTATAAATGGTCTACCTTTCGTTTAATGGGGCAAAGACACGCGATCATTTATGCAAATCGAATAAACAAGGATCTAATTATGTCGAAAAAGTCTTATTTTCTACAAATTTCGGTAACTATGAAGATAACTATTTCTGAAACATCTTGTAAAGGAAACAAAATGTTAAATTCAACGGGAAGTTACGCTGTGACAAGCAATGTTTATTCTTTTTAAGCGGCAGATCATTTTTAACTTCCCTCGTTGATATCACCGGGTGTATAGCAAAAACCACCACGATGAAATTAATTATTTGTTTCAAACCCAGAATATCTCCTATTTCTTTTAAGACTGAAAAAATACGTAGTGTATTGTCGGACGAAACGGGGTCGATCAGTTGACATTCTCTCGAAGCTCCCTGAAAACAGCGCGCCAAGTCCTCAAATTCCGTGATCGATTTTCAAAACTGAATGCAAATGTTTTTCTTTTCATTTCTCGTTACTGTTCTCTCGACACATCAAATTGTCCATGAATTTTCCCCATTAAAATTGGATCTTAGAATTCCATGAAGAAATTAGTGTCTTCTTAAACATTTTAGTGTTGAGGGCCCATTAACCGATCTTTTCGAGCCGTTGCTAAGGAAAATTTAGTCTCATATAACCTCATCATTTTTAGTTAGTTCAGAGTTATTTCATGTGTTTCAACTTTTTCATGGTCAGTAACACCAGTGATGACGTCATCAGACCACGCCCATGGTCATGTGACTAATACAGAAAAAATGCAAAGGCTCCCAGGCAAATTACTTTCTCGGGAGTTTTTTCATTGATTTAATATTTTAATTTAAATCCTCATTACGATATGCATCGATTTTGTTTCATTTCTAAAAGGTCAGATTTTGAGAGCATTTCAAAATATTGAGAAATTCGTAATTTTCTGAAAAAAGCATGATTTCGAGAAAGGAATGCATAGTTATGTTACCAACGTTGGCTTTAATCGAAATTCATCGAAAAAGGCTGGATTTAATGAAAAACCGCGTTTCCTTTAGCTTTTAAAGAAACCGGAAGTGCGCCCGATATCTATTGGAAGTTACCCTATCAGCGCGTGCGCAATTTATACTACCAGCGCACTTCGGTAAGATCAAACAAAGCCACAAGGCGTTAATTTTTCTCTTTCTATTGCTCTTGTTTTTCTGTCTTTCTCTTATTTTGTCTTTGCTTGAACTTTTTTTACTTTGCATTTTGCGAAACACAGAGAAAAACATCTAAGATGTATGCGAATTTGCAAGTTTTTGAGTTGTTTTTATTTTCTGTGCTCAGGCTGACGTAAGTGACCGGAAGTGAAATTTCACCTTCTTAGCAACGCGCGCGAGCGCGCGCATGAATCGGTTAATGGGCCCTTAAGCATCTCTTTTACGACGTATGTTTCTCGAGGTCTGCAGTTTCTTGGCGACAACGTCTCTGAGACGACGAGTAAAAATGCGCAACGACACTACATATACCCACAAGAGGTTTATTCTCGTTTCTCGAGTGCACAGGTGTAGTTAAATCTCTTAAGTAAAATTACATGTAAACTGGAAAATCTACTGATCGTATTCCATTGAAAATCCGATCCATAGTGTTGTCCAATCAGAATAAGGATCGGCATCTGAGTCTCCGTTCAGACTCGCTCCAGCCAGCGGTGTACGTAAACTGTTCTGTTACGAGTCAAACAACAAGTGCTCGAACTTCAAAGTACACAGTGGCGAATCTAGGGAAGGGACCCGCCGCCCCCCCCCCCCCCCCGTTAGTTTGGGTAAAATAATAATAATTAAAAAAAAAAAAAAAACAGAAAGACGAGGGAAGAAAAGCCGGCAGGGGAAACAAAAGAACTCCCGCCCCCACCCCTTCTTAGCTCAAGGTCTGGATCTGCCACTGGTACATACATGTGGTAAGGAGAGTGAATGATTATGCATCGTGATTTACAACACGAAATGACTGCCTTACGCCAAAATTTGATGGTATACTAACATTTGGGACTTTTTGTATCGGCTTGCTTGTTCATCTAGGTGTGTGCGGTGGGGCTTGCAACCGAAGCTCGGCAAGGTCGAATGAAACAGCTCCCTTCAGCTGTGTGTTAGTGGTCAACTTAACTTAACTTAACTTAACGTTTTCCAACTCCAGCCTATAGTTCACACTTGCTTATAATTAACAAACACAGGTTAGAACTCTGGCACTGAGTAAATTCGCGAAGCAACTAAGCAAGCAAATAATATTAAGACTGTAAGGAAGAATCGAACGTAAGTCACTAAAGCATAAATGTTTATTGCCCTAAGCTTTAATTGGAAAAGTGCTCAGTTCCCGGGCTAAAAAACCTACTATGACAGTTTTCCTTTTCAAGATTTTGGCTCACATGTCAGTGACAACTACACGTGCTGTCAAGGTTTTGTGTTTTAAACCGATCCAAGATCTTTAAACTCGTTGTTCAGCGAGTGTTGCACGGCATTGTTCTGCAAAAGATAATAAAAGAGAGTTTTAATATATCACCTCAGAAAGTTCCTGGAAAACAGCTATCTCTTGCCATGGTAACGGTCTATTTCTGACATTTTGCTCTCAATGTGTTTTTAAACCGGACATTTGTTCAAATATTGAACTGAGTTTGGAGTCTTCAGAAGTTAAGGTGATTGTTCAAAAAGCTTCTTGCTCACGTACCGTGCACAGACGGGTATAAACTAATGACCTCAGTCCATAAGTGAGTCAGAGGATAATTAGAAAGCTTTTTAAGGCCGAAGGTTCACATGCAGAGAAGAGAAAAAGGGGAAAGAAAGACTGGGGAAATTGAACAACAAAGCGTGCTACCTAACAGTGTCGGAGATAACACTTGGACAACTCATTCCGCCAAAAACGACGCATGCTGTATGTATTGACGTGTTTTGACTATTCTTGTGTGCAGCACAAAGGGATCGCGTGGTCCTTTGTTTAAAAAGATTTGAAATCAGAGCCACAGATCTTTTGCACACAAAACAAATTGTCCTCTAATTTGATATGATAAGTGTTATTGTCAAGACAGCGAATTCAGTGAAAACGATGTAACCTAATTGCTCCGCTAAATCACTCGACTATCGGTGATAAGCCAAAATTTTAGCTCAGGTTTGAAAGAGTTAGTGGCTCAGTTTGAGAAAGTAATGCTAATATTAAAAGTCTCTTTGCTCGAAAAACCGTCATTCATGACATCGCTAATAAACCTCTGACTTTCCCTGGGCCCTGCGTTCGGTCGAGTCAGTCACCAAACAGAAGAGGCTTTTTCCCTTCGCTGGCAAAGCGAAGAAATTTTGATCCAAAGCGGACTTGACAAAGGAACAAAAGACCATTCTATAGAATGTTTACAGAAGTCAAATCGTTTTCAAGGAAATTCATGACATTTTAAAGACGTTACAATTATACTAATGCCACATTTTTGCATCGGAAAAGGAAGACAATATAACGTCTCTAGGAAACCAGATTTGCCACCGACCATGTCTCATAGTATTTATCTTGGAGAATAATGAAAAATTTTCTAGCTCCGCGTTTAGGCTGCTCAATTTTATCCGATGGCAGTGGCGATTTCGTCCGGCATTTTGCGGAGTCAGCTGCGAGATTAATTCACATGACAGGCTAAACGCCGCGGAGTTTACAAAGGAGAACAAAATTGATTCGGCCTCTGAAGACGTCGTCTATTGTTTGATGCAGCTGGCATATTTTAATTAGAGTTTGCTTAATAATTCTTTTGTGAAAGGAGCTGTTGTCAATAGAGATAACATATGGACTTAAGAGAGGCCATAAGGAAATATAGGCACAGGAAGGGATGCTCGCAAACATTTCAGGTATTTTTCGCGGTTCATTTTCCCTCATTTTCTCCTTCACTTGTTTGTAACGTTTCGCATCAGTGGCGGCGCTTAAGGGTTCATAAAAACCGAAACAGAACGATTTCAAAACAGCGATAACATCATTTCTTGCTTCCTTTCAATGATGTTTCGTGAAGTTGAAATCTATGTCAAAATTTGCATATCGGGAAAGTTGTGCTTTTTCGGCGGAATGGCGAAACAGCTCCTGCTATTTAGGAATAAAATTTCCTTGTTTTCCCGTTCGAGACTACTCGCCAGTGGGATCAAGTCGTGGCGAGGTTTCAAAAATTTTCCGTTTTCGTGTGTGACACACATGTACTCGTGAGTAACTAAACAGAAAGCAGGTTCGAAAATTACTTGCAAGCGGTCTGACTGCGTTCGTTGTGTTCTCGGTGAATCTCGACACAACCTGTCGTTTCACCAAGCATTAAATTTTCAGATATCCGGAGAAAAGCTTCCTTCGTAAGGAAAACAATATCTTAGAGTTTCACGATCGTTCATTATTGATGTGGTTCGCGATTATCTCAGGTAGTGGCGTTTTTGCCAGAAGGACATCTGCTAAGATTTTAATTAGCTGGCGAAATTCGCTGCATCGAATAACTTGTTGTCAACTGAGGATCGAGTTTGAAGTTCGATGCACCTGCGAAGCTAGTGGTTTGGAAAAACAATGGCTTACATCACAGTACAATTGAGATTTCTTTTACAATGTTATCGTTCGACCCAGACCTTAAATCGAGCAATATCTTGACATTGTTTGTAAATAAAAGGGAATAAGCATCGTGTACCGAACAAAATGCGTTATTCTTGATGACATTAAACCATGCTTTGTGGCACGAGTTTTACACCCAAAGAAAGCAAAAAAATCGTTAAATTCTCAATTAGCTTCCGATCGGTGGCGATTTCCTGCTTTCCTATTGGTCGAGACTTTTAATGGTTACTCCATAACATTTGCAGAGTTTTTCCCACAGGCTGGTCCGTGAATTTAAGGTGTTTTCCAACAGATTTGATTCGACTGAAAATAGGCGAATTTTTTAAGTTATATTTTTCGGCAGCAATTCGACCGTGCAGAGGAAAAAAAAAGTTTCAGTCGACATAAATTATACACGAGGAAGCATGCCATTTTGAACAATAAAATATTCGCCCATCTGGCGTGTAATGCATGCATTCTACTGTGAACTATATCCAGCGGTTTATATTTTTAAACGGCAACTTGACAAGAAGACTTATGTAAGAGTAGTCAAAGAGTAACTTGATCAAACAGGGCATCAATTTGAACGCCAATTCATTTGGTTGTGGAGGCCATTAATTACGTAAGACACACGGCACATCAAAATTCACTCCAAATCAGAACTGATAGAGTCACAAGCAACTAGCAGCTGCTTGCTGCTGACGGCGTTATCCACCGGTGGGGAAAATACTACAGCGAGGGAAATACAGGCGCCTATTTAATAGTTTGAAATGGATTTGCGCGTCGTTCACGGTGCCAATTCTCTCCCAGGAAGTATGTTCGCCCCTCGAATGGACAGCCGAGGTGAGCCGCAGTTCGTGGATTTCAGAAGCAGGGAGCCAGAGAATTTGAGTAGAGCAGATGTCAGGCACAAGCCTTTCATTCAACCAGTTTACAGAACAGCCAAGGACCTCGATAGAAGACAAACAATCACGCAGGTTGACCGGCATAACGGAGTTAACCGGCCTGAGTTTACGAGGTAAGCTAGCAAAGCCCCATAATACCCAGGCGGATTATTAAAAAATATATATATTGTGAGTGCTCTTGATGACTCGAGAAATAATTGAATTAGAAATCGGCTTTGAAAGCAGCTTTTGTCCCCCCTCCGAGATTTACCTATACAATGACCCTCCAGGGTAGAACAGTAAATACTACAAGTTATTTACCTTTTCAATGGTTATCAACTAGTGGGCGATTCGTATTTGAGGATTTTACGAGGCAAGATTTAATTCCATCTCTTGCTGAAATCTTCAATTTGAATTTTGCCATGTCTTTATTTTCGATGTATTATTAATATCGCATTTATTTGTTTTGCTATGTTTGTCATCGAATTCAATGAAAAGTACATATTTGTCGAGGTCGTACAATTAGCTGGCGAAAATTGCCCGAACTGGGCAGTAAAAATTGTTTTCGAAAAGAACAATCTTTATGTTGAAGGTGTATCTCATACACAGTTTCAGCCCTCTGTAATATACAGAGTCGTGCAATTAATTTTTAATTACAAGCAACGTTTGAATAAATGATTAAGGGCAGAGTAAACTGGTAATTACTCTCGCAAAAAAAAAGTGTTTCGGTGACTGACTTTGTAACATGAAAACGGAGCCAAGATGAAGCGACATTCAAAATCGTTAGATCGGCGAGATAATCAAGCAACTCAGCAATCAGCTGCTCTGATAAAAAGTGGTGTTGATTCACTAGTGCCTATCTGCTTCCCTTCAGCTTCTTTTAATCATAATTTCATAACACAGGTCATGAAAACGACGGACCTGATAATATCACGTTAAAAAAAAGAATAGATATCATATTTTGAAAAATGTGTATGAAAATGATAGCAGGTTTTTATGGTGACCTTGAGAGGTCGACCTAGAGAGTTAGTATTTTCAGTACTGTGCATGCCATAAGCCGCTTGGTTAGCAGGCAGGCAGATGGAATATATTACTTGCAATACCGTGTTTTACTACTGTTATAAACAGATACATTCGTACATCCCATCTGGATAGATTTTCACTGGATTTATCAAGTTGTGACAAAGTCGCGTATCATTTACGTTGTTTACTCTAAAACAATTTCAGTTCTTTTTCATCTTTTGCTACTTTTCCTCCCGCTAAAGTTGTTCAAGGATTTGTTTTATGCAGAATTGGAATTCAGATGCAAGGAGTGTATATAGATTTTTAGGTCGTATGGCAGACGACCGCTAAAAAGCCGTAATTCGTGTTTACGAGCTCATTAAATTTCAGGCTGAATTACATGGCTTACAAATAATTAACTTTATACATAAATAATATCTTTCCGGCGTGATATAGTATAGTTTCCTTCTGGGTTCAGCTCAAAGACCTCATGTTTTCCCAGCTACAGGTCAGTTCACAATATCACAAAGGCAAAACAAACACATTCAAGGCCAATGTTTTCTTCAATGTTTTGCATCGACTAAAAAAAAAAAAATAACATCCAGCTTTAGCCATTTGCTACATAGTGACATTTGGTTGGAGTAAAATCTTCGTCTTGAAATCTCGAGTTTGTGTGCGAGATCGTGATTGGCCAAGTGGAGCGTGACGGAACGATACATATAGCTCCAAAGGTTCATGTGTATTCTCTGCTTTCATTTCAAGGAACTGGTAGATAAAGACTTCACTCAGACAAAATTAAAACATACAGTCTATCAGTTAACACCACTCATTGCTTTAGATATACCTAGATTTAAATGTGAACACACCATTTGTCACAGGGTTAAGTCAATTATAGCGCCAGAAATTAGCCCTCGTAGAAGACTTGTTTTTTTCAAGCCAAAATATCAGGCTACATATCAAGTTCAATATTGTTTTATCGATCTTGTTTTTGTTTCTCTTCTGGCAACTGCATGCATTAAAAAAAGCAGAAATCTCTTCTGCCAACTTGGGAGAAAGAGGGAAAATGGCATTAAACGAAATGTGCGTGAACGCATTTCTGTAGTATTGTACAGCGTATCGTGGCATGACAGCACTAGTGTGAGAAACGTATCACTACATGCACTGTGGTCCTAGCATAGCAGTCCTTGTCAATGCCTTGCTCAGCTTCATAGTCTTGTGAATAAAAACTGGATCATTGGATAATGCAATTCAAGAGTGTTCATTAGTTTAGCGATCAGGGTGTAGGATCACTTGTTATAAAACTTGGGTTTAGTTTAGTCTAATGTGAGCTCCTATTGGTTGATTTATGATCTCGTGGCAATGGCTAAACCTATATGTCGCCCGCTCTCCCAACAACCAGAGGTTACTTTGACTTCTTCTTGCCTTTGTTACTTTACATTAAACTCCAGCTATATAACAAAACACTTAATTACTGGTCCCGAGAATCGCGAAACATCGAGATTCTTGAGAAAACAAAATTGTTTCCCTCAGGGGCAATGATTTAAGCGTATACTACAAATAATATAGGCATACGCGTAATTCTTTCGGACATTTTTATTTTAATTTTCTATATTTTGGGGGCGTTAATCCTGAAAACAGTTGTTCCACTCGCGCTTGTTGGATATGAGATGATTTAAGTCAACTCGGCGCTACGCGCCTTATTGGCTATCTATATTTTTGCTCGCGCGCGATTGGTGTAAACGTGTCACGTGACTGAATATGTCCTAGCTAAAACTGGGGAGTATCCGAGTGAAATACCTCAATTTTCTAAACTGCGCGGGTTGAGAAAAACATTTGAAGTCAGGTGAAGTATAATAAACATACCCTCCATTTGGCGCGAAAATATGCTCGGATATCTGTTCTTGGACGTTATGTGTTTCTCAAAGCTCACAGTTTTCCTTGAGCTACACTCAAGGAAAACTGTTCGCTTCTCGGACGATATAATGTCCGCGGTCAAATGTCCTAACATATTTTCGTACGAAATCGAGGTTATTGTTTATATATCCAACGCGCGCTCGTGGAATAATCGTTAATTTCTATACCAAATCCATTCGCCAGTTATTTCTCAGACAAGACACATGGTTCATAGAGGCACTGCAGGGAACTGGTTTGATACCAGCTAGAGTTGGAAAGGGACAAAACCTCCAAATAATGGGACAAACCCAACAAATCTGAGATTATGGATGGTGAAATGTTATTTGTACCTTGGGGAACAACGTGGTGGAAATGAAAAAAAAAAAAAAAAATTAGAAGGAAGCCAGGGTCAGTAAGATGGCTGGTAAGTTGTCTTGAGAAGAATTTCAACTGAGGCTTAATTCAACAGAAATAAATTCCAGGCTTTTGTGTACTGTACACCTGGAAACGTGTAATAAATTGACTATTACTGGTCCTAAAGTGTATGCAAGTTATACAGTCTCATATGTACCCAGTAAATGACACCCAGCTTACCTCGAGCCAACCTCGTTCCCAGGGTCTTTTTTCCCCACCCCCAAGCCAGGGAAAAGACCCTGGGAACAAGGTGGACCTCGAGCCTGATGTGTCAAACAGCCAAGGGATCCGACGAGAACCGATGTCAATTCGGGAACATTTCGGACATTTTCGGAAAGGTTCGGCTATCTTCGTTTTATTACGAGAGAGGAAACGTCTGTTCGGATTGCATTTGTGAAAATTTTGGAAAATCTGGTGCTGGAGGTAAAGACTAAAAATTTGCAGCAATCTTTCTTCTCCTGATAATCTAACGGCTTATAATATGACAGAAAGTGTCAGAAAATAAACGCACGTCTTCTTATGTTAGTTAACAGTGCTCACTTTACATCGATTGACTTTATTTAGCTGACTAAATAAAACTCACATGTTTCTCATAAATTATTGAAGATTGAAGGCACAAACCAAGTTGAACGCTACGTTTGAATACATATTTTAATTTTCTGTCTATGAATCGTCGGCAACTTATTTCGGGCCATTGGTAAAGTGTCACTGGTTTTTAGAATTACTGGAAGCGGAAAGAGATTCTGTAAAATGATCTTCGACCGGGAAGATTCGTCCTAATAAGGATTGAGGCAGCTGATTTCCTCGCCAATGAATATTCATTGAGCCCCCGAGCAGACAGTTAAAACCATCTGCCTCAGCGGATTGCACAAATAATTCTATCTTGAGTTGAACCGAGCGGTCTTTTAAGGAAGACAATTTAGCGAGTTCATGATCACAGGGGCTCACTAAGTACACACGTCGAAGCGAGTGGTCGCCGTTGGTTTGCCACTTTGGAGACAAAATGCCTCAACACAAACCTGGCGGAAAGAGCGACAAACGGCAGAAACCGTGCTCAAGCGAAACGTTAAGGTCACTTTAGCTCAAAATTTTATTGATATATTCTAGACCAGTTGAGTTAGCAGTTAGCACTGAAGCGACTACGCGCGACAGGTTTTAGTGACGCTGTGTACAAATCTACTTCGCTATTCGCCGCTCACAGCCCTTTTAGGTAGAAGGCCGTAACGCTTCTTAACAAATGCGTTCAAGCTTAGTTTAGATTTGTTCTAAGGTCCATACGGATTTTTATTATTATGCAATTACTTATTCAGTTACATTATGGCTTCTCCGGACATTTCCGCGGAAGATGGGTATAATGCACATCTGCCATTCACGGAGAAAAATCTTCTTTTTTTTGTAATATTATCAGAAATATTCGCGAATGATTCTTCCTCGCAATTGCACGCACTCCTTTGTTAAGACTCTCCAGAGCGCAGATGGGACCCCGAAAATCTCTTTAAAACTAGCAGGAACCTTTTTTGTTTTGTTTTACACGCTAAACAAGTTGTAACGAGCAACTATTCAAATACAGCTGACGTATCTAATGCATATGCAACGAGAATACAAAATATACTTGCGCGGCCCGAAATCTACATATAAACAGGTACCAGGTATTCATTTTCGACGCCTTGAAGAAAGGCAGGAAATTCTAAGCACGCTAATGACAATCAGCGTGACTCACAAGTGAGAACGTTTTCTATAGGCGACAAGAAGTAACGGGCGCGAGGTCGCCTGTGAAACGCAGAAAATAAAGAATAACAACTTAACCGGATTTTGCGACGTATAAAATATAATAATTATTTCGGGTCTCGGGCAAGAAAATGTCTCAAAAATCTTAAGGAAGGAGTACTATTTGCAGTATTAATTTAAGCGCAGTTTGTGATAACATTTGGAGACTTTGATTATGTTTAGATGACTTTAAACTGCTTTTCCGAGCCTAAAGCAAATCTTTTAAAACCTCAAACAAAATTACACTTTGTTATTTACTGGTGATATAAGCCAGAATTTTTCTGTATATTCACGCACAATAGTTCTCTTTTCTCTATTTTTTTCGTTAATCACAGTTAAGTCTTTCCAAGTTTTCAATTCATCCTTTGAGAAACCGAAAAGGAAATGTGACTTGAAATGCAAATCAAAAACAACTTTTTTCTGCCTAAGGGTAAAATAAAACTAAGATTTTTACTCCTGATTAAAAGACCTTTTCGTATTGTACGAGACTATTCTAGTTACACTTTCAAATGCACGCATTTTATCTGTGCAATGATCTCTAAAACCAAAGTTATAATTTTAATTTGTATAAATGTATATTTGAAAAGCTAAGAAAGAAACAAAGAAAGAAAGAAACGGTTATATGGGTCCAAAGCTACCAAACTTAGACGACTTTTAACGTAATCAAGTTTTGAATTTTACCGAAACATAAACAGTATTCTATAAATGCTATTCCGACACAAAGTACTAAACGAACCGGCTCTTAACAACAGCCTGTGAAATAAAACATCCGTTTATCGGAATCAAATCGCTTCAAAGGACGGTTTTAATTTAATTGTGAATTTTTTTTTTTTACCATAGCTCGATGTTATTCAGAAATTGTCTCGTGAAAACCGCCGGCACTTTAAGGATATTGTTTTAATTTCTTCAGTCTTTTTATATGTTATTTCAAGCGATAGTCCTCTTTCGCCAGGTTCTTAATTTTATTGCTTTGACGTCTTTCTGTGATCTCTTTTGATTGGTAAATGATTTCTCATAAGTCTTAACGCTGAAAGATCATTAATTTACTACCTTTGTATGTCCATAAGAAAACTGAGGTCATATGGTGAATTAATATATCAAACGTCCTAAAAGTCATTTTCCGTGGACAGTACCTATTATATCAAGTCTCGCAGAGCGCGGTTGTTTCTATTTCCTAAATAAGCATCCTAACAATTATCTAAAATTGTATAATTTAAAGATAAATTTTCGCATTTTGCCCATAAACTGTTGGATGTTTCGCGAAAAATTATGTGATCGAAAGCAGCCTAACAAAAAGTCACCCTTGATGTGATTATTTCATTTGCAGTAACGAAAAACAAAGCAAAAGGCACATTTTGTCTGACACTACTTTCCTTCATTCGTAAGAGAAAAACGTTCAAAAAATCGCTTCCCTCCTTCCAATCATCCCTTGCGTGTTACAATGTTTTCATGCAAGCGAGTCGTGGGCGAGTCGGGTAATCTCACCAAATGCAGGAATGGAATGTAGAGGGGAAGGCGGGGCTATAGGGGCTCCCTAGATGGATCACTGGGATCTCAGGGGTGGGGGGGGGGGGGAAGTAGAAACATTTAAAAGCCAAACGAAAAAATAATCTCATTTTTACGTACCCATCAAAATAAAATCATCTTCGTTTTATTTTACAGTTTATCTGATGTGTACGAAGGCGCCCTTCGTAACGTGTTGGGAATACAGCTTCATCTGACGCTGGATGATCAACAGTCGTTTACACAAGACGCCATCAATGATCTCCTTTTCCGTGACAAGCCCTCACCTGGTCATCACAGGGGGCTACGACAGGATCAGAAGAGGAGAAACGAAAACCACCAAAATGGTCGCCAAGGCGACGAAAACAAAGACTTGAAAAACCCAGGCTCCTTCCAAGGTCGTACGTTTTTAAGAGACCCCCGGAGAGTTTCTCCAGGAGGCTCCGCATTCCATGTCCCTCCAAAAAAAGCACGTGTAGACGAAGACGTGCCGTACCCCGAAAGGGGATTTCCTGTTGATCACTTTGGCATTGCCCCAAGGATGAACTTCCCGCCGGACTATCCAAACTCCTTTCCTTCTCCGAAAGGACCCCCGGGCATTTACCACCGACGGGTTAACGCGCCAGAAGCCGTAAGGCACGTTTACGGAACAAACGGAATACACATCCCGTCACCTCGAGATCGTTACGCGCTATGGCCGTTCGGGCATCATCGGGATATTTCTTCGGTGTTTCCGGTGCGCTGTTCGTCGGTTGAAAGCGACCGAATGTTTCATCACGGGATTCTAAAGGAGGAAAGGCGACGAAATATGGACTTAGCACGTGTAAATGGGTTTATGCACGGCAAAACAGTCGTTCAGGTTAAAAACGAAAAGGAGACGAAAGACGAAATCGTCAAACGAGACCAAAAACCAAGTCCCATCGAAAGACGGAGCACTTCGATTCCAGGGAAGGAGGCAGGACTTGAGCGAGGAATGGAAAGAGAGAAGCTATCGCCTTCTTCGCCAAAATCCAAGCCGCCTAACGCTTCATTGACTTCATATCGATCAAGTCCCACTAACGGGGCTGTAGATTTTCGAATGGAGACGCGCTATCGCAGCGCGCTAAGAAGACTTGAATCAAGGAGAGATGGAAAGAGAGGAAAAGGCGAGGATGCCAAGGAGGAGTTTCTTTTCAAATTGGGACTGGAGCGAATCGAGGCTTGAGACTAGGAATTGCAAATTAAATACGACGTCAGAAGTTAAAGAAGAAGTTATGTAACCGGACCATGAACAATCGATGGCCACTACTACTAAAGAGTCAAAAGATGGTACAGAACAGTCCTTCCCTCCGAGATTCACCTTTGCGAGACAGGATGACATGTAGCGCGTCATCAAGTGTTGAAAGAAGAATTGCGCACGAGTGCATTGTACAGGAGAGGAGTTCGTTCGCTGACAATGACTTATTTGAATTGGCAAGATACCCCTACTTACCTGGTGGGGGACGGGGATAATGGGACTCTATAAACCCCTGGGGTCCTGGGGTTTTGCTTTGCAGTCCAGAAACCAAGCCTCTCTTTGGATCCCGAATCGAGATATTTATAAAAGAAACTTTAGTAGGGACTTCAAAGGGCTCTTAGATACTCTGAAAGCATTTGCTTATAACGTTGTGGAAACAACTTACCGCAAACGTTCCTTAGTGTAACTTTACTTTATGGCATTTTGCTGAGATTGACAGACAAAAAGCTTTTATCTCTGATCCATGTCCTTCGAACGAAAAATTTGTAGTCAGGTTAAAAATTCCTTCGCTTATTAGAATTGTTATGTGTACATAACATCTAGGACGTTGCTCTCTGAACCAAAATAAACACCTTATAATATTGTTGCTAGTTAGCACCGAGGACAACAGTCCCTCTGTGAACGCTAATATACCTCTACTGTGACATTAGTCCGTACAGAACAGTGATAGTCTCTTCTTAATAAACCTTAGCTCTTCCTTACTTGCGGTTGTTCTTATTTATTATATTTCATTCGTATATTCCGTTGATCGTCATAGAGACAGTTACGATAAGTCGTATAAGAGTGACGATAGAAAGCAGTAAGTAAGTAGTGAGTGAGTTAGGACACTTTCCAGTTGCTCGTTTTTTCCCCCTATTCCAAAATGAAGGGAGGTATGAGTTTGTTTTGCACTTAAATTACCGTGTATACCAACGTTTTTTCTAACGCACTAACGGATCCGTCGCGCCCGCGAATTCCAGTCACGAAGCATATGCGGTAGGCAAATCACAGTATATAGAGCGTTTTCTTATAACGTCACGGCAGTGATATTGCATTTTGGTGTTCTAAGACAATGAAACGGCGGCCATGTTAGTGTATCAAACCAGTCTTGTGGGAGCTGAACTTTTTTCAGTCTTATGTAAACACTTCCTTTTGTTTCAATAAATGTGCATGTGTGCTGGCCACGTGGGTGAAAACTCTCTATAGCCTTTCGTAATTCGCCACTTTAGAAAAGAGAAGAAATCTGGGACGAATACTATCTTGCACTTGTTTGTGGGACCTCTGCTGGAGATAATATGGATTGCCATCTTTTGTTTTGTCTTCAGTATAAACAGTACCACAAACAACTGCAAGATGGGATTCACTCTAGCCAGCTTTTTTCCCTTGTTTCTAAAGTGGCGAACAGAAAAGGCTGGGAAGCATCAGTCAAGTTAGTCCCACGGCCTTAGCGACACAGAGACTTAAAGAAGCTCGTGTTCGAGCGAGATGACTGGGAACGACTCGATTCGCGGATGAGGTCAACCAAGTGGCCTGTTTGTGCAAAATGGCAAAGCGTGATGGTAATTGTTATTGCCGCTCAAAGCACTCGATCATAGAGCCTGCATTACTTTTGGCCAGCACCCAGAACACGGACTCTGTACGGGTCCGCAAATGATCCGAGGACCGCAAGTGATCCCGGACTGCAAATGATCCGCAAATTGGACCGCAAATGATCCCGGACCGGAAATGATCCCCATTTTGGACCGCAAATGATCCCGATCAAAAAATGAGGAATGGCATGGATGGTGGGATGGTGTGGATAGAGAATTGGCGTACGTGAATACCGATGTTTTTATTCAAGCCATCTTATAATTATAATGGCTTACAACTTGATTTTTTTTTTTTTTTAATACTTTCGACTAAACTTTGTTGCTAACTACGATGTTGTGAATATCACCACTCAATCATCAAAACACGACTTGGCTTACATTTCTTTGCAATTCTCAGTAAAATTATGATCAGTGCAACATACGCTACATGTCCTCCTTTGTTACACATTGATATTCGGTGTTATAGTTAAATCACATTTTATCAGCCATTAACGCCACTCGTCCAAAGTTTTAAACTAAAATCTAACCATGAAGCAACTATTACAGAAGACGCTGTCACCTGAGTAGACCCACAAGCCTACAACGCTTCATCACTCTGTAAAACACCTAGTGTGTAGCACTGGAAATTTGAACAAATTTATTTTATAATTTTTCCTTGGTCGTATTTTGGCTTTAATTCCTCGGAAATGACTACTTGAGTATTCTAAGAAGCCAAAATTCCAAGCTATAGTTATGAAGTTCAGTTTCATGACCACGCAAGGCCAAGGCTTGCGCTTCGTTTTGACAATTAGCTGTTTGATAGATGTTTGATACTACCGCCACCGGGATTTCGAGAATGTTTACAAGTATGTGTTCTTCTAAGACTTCTAATTCAATAGATCGTCTTCACGTGACGTGTTTTTATCTTCATCAGGCATAAGGGGCGGTATATTTATATCTGTTTACGATTAGCGTGCTTCGTTTGGAAACCAGAGCATTTTGAATTTCAGAGTTATGGAGCTTGCGTGACACAAGGCTACGATCGAGTTTGTCGAAAAATATATACTTATCTCATGATTTTGAGCCTTTTTAGAAGTTAGAGCATTAGAAAAAGTGCTTATGTAAATGCTTGTTTGTTTAGTACTGATAGTCAGTCGCCTAGAAAGCCAAAGTAAGTTCCAGATGTTTGCACTATATTCCGGCCGCCATATTGGTGTACCACTGATGTACACCAACATGGCGTTTTCTTACTGGACTCTGTAAATTTCTGGGAAACATTTACGACGAATATCTGACGTTTGGGGAAACGCACAGGCCTAAAACTTGAAGAAGTGTCTTATTTAGTTATCTTCTATAGCGTACATCACAACTTCTTAGCTTTTTCCATTGGTTGGTTTTCGATTTATTATTTCTGTTATTGCGTGATAGTGAAAACGATCTGTACCCTTCGAAGAACAAAACAGCAATTGTGGAAAGTTTTTTTGCAAAATGATAAAATATGTTTTTTAGTTCATTATTTTTGTACATGTTCTCACCTTCCTCTGATATAAATCCATGCCATTCCTTATTTTTGGATCGGGATCATTTGCGGTCCAATATGGGGATCATTTCCGGTCCGGGATCATTTGCGGTTCAATTTGGGGATCATTTGCGGTCCGGGATCATTTGCGGTCCTGGGATCATTTGCGGACCCGTACAACTCTGGTCAGGAGTGATTTTTTGATTACGCCCAGAGTGTTCTTTTTCGATTGTCAGCCAATCAGCATGAAGCTAAAATGACCGGAAATCAAGTCGGTATTGGCAAGAGTTCCTCGTTTTTGGTTCGGGGGCGTAATTTGCCTTTTTTGAGATATCGAGCTGATATCGATATTAGGAAGCCAGGACCCTGGGACATCAAATTTCGAGAGATCATCTTTACAAAGTATCCCTATGTATGACGACCACAGATTTACGGATACGGAACGAAAACCACGCAGAAGCTAGTAGGAACAAATTTTGTGGGCTCAAAAACGACGAGGCGAAAAAAATAGGGGAAAAGCGCGGCGCAGGACTGGGTGAGAGAATGCTCGCTCTCCGCATGCCTCTCTCTCCTTTTAGCGCTGTTGGTTTTTTGCGCTGCGTCCCCTTTCGCTGCGCCCAAATTAACGAATTGCTACGAATTTTGAGATTAGAAGGCCCAAAAGTGAACACCGGTGGTGCTGTATTATTGTGAGCCACAGGTCAATTCTCATACGGGGGTCGGGGGTATCTTTCTCCGATCTGGAAAAAGAAAAAAAAAGTAAAAAACTCATTTGAAACTGTCTAGACGCGCGCCGCCAGTTTTCAGGCGCCGCTTTTTTCTGGTTCATCAGAGATATTGGAAACCAAAGCGCCAACTGGACTGCCGCTTCCGATCGCCAATAAAGCCTTCCCTTTATTCTTTGTGCCTGTTTGTACCCTTATAATTCGAAAGTATCAGTACGAAAACTTTTTCCTCATCCTCTCCGAGACTCCTCCCAAGCCCCTTCCAGCCCTTTGGTTTTACCCTGCAACGTAAGGCACACTGATCAGCGGTAAGCTTTCGAAACGTATGTAAATCTGTCACGAAAAAGTGGAAAGAAAGATGTCGGTAAAATGTCCTCTTTACTGTTGAATTCCAAAAAACCTGGAGTGCAGTTTGAGGATAAATGGCATGAGCTCAAACCTACAGTAAACAAACTTTTAAAGCAACAAGCCGTCACCACTCAAGAATGGCAGAATCTTTTTTGGTAAGTAGTAATGGTTTGGTGGCTTGTGATCGATGTATGCGTGATCGATCTTCATAATAAGAATTTAATGTTGTCACTGTATGACAATTAGATTGCATGTTACATTAAGACAGGATCGGTTTATAAGATTATTCCATCGGACTGACGTCTGAGTATTAGACGGATTGTAAGTTAAGTTATCTTAACAATGGGTATATGAAAATTACTTGGAGGTTAAGAATGGTTTGGAACCTTCACTGTTGACAATGTTCGGCTGTAAGTTTAAAAAAAATAATCTAAGCCTCTGAGCCCTGTGACGCTATATAATGCAGTTGTTGTACATTTTAAGTCTACTTTAATTTGTTGTTATGGGATGTGTCTATAATGACATTTACAACTCACATGCTTTTATTTGTTTTCTTTGCCTTAAAGAGTTATTTGATTAGGTCATGTAATTAACCGATTCTCAAATAAGCATATACAACAAACAAACTGCAAATTCATCGAGCTATAAAGTCGCAGTTGAGCAGTAAAGGTCATAGGTTTAATGCAGTTAATATGCTTCAGATATAATGTTGCGATATCATTATTATGGTCCTGAAACAAAGCTGTGCTGCTAGGATATACTTCAGTAGCCTGCAGTTAATGAATAATACCTAGGGAAAACCAACTAAAGGCTCATGGGGTGAATCATTAAAATCAGAATATTGAAACGGTGGGGAATTGTACAAATTTCCCTAAAAATATTATTCAGATTCATACGATTAGAAAAAAAGATTGTGGAACAAAATAGTTGAAAGAGGAAACAATATTGTGTAGGTGTGAAAAAAATTTCCTGTAAGGCTGGAAGGAGGAAAAAATATTGAGGAGCTAAAATTCACGAATCCTCTTATCAATAATTAATCTAACACTCCACTCTTAAAGTGAACTTTATTATAAGAAAATCTTTTCCAGAGATGGTCAAACCAGGTGGGCAAAATCTTTATCACAGCTGGTCAATTTGCTTGGTGCCCAGTCCTTAATGAAACCCCTGCGAGTCTTATTTTCCTTTTTTTGATTTAGTTGGGAGACGCCTTTACCAAGCTCTTGACCATCGGGAGAGTGAGAATGAAAAGTTACTTGCTCAGCAGGAAAATCTACTTGTCTCAGATGTTCAGATGGCACTTTTTTCAAGCCCAGTGTAGAATGTACTGTACATGTCTTTCTGTCAGTTTATTTGACATTTTAATTCCATTTGCAATGTAGGGACGTCCATAAAGTCTGTAACTGGGATGAAAAAGGATCACAAAAAGTACACAAGGCTTTGAAAGATGAAGTTACTAACTTTATTAAACAAGTGCAAGAGGTGGGGTGATTAGCATGTTTAGTGTTTAGGTAAACGTTAAGCTCAGTGATCCTGTGGTAAGTTAACAGCTAAACTGTAAATTCAGTTTGCCATGGGCATTGGACTTTGAACAAAGGAATGTAATTGTTTGATGTAAACATGAAATTCCCAGAACTGACTCATTTAAAAAGGAATGCATTACAGTCACTAATTACAATGAGAATTCAGGTAGTAATTTTGTCGTTCCCTTTGTTTTAATTAATTATGAATCTATCTACATGTATCAGTATAACTCAGCATGATATTGTGGTTGCTTTGAGATGTAAAAAAATATTTGAAACAAGCCATGACAGTTTCTGGACTTTGAGGAATGCTCAAATTCTACTTGCAGCGTGTTTTGAAACACGAAGATGATTCCACATTGTTGCGTGCCTACATCAGTGAGTGGTCCAAGTTTTTTACTCAGTGTAACTATCTCCCCAAGCCTTTTGGCACTTTGGAGTCCAACTTACATGGCAAAGCCGGTGGAGGAGCCAGCAAAAGGCCTCTGACGGATGGTGTTACTGTTCAGAAGGTGTGTAGCACAGTGGCTGCCTATAGAATTAGAGGTTTAATTTATTATATGGCTAGCTCTGTGGGTGGGCAAGATGAACCGAATCTGATGATTGGCTACCCAAGCGGGTAAGATGGCCCTATATTTCTTGCCCATTCGGGATTACCAACAACAACAACATACTTTATTTTTCACAATTTACATTTACATGTATTGATAAAATTGCAACTTTTTTATGGAACCTTACGATATACCTTTTCAGTTGATTACCCGCTGTGTCCCGGAGGAAAATAGATGTGTTCTTCTTCCATGTGATAAATCCTTTATTGACCAAGCTCATTGGGTCTAGATGGCTGGATATTGACCTTGTTCTATTTTTTGGCGTGTTGATGGAGCTCAACTCTGTCTCGGTCCAGGAACAGGCAAAACAGATGTTGGCCAATATCCAGTCGTCTTGACCACACACTTGGTTAATAACCCATATGAATTTATGGAAATCTTACACCTGCCAACAGACATGTGATTTTTATGCCAGGAGTATGAGAATTCTTGAAAACAGCCCCTGCCAGCTCTGAATTCCAGAGACGACAATGGATTCCCAAGGACATTTCGGAGATTTCTGAAGACAAGTAATATGGCTGCCAGCACTTTTTGCTTGTAATTGGGAGCATCGGGGCAGAGCTGCACCATCATCTACATGAACTTTTTTACTCTTCTTTCATTGGTGCAAGTTTGCATATTTTTGAAAATGTTTTTGCTTAGGCTGTAATAGCTCAAATGTTTCAGCTATAGGTGAGAAATTGGTTTTAGATTGGTTGTGGATTGCTGTAGAAACAAGTTGTGTCATTGTATTGCATCTTTTTGATGTTGCATTTGATCATGAATTTTTCTTAATCTTTCTTTTGTAGTTAATGCTTGACAGTTGGAATGATGGTATATTCTGTGCAATCAAATCAAGATTGCAGTCAAGTGCCATGAAGTTGGTTCATGCAGAGAGAAATGGAGAAGCTTTTGATTCCCAACTGGTTATTGGTGTCAGAGAATCATATGGTAATGGCAATTATTTCATCTTAACAAAATCTTCTGATGGACATGGTAATGAAATAATTTTAGAAAATATCCCAAAGGAAATATGCGAACTGATTGGTTCAAATTTGTGTTTCTTTAACTTACTAGAAACACAGAACTAGCAGTGACAAGTTGTTGGCATAATGATGGTGTAGCCAAGTGAATTTACATTTTGATGATCAAAATAAACAAGTTGTTTTCTTTTTATTATTGCGATAAAACATGTTCTCCATGTTTCTATCATGTTATAGAGACATGAGTGCAAGTTTGGGAGAACTTGAAAAAGTTGTGGAAACACTCGTGTATTGACTCATGTTTCCACAGCATTTCTTGTTCTCCCAAACTTGCACTTGTGTTTCTATTAAACAATTAGGTTATGAGCTCGAGATTTCTATCGCGTGATGGTTGATGAAGGCGCAGCCTGAGTCAACTATCATGTGTAGAAATCGAGAGCGAATAATCTAATTGTTTTAGTATAAAGCTACTAGTCTTTCAAAACTTTATCTAAATCCTCTTCACAGACGCCTCAAAAACGCAAAGAAGCGGCCATCATTTTGTTAACAAGCGCGTACTGCTATGCTACTCACTGTTTACAACAGAATAGATAGTGTGTAGCGTAGCCAATCAGAGGATGCCATTTGTGAGAGAACGCTAGTAGATTTATACTAGACTCGATAGAAACATGGTACATGTTTTCTATTTCTTAAATACAGTATGACAAGTGCTCTTTTTTCATTTGATTGAAGCCAGGTGATCCACTGGTTATGGCTGTACTGTAGGAGACCTGTGGTGGCCAGTGTGCTGGACCCTGGATCAAGTTGTCTGGGTTCGAGTCCTGGCTGGGGTTATTGCTTTGTGTTATTACCTTTACAGTGCCCTGGTCTACTCAAGTGTGTATATTGGTAAAATCAAGTGACTATTTAATATAAATCGGTACCAGCAAACTGTGAAGGACAACCTGAAAAAAATGATCCAGTTGGAGTGGCAACTCTCCCAGTTGCATCGTGCTACAGAAACTGGGATGAACTCTGCTGACTGGCAACATTGGCCAGTTTAGCCCTGTTGACACTTTATCTTAACCTATCAGTGAAATAACAATACTTATTACAACAGTTACTTAGTCTTCACTCTTTTATGCCAAAGTGTGCCCACCTATAAAGGATCGGCCTGCCATAAATAAAACATGCTAAATGTGTTCAATATAGTTCTGACACGACCATCTTTTCAGTTAACCTTAGTTCAGAAATTTTGGACAAGCTCAAGATATACAGAGAGAACTTTGAAAAGGCTTACCTTGAAGCTACAGAGGAGTTCTACAAAACACAGGCTGCTGCATACCTGCAAGAGAATGGAGTGCAAAATTACATGAAATATGTGAGGATTGTTGACAGATACTTTTGCTGTTTATAATGTAGCAGTTCATAATCTGAGTTTACTTAAGGTGTTAAAGGGGGAAGGTCTTGTATGGCACATCTTGAAGAATGTAGCCTGAATTTATACTATTGACTGTTTTTCATCTTGACCTTTCAAAACTGCCATTACCTTGTTTCAGTCTATTTTTATCTTAAAGTAAATTCTCTTCACTTCTTGTGTGCAGTGACATTTTTTTTTCTTAGTCCTGAGAATTTCTGAACAATATCTCCAGTAGTTGATGAAATTTTTAATACTCCTTAGCTGTCTGCTTGACACAGAATAAATGTTCTAAAGAGAAATCTAATGTTTACAACTCTTGATAATTTAAAATGCTATACACTGTTTATATGTACCTGGCTATTGTTAATTATGTTTTACCACACTGCAGGCTGAAATGAAGTTAAAAGAGGAGGAACAGCGAGCTGTTCGGTACCTTGAAACAAGGAAAGGCTGTGACTCAGTTTCAGTGGTAAGTTTCTAAAGGAGCTATTTAAACTGAGTAATTATCACTGACACTGTTGTTAGGCCATTGAACTCTGCATAATATATGGAAATCCATCAGTTATGGACTGCTGCCTGCATGCTGTAACCTCTCTAATCATACTGGGGGAGGGGATGACAGCAGAAGGAAGTGGAGTGGGTTGGGGAGTACCATTCACTGCTATACAAGTAGATTTCCATCCAACCAGGTTATGACGTGATTAATGAGACCAAAGCTTTGAAGCAGAAGCTTGTTAACTTACCTGTTTCTTTCTTTTAGAGGTTACAAATAAAGTCAAGTGAATTTGAGGGTTACAAGATTTTAATGTATATATTATTATTATTAGTGTCTACAGCTGTACTTCTTTTTTTTACTTATTTGGTCAAAGAATATGAATATCAATTCCTTCTGTGCATGCTGGGTACACCTGGGTCTTGTGTAGTGATATTATCTCGGTCCACAGATGTTTATGCGACTCCCATGACTCTTGCATACCCCTCACTGATAGGTACATGTACTTGTATGGGCTGCCCAGTATTTCAGTAGTCTCACTGTGTTCAAGATGAGATCCCTGAAAGGGAGACATAGGGGGCACACAAGTTACTCAATGCATAGTATTTTATCAGTTTCCTAGCCAGTTTCTAGAATCTACAGAGAACTAACTTACAAAATGTTGTTTAACAGATAAATTGAATATTTATGTACCTGATAAGTGCCCTGCTTTTATAGCTCACAGATCGTTGTGTAAATGTCCTGGTGGGAAGTTTCAAAGAGACCATATTGGCTGAATGCCCAGGAATGATTGCTGCTAATGAAACTGAGAGTGAGTATGTTGGGTTTAAACAGTAACGGTAATTTGTTTATTTGTAATAAGAATTGTTGTAGTGCCAATAAATACAGTGATAACCATTTCATGTACAGCATAAATTCACGCATGGTATTTTTAATTCAAATGTTGATTGAAGGATTTTCCCTTCCATCAGAGCTACTGCTAATGTTCCAGTTGATGGATCGTGTGCGAGGCGGAGTGGATCCCATGATAGCCAATTTAGAATCTTATATCGTCACCACAGGACTTGACGACATGAAGGCATCTGCTGATACTATTACATCTGTAAGTTCACTTATTTACTAGTTCTGTTGCACAGATGCATAGGCAATTTTTGATTTGTTAAATTCTGATTTTGCTATCAGGCTTAGGGGGAATAAAACAAAAGAAATTAATTCTTCTTCCCACAGTCATACTCCATGTTATTTCTTTTGTTTTATTCCCCCAAGCCTCGGAGCCAAGTTAGAATTTTAATATATCAAAATTGACCTGTTGATCTCACGTTGTTTTAATTCAATCACTTTGTTGTAACTATGCCTTGTGAGTTGCAAAGTAAAGATTCCCTTGTTCTCCTGTTGCTTCCAAGCTTAAAGAGAAGGGAATCACTTTGGCATACTTGTATGGTATTGCAACTGTTTTGGTCTGACTGACTTCATTTTGTAGGATCGTTAAATATCAATAAAATTTCTACTCTCATGTCATGGAATCCTACGTACATGTATTTGCAGCTGCTCGGAGTAACGCAAGTTTACTTAAATTGTGTTTGCAGGATTCTGAGAAATATGTAGAGGAGTTACTTACCCTGTTCAACAGATTTAGTAAACTTGTCAAGGAAGCTTTCAATGATGACCCACGATTCCTCACAGCAAGAGATAAGGTTTGTTTAGTAGAAATCTTTGTTGACATAAAGGGGCCAGTGGCTTGTCGTCATATTTGTGCTTTGTTCTTATAACGTTATAAATATTTCTTTATTATTCCCATCAAAATGTATTTGTTGTCCAATTACTCTGTAGTTAAACGAAAACAAAATAATTTTTAACTTAGTACAAGTAAGAAGACCATACGTATAGAAGGGGGCATCTCGTTTATTGATAAGACGTAAACGGCTTTTGGATGTAATTTAATGCAACTAATATACTAAAACATGGATCTGACATATCGCAAAAATTACTAAAGTAAAGTTTCGAGATTGAAGTGGTCAGTGATTTAAAAACGGAGATTCCGTCGAGTGACAGACTCCTTTAATGTTCAGTTCGTAGCAGGATTACGTAAGCAAGCGAATCTTCATACTTAAGACAACAACAACAACAACAACAACAACAACAACAACAACAACAACAACAACAAGGTTTATTTGAACTGTAAAGCACAGTTATCTTGCACTAACAACGTGAAAAATTATGTTCTGTAACCTAAAAAATACCCAGCACTGGCAACAACGATAATAAAAACAACAGAAAAACATACTTGTCCTTCTTCATTCTCATTTCACGTGCCAAGGAACATTTATCAGTTTTCAGAAAGTTAACTAGCGAATAAAACCGTTTTTGTAACGGGTGACATTGTCTTTTACGAATAACAGCCAACTTTAGGGACTTTCAGTAAATGTATCTCTTGACGAATGAAGTCTGTTTCTAATAAAATTGAATAAAGGATTCTCTGGTAAAAATTATTAAAAATGTGAGCTTTCGACAGCCAATCTTCTGTCCTCGACGGATAAAAATGAAATGAAGCGTTAAAATTTTGACTATAGAGAGTAATTCGCATAAATTAGTCTGAGTCCGTTTCCTTTTTGAATCATATTCATGCTTACATAATAACGTTGTTTTGTTTATTTTCTTTTGAATGGCAGGCATTCAAGACAGTTGTGAATGATAGTACAATTTTCAAGTTGGAACTTCCAAACAAAAACAAAGCGTAAGCCTGTTCGTTGTTGTTTTTTGTTTTTCTTTGGCTTGGCCCATCGATCATAAGGCCTCCCTCTAGGAGTATGACAGGCCATTTCTAAGGTCCCATCCACAATACGTCGGAGAAATTTGAAAACGCAGCTTTATTTCTACGGTTAGGCCTACCGTTCACAATAATCCGTCACCAAAACGGAGGTTTTCGAAAACGCTCTTCAAACCGGAGGAATTTGAAAACGCCGGCTTTTCGTTTTCGTGTGGACGGAAAACATTTTGAAAACGGAGCTTTTCGAAAACGATGACATCACTGTAATCAAGTGATTTCCCTGCCCGAGATTACCTCTAACACAGACCCGAAATGACCGGTGATTGCTGCGTTTTCAAATTTCTCTGGCGTAGTGTGGACCGAAAACATGTGATACGTTTTCAGAGCGGAAACGCCGTTTTCAAATTTTTCCTGCCTATTGTGGACAGGGCCTAAGTTGCCTTTTGCCTCTGTGTCAAAACGAGTCTTTGTGCGAAACCATATGAAAATGTTTTCCGCCTGCAAGTTCATTTTCATGCAAATTAAACTCATTTTCATATGAAAGGTTTTGAAACAGAGGCACAAGGTAACTCGAAAATGGCCAGTTAGGTACTGAACTATTTGAAGAACCTGATGAAGAGCTGGGCACTAACCTGTGATGGACTAGCATTCCACATGTCCTTTAAATACGGAACCAACGGTGCATGTGGGCCGATTAAACATAGCTCGACTGAAGATTTTGTTTATCAATTATCACTTTTCAAGCATTTAAGGAGGCCTAAAAGCACCGTTCTGTTTTCTTTTTTTTTATCAGGGGTGGCAGTGGTGGTTTGAATGTCAAAACTCAGCCTGAGTCTCGTTGTCCAGAATTGCTGGCCAATTTCTGTGATATGCTGCTAAGGAAAACTCCGTACAGCAAAAAGCTGACATCTGATGAAATTCAAGCAAAGCTCAAAGATGTTGTGAGTCTCTTTCTGTGTTGTGATAAGGACTGGTGAAACTCTGGTGAAACAAAGTTTCGCTGAGTTATAGCAGTTTGGTTATTTAGAACGATTTGTTTTGTTACTTAGGCTAGTGCAGAACAGATTTATAAGCCACGTTCACGGATTGTAGTTTACTTCGGGGGTGTCAAGGTAAATGAGTAAAATAAGCGCGCCATCCCTAATCAGTATCCTCCTGTCAGTTGCCGACAAGATTTAATTAGCAGTTGTCCTGGGCATTTTATAAATTGAATTTTTACGGTATGTGCGTTGACTGCAGGGTCTTCGATTCATTGCTTAGTTTGTAGGATTTGTTCTAATCCCAGTTTGTGTCCTTTACAGTTGTTGGTTTTAAAATACGTTATCAACAAAGATGTTTTTATGAGGTATGTGAGTTTAATATCCATTGTGGGGCATTTTTATATAGAACATTGCCGCCATGTTTTGACTCACAGCTGAGTTAAGCCCCAGCCAAACGATCGCAACATTTCAACGCAACATATCGCAACATTGAAAGTGAAGAATGATCATTCTTCACGATGCGATGATCATTCTTCACTTTCATCTACAACCGCAGTTCAAATATGAATTATTTCATATATACTTCACATCATATCGCAACATTGTTGGGCGCAGCATGTTGCGTACGTTTGGCCACCCTGTTGCGATGTGTTGCGATGTGCTGCGACATGTTGGGTGTTGTTGGCTCAAATTTGAAACTGGTCAAATTTTTCATGTAACATTTGTGGATGTTGCATGATGTTGTAGTCGTTTGGCCAGGTTCGTGCAACAATGTTGCACCCGGGCATGCGCTCTAGTTCGATTTTCGATGCCTAAAGCGCAAGACGTCGCAACAGGGTGGCCAAACGCGTTCAACATGTTGCACCCACAAATGTTGCGATATGTTGTGCTGAAATGTTGCGATCGTTTGGCCAGGGAATAAAGAGTAATAAAGTAATAAAGAGGTTTTAAGCACGGTAGTACATTTACAGCTTCTGTTGGCAGGTACAGTTTCCTCCTTAAACTGAAGGCATCAAAACATTACAAAAGGATTGCACTGTGTGATTCTCATGCCGGAACGTCGGTTTTTAAACTTGTCAAATCTTCCTCTCCTCGAGAGAAGTGTGAAATTCACCGCACCCTAAAGGATTCTGCGATACTGATAATGTGGCTGTAAAAAGTTATTTTGAAAAAAAAAAAATACCCTTTCCTGCTCTCCACCCTCTCGCCTCCTCGTTTTGTTTACAAATGCGGAGGGAAAAGGGAACAAAGTCGATGCTGCTGCTGCAGAAGAATTAAACTATATATTGAGAAACAAAAAGAAAAGTAACGATAGAAAATAACCTCAAAATTTCGTTTCTCAATTAAACGTTTCAAGGTACCACAAGGCCCACTTGACAAGACGGCTGATCCTTGACACATCAGCTGACAGTGAAATGGAAGAGAACATGGTGGAGTGGCTCAGGGTAAGTCCAATATGCACATCACAACACCAAGTGTCTTTCATTCTGTATATGATTTCACCCTGCTTTAGAAATAAATTGTCTAGGTCTACCTGAACGAATTAGATACTGCTTCCTGATGGAGAAAGAAACTTTAAGACGCTACGTCACGGTTTGCACATCTTGAAAAGTTTAACCTAAATTGTTTAGTTTCGTCGTTTGTAATCTGTGTTAATCTTCCCCATCCTTAACCATCCTTGTTCCTTCATGGTTTATTATTATCTCTTTGGTGTTTTTCTATCTTAGTAAACTATCATTTTCGGGTTTCCTTCAATTTAAAAGTAATTTTGTACATGGCCAAAATAACCCAAAATACCGTGACTCCATTACTTCTGAGTATTCAGCGGTTCTTCAAGACGATATGTCCCATCTGATTATTTTCTTTATTCTCTTTACCTGTATGTGTGCAACTGTATTGGTATTGCAAAGAGAAAAAATATATTAGTCAAGTTGTCTTTTCAAACAGGATGTAGGAATGCCCGCGGATTATATCAACAAACTAGCCCGTATGTTCCAGGACATTAAAGTTAGCAACGATCTGAACCAGGGCTTCAAGAAAGAATACAAAAACAAGGGCGACATTGCAGGTACTTTGTTTGCTTTGAACAAGCTTCATTGTGAACTGCGATGAAGCGTTCTTGGCCTTAATGGATAGCTTAGAGAGCGTGAATATGGCTGTAAGGCAGAGTAAGGGCATTGATTGATATCTGTCCATCGTGAAGAAGGACCTAGGTACATTTTTGGCTTGATTCCAAAACCAGCAAGGTTGTAAAGCTGAATGAAAGGTTAAATCTTCATATGAGCCAAGTGGCCCATCAGACCGGTGCCTATCTCTTTTTCTGTAGCATGGAGCGACTAGGAGTATTTCTACTCCCCCCTGGATGGGATGCTAGTCCATCGCAGGGTTACCCCAGCATTGAATTCGTCGGTACCCAACTAGGTTGTATTTGATAACAAACGCAATAAGTTCCAGGAACCCCGTTTGCAAGTAAGGAATCGATTATAGCCGCGCAATAGTAGTTTCTGGGTGTGTTCATTGTTCCTTATAGCTGTCATTGTATAAACTGAACCATTTTCTTTAAGACTTTGGTACTCCTTAGTCCAGATGCTAATGCTTGATTTACAGATGAGCGCCTGACTACTTCTATTTTAATTGTTGTTCACTTTAGATTCGGTTAACATTAAGATTTTGAATGCTGGTGCTTGGTCAAGAGCTTCAGAAAGAATTCCTGTTTCGCTTCCCACTGAGGTGAGATAGTTGACAGTGATTGTCTTAGTCTTACTTAGCTCTCGTTGAAGGTCCGACTGAGATAATTTTTAAGGACAACGAAGTTTTAAATTAGCGAAAATTTTAAACGATTCATCTCTTCTTACCTTACAATCCACAAAAGAACTGGCTTTCCCGTCAGGTAGAGCTTTTGGATTATTTTTTAACTATGTTTGATGTTTTTCCAGCTGATGTTTAATGTTAAGTCCTTATTACAAAAGGAACTCGAGAATACGAGCATTTTGTTCGTCCGTAACCTGTGAACAGGCTGTCTAGGCCTGCCTCTCTCTAGAGCTGCCTGTCTCTCTCTTTAGGCCTGCTGCAGTTGACTGTAGATATAGTGATCAGATGAAAAATCTTTTATGTAATTCAGCTTGAAGACTACATTCCCGAGGTGGAAGAGTTTTACCGGAAAAACCACAGCGGTCGCAAATTGCAGTGGCATCATTTAATGTCCAATGGAGTGGTGAGTGTCTGTTTTTTTATTTCGTTGTCCTTTTATTACTATGTACAAGCAGTATCAACGGATTTAATTCTCGGCCAGTCGGAAACGGTCGAATCCCGTCCCTTTTGATTGGGCTTGCAGTTGCCTAGCAACGTGACGCATCGTGCTGATGTCATGGTGACTTGTAAAGTTTGGAAGTGCTCTCGTGTTCTCGCGCTATCTTTTAGTTGGTCAGTAAGAATGGGTTACTCTTCGGTGCTAGCCGAAAAGCAGCATTAAGTACGGCAGAATGATTCCTCGAAGTTTCGTAACCGTGTGTTATATCGCTTGTTTCTTCGGCAACGAACTAGAAAAAGACTAAAGAACTATTAGAAATGCTTGTCAACAAGTTACACCAGGAAAATTTGACTTTTTGATTTAGTTTGAGTAATTTGCTTTCTTTTTTTCAGATAACCTTCGCCAACAAAATTGGAAAATTCGACCTCGAAGTAACTACTTTTCAAATGGCTGTTCTCTTCGCCTGGAATGAGCGACCGCATGAGAAGATTTCATTTGAAAATTTAAGGTCAGCGCAGTCAAATCTTGACAGCATTTATTTTTTTCTGAGCCATTTGTAGATGTTTGAACGCACATTTCGCCCTGCCAGTCACTGAATTAACAAGGTGGGAATACTGGACTTACCCTGAAGACGCCTGTAAACAGTCAAAAACTGACTGACATTCCACAAATCACATGGCTGTTTGCCGTCAGGCTTGCCCTTCAGCACTAGACAGGACACAAAGCCGCAAAAATATAAAACAATTTCTGCCTAAAATCATCATTTTAGCCCCTTAAGCATCATCGAATGCTTTAAAACTTATTTTATACACTGACAAAATTTCTTTTTGTTACTTAGTTTCTACCAGTGGTGCAACCCTTTGTTCCTGTATACTAACACTCGCACAGTCTAGTGTTACAACACTCGCATAGTCTAATGTTACCCTTTTAGGTTATTGCAAGGTAGTTCTCGCGCGACTAATTTTTTTTCGAGACTAATTCAAGCATTTATGGATATACAGCGGTGCCGCCACAATATGGCTGTCTAGACCTCTGATTAACGTATACCTTCTAACGTCTTCATTTTCATTTTCTAGGCTCGCTTCTGAACTTCCAGATTCGGAACTCAGGAGAACTGTATGGGTATGTCAACTGGTTTCTCCGAAGTTGTGATTGATTTGCAACTTCTCTTGGAATTTTAATTTTATGAATAGCTGTATTTTATATGTAAATGCTGATCGCCAGTTAATACCAGTGATCCAGTGATCACTGATCGGCCTTCCAGGTTAAATAAAGTCTTACTTTTATTTATTTAACATATAGAATACCGATCCATCAAAAGTTTCCTCCCACCTCCTCCCCTCCTCTTCAGAGTTTTGTCCGGCAGGGTTCCTAGCCAGTCGCTATGGACGTATCTACCCCTGGGTTAAGAGAGTCACTTTGAAAATCTTACCCAAGAACCCAGGCCAGGCTTCGAACCAGGACTGCTCGATTTAAAGTCCATTGCATCAATCGATGAGCCACTTCGGCTGTCAATGCTGTTTACTAACGTTTGGACTATTCACGTCCCATTTTTCTTTCTCCTTGCTTTTCGTGGTACATATTTGTTCGTGAACCTGATTTTCTAAATTTTTACAATCTCGCTTTGATTTGTTGAATAGTAAGTGTTATAGATTATAATCCATCAAATATTTTCGCTCGCGCGCGATTGGTCTAAACGCGTCACGTGACCGAATATTTCCCAACTAAAACGGGGGAATATCCGAGAATATTCCCCAATTTTCGAAACTGCGCGTGTTGCGAAAAATATTTTCAGGATAATAAACACAATAGCCTCCATTTGACTTTGAAAATATGCTCGGATATTTGTCCTTGGACATTATCTGTTCCTCGAAGCGCACAGTTTTCCGAGAGCGAAGCTCGAGGAAAACTGTTCGCTTCTCGGAACAGATAATGTCCGCGGACAAATATCCGAGCATATTTTCGCGCCAAATGGAGGCTATTGTTTATATATTCTCTATTTTACAGTCGCTAGTTGCCTTCGCTAAGCTCAAGCGGCAAATCCTCTTATGTCAACCTGAAGCGAAGTCTCCAAAGGATTTCACCGACAGCTCTTTGTTCTGGGTCAATCAAGAATTCGCTGTAATGTAAGTAGATGAGTTCACGAACCGTTGGTGAGCTTTTATTTCAGTCAGTTGACAGTCGCATTCCGTAAGGTAGAAGATTGCCATCACTAAGAATAATGGATGGTTAAGCTTGCTTAGAAGGGTCTGAAGTCAAATACGAAATTCATTTACTAGTATGAAAGCCAATTTTTACGAGGCTACCGCCTCGAGCAACTCTTACGCTTTTTTTCGTGCTCTCCACACTTCCCGCGTGCATCCATACATCCATACTCGATACACGCACGCTAAACATGAACCAATTCTTTAGTAGATGATATTGTATGAAGTTTAATAAACCATTGGTTGTCGTCTTCATGTCTCTTTTATTTTAGTAAAAACAGCAAGGTTCAGAAACGCGGTAAAGTCAATCTCATTGGGAGGTTGCAGCTTTCGACGGAGAAAGCTAAACAAGAAGAAAACGACGGTATTGTGGCGCTGAGAATTCTAAGAATACAGGTTAGAAAAATTAGCTCAGGTTATTCATTACGTTTATCGTAGCAAATGTCCGCCATGTTTACTTGCCAAGATGGCAAAGATGGCGACCTTAGTAACCAAACTTTGGAAATGTTAAATTCGACCCCTAGCGTGGTGAATATAGTGTCTAATTCTTATTTTCACCTCTGGAAATTATACTTAAGTTTAATACTTGTTGTCCAGAGGGATATTTATAAGCAGTGTTAGTTTCTAGCTCTCGCTTACTCCTTCTCTTTCCACTTTACGTGAGTGTTACGCGGCATACTCTCTTTGTATCGTACAGCAACTTTCCGCTGTGCTCCCGAACTTTCCCCTTTTTTGAACGGAGAGGAAGATTCCTGAAGGTTTACCTGACGGGTACGATCTTCGTTTGTTCAGTTTAAGAGCCATTCTGCGTTATATTGATTAGTTTCGTTTGATGTCTTGCAGGAAGCGATTGTGAAGATCATGAAGATGAGAAAGCGAATAACAAACGCTGCTCTTCAGACTGAACTGGTGGAAATTCTTAAAAACATGTTCATTCCTCAGAAGAAGATGATCAAGGAACAGATCGAGTGGCTTATAGACCACAAGTATCTGAGACGGGACGAGGAGGACATTAATACATTCTTATACGTCGTATAACCACACTGTTGGGCCTCAAACGAAGATACAGAGCTTCTTGACTTCGTCCAGCTTTGAGTCTTGCTCTCAGATTAATATTAGGGAGTGTAAATTACCACGACGGCGACGCCGAGGATAACGTCGATTGAAAAATGAATGTGTGTGTTACCTACGAATCTCGCGGTATCCTAAAGTCATTTACTTTGTTTATCACCGTCAAAGCTATCACAAAACTAAATCTGGAACATAGTGATGAATTTGAAATAGAAATTTAAAAACTTATCCGTCGTTGTTCACGTTCTTTAGACAAAGCAGAATTTGGTCATTTTACGTTGTTGGGTTGCAGAGGACGGCAAAGAAATGTACAAAAAGTCATAACGCACGTGCACAGTCATTGCCCTGCTTATTAAATCTTTTGTTTAGCGATGTTCCCGTTGCCTTCGTGGTTTTCTTAAACTCCCCTATCTCCTGCCCAGAACCTTCTTGCATTTGCCAGCGGTCGATTTTATAATGCAAAAACCGCTGGTAGAGGAATGCAGGCTCTGGGTACTAGAATGTCCATCGTGGACATGTTGTTTTTGTTCCTGGTTTTCTTGAAGGAGTTGTGTCACACCATACTACCATCAAAATGGCTGAAACTAGTTAAGGCTGTTTGAATCGATTTTCGAAGGTTTAACTGACTCATTTAATCGTTCAAAGGTAGCCTCGATATCCCATAGGGGCAAATATTCCAACGAATTTCGAACGCCGTTATAAAAAAAAGTCCAAGTATAACGGGCAATGAGGGACATTCTTCCGTCCTGGCCAAAGTTACTAACGGTAAAATGCATGGAACAAAACAGCCATATAACGAGTCCCCGTTACATGGAACTTATTTTCCAAGGCCCTAGGGCGTGGTACCTAGTTATGTCGAGGTTTTGCCGTTTTTAGCGAGCGGGCTGAAACCACGATGTAGTACTAACCCGAGAGTCATTCTCACTGACCCCCTCAGAAAAGAAAATTCTTACAAGCTTGACGATTGAATTAAAAAATTAAACTTATTCAATAATTTCGTTTCTTACAGTACTTCTATAATTAGAATTTCCTCTAAGATTTTCTCCCAGAAGCTTCACTTGTCCGTCCGGCAAGTAAAATTCAGAATCCCCCAGTCCAACTGCAAAGTCCACTAGCCCAGGGCTATACATTTAACGAACCAATGTTCTTCAACCGTGCCAGAGTTACTGAAAATAAATGGTGTATGTGGCGATAGAAACTCGGTATACCGAACGATGTTATTAAAGCCGTCCAAGGTTACTAACAAACTCCCTTTATATGAAACATATCGTTTGTTTTAACATCAAAAATCAAAATTATGATGCTCGATCCCCCCCCCCCCCTACGGATCCACTTGTTGCTGTGCAGGGATTTCTTTAAATTGCTCAACCATCCCCCCTCCCCTCAAAAAAATGATGGTCCTTCCCCAAGACTATAACTGGAGACAGGAACCTCTGGTCTCCTTCACGGTAACACGTGACGTTTCCGTTTGGATACCGTGTGGTATTCTCCTTCCAATGCAAAGCATTACGTCTCGGAAAAGCAAATGGACTTCTCTGAATACCGTCACGGGATCACGGGATACACAATTAAACGCGTGGCGTTACCAGGGGCGTAACGCACCACACATCTTTACAGGCTACATGTCACACAACGTCTCCAGACAGAACTCGTATTTATTGAAAACTTTGAAGTGTATACCCTTAATTGCTCGAGTTCTCATACGGTTACTCATTTATTGTATGAGTGAGAAATTCGTTGATTTGGATTGCTTGGTCTCTGCCAATCAGAATGAAGTAATTTTCTCAGTCATAACGTAATCATTATTATGTGGATTACAGCAATCATAAGGTGTACGTTTCTCGGTGGCAAACTTTCAAAGAGTGATGTACACTGCAGGAAAATACAGAAATTCACAGCTGGGAATTTTAATAATGCACTTTTCAACCACTTGTTTCGCAGTTGTGTAGATGATATGGTAAGGTTGTCCGGGATTCTTACTGGGGTTGCAAGTTTTAGCATTTTAGTTTTATTGGTTGAAAATATTATTTTCAGTCGTTATTATCAGCTTTGAATGTGGAAATTTCTGATTGCCATTAAGGGTCATTAAGATCTTCTATGCAAGGATTCCGTTGTATTATTATGTTGGCTGTTGACAAGTCCTACCACGAAACTCACGAACATCACGCGATACATCGCCAGAATCGTTCGGTCACGACACAAACCTTGGCACGAAAAACGGGTTTCAAATTTATAGAAACTTTGAAATAAGTAAAATGAAGTTGATTTAGTATCGGTGTCCTGTATTTTCAGCTTTAATAGAATGTAGAATTTTTGATTGTTATTATCTTTGCTAACTCGTTTATCAGGGTCCTGTCGTTGTCGATGATATCAATGATGTCACGTATTGTCATGTCGTCACGCGGCACTTCGTCGGTCGGCACGAATATCGAACGCCTTCATATCGAACGCCTTCATATTAAGCACTTATTAAATAAAAACGTTGAAATAAGTAAACTTAAGTTGTGTTATCATCTGTGTCCTTTTATTATCAGCTTCGAATGTGGAATTTTTCGGTATGCTATAAATACCGTGATTGCCAGTGAAACAAACATTTCTTTTGTTTAACTCGTTGGAATTTTAAATAAAATAATAGATATTCTCCGAATTATCATATTCTCTATATTAACCTGCGAGGCAAGCGCTTCGGTGATGATAGGGAGTGCACGACAGCGACAACACGGCAGCAACACACCTAATACCATCTGATTTACCACTTCAGCCTGATCTTACCAGGCGCCCGCGATCCTATGGGAGGCCATATAAGTCAAAAGTGGTATGAGTTCACGACTGGTGATCAAAAAATCGATCGCTATGGTTGAGTTTATCGATTGGTGATTGAAAATATTGATCGCTGTAATTGAGATTATCGATTGGTGCTTGAGATTGTCGATCGCTATGGTTGAAATTATCGATTGCTGATTGAGAATGATGGTCGCTATGGTCCAAAAAGCGATTGAATGCCATTTACCTCCATTTACCTTCATCCTCCTTCATAGACCTTCATCCACCTTCGTTAACCTTCATTCACCTTCATAGACCTTCATCCACCTTGATAGACCTTCATTCACCTTCATCCACCTTCACAGACCTTCATAGACCTTCATCCACCTTCATCCACCTTCATCCACCTTCACAGACCTTCATAGACCTTCATCCACCTTCATTCATCTTCATACACCTTCATTCACTTTCATACACCTTCATTCACCTTCATACACCTTCATCCACCTTCATCCACTTTCATTCACCTTCATACACCTCCATTCACCTTCATACACCTCTATTCACCTTCATACACCTCCATTCACCTTCATACACCTCCATTCACCTTCATACACCTTCTAAACGTAATTTCTTCTGTTTTCACCGCTGCAAAAGCGTAAATACGTCTTTATTAGGTTATCCTTGTGTCTTCTGTTTTCTTACTGTCGGCCCTAGCCTAAGTCCTGAGAAGAAAAGGCAATAAATTCACTGAAATTCTCATGCTTGTTTGGATAATTAATTAACGCAAGATGTAGCTTAGATGTTGTTGTTTTTATAACCGGTTATCAGAGCAGCTCGTTTGTGTCTTTTCAGTTGATAAACTAATCACAGAGCACTTACCTCACATTCGTATTTTATTTTATTTTATTTTATTTTTTTTCACGTGATCATTTTCAACGAACCCAGATCAGTGCTGAACTAAAGCGGTAACTATTGACGACTATTCGCCACTATCCGTGACTGTTCACCACTATTCGCTATTCGTGTTTTTTTAGACACCCTGCTAAAGGTCAGGAAATGGTCAGGAAAAAGACATTTTCCCTATGAAAAAGGATTTGTTAAAAACTTGTCAGTCATAATGAATGGGTGGAAACGAGGGCTGCCCCTGAGGGCAGGCTAGAAACCGTTACTATGTTTGTTGTTTATTTGGTTAGAGAAATTTTCTTTTTATCTAGGGACAGTCAGAGAAAAGCATTGTTCTGGACCTCTAGTTTTGTCTCTAACTCAAATCCTTGCATTGTGGGTAACAAATCATGTTTGGAATTCAAGACAGAATTGATGTTAAATACATTTATCAGAATTATTTTTGATATGTTTATATTTTTTGCTTTCACACAATTTTACAGTCCCAGTGTTGTCACCGAATAGTCCGAGCACGCCTTCCGTGCCTATCATGGTAAACACCTGACACCTTTAGTTTTCAGGGCTTGGCTCTGTAAAATGCCAACACAACTGAGAATAAGACACGCTGTGCATTTAAACGCGGCGATGAATTTCAAGCTCCCGAAGACACATGTCCAGTCTTTCCTTGGGGTTTTAAGTGATATCACAAAGGACTTCAAGAGTCAACTTCTTGAAAACTATTCAACGAATTTCATTTGAAATACCTGTACTTTTTTAGAAGAAAATAACTGGTGACTGAGTGCGTGCTTTATTTGATATTTTTTTATTGATATCATTGTATGCTCTATTGTTTGACGCACAGAAATCTCAATGAAATATCCTGATGCAGCAAACACTTTTCTAGTAGGTGGAATGAATTTTAATCGTGTATGTAAGGAAGTCTCAAAGGACATCCCGTTCATTTTAGTGTCAGAAAGCGTCGTGTGTTGTGAAGGTGAACCAGTATCCTCGTCGATGTGCTCCCCTTCGCAGATAAGTATACGCTTTCGTTTTTTCATTTCATGACCTTGTTCGCTTTTCGCCTCGTTTCGCTACGCTTGCCCTTTTCCGCAGTTTAGTGGTTTAGTATAACCAGTTCGTTGAGCAATTTTTTACTGGGAGGGTGTGAAACCTTTGGAATAAAGAATTACCAAGTTCGTTTAGACAAGCACATCGGAATAGCAGGTTTGAAAGTTTCTTACTGAATACCACATTTCAGAAACACTTGCTCTCTTGTTCGTCGTATTTGTAACTGTTTAATGTTGTCTACGGCGGGTTTGAACTGCAGGTCACATTCCACACGTCAGAGTACAGAGTCACTGTCCTACAGATAAATAAACAGCACCAAGATTCAGTCTCCTAGCCCTAATTAGTCCTAGCACTCTGCGAAAATGTTGTTTTAGATCGAGGGGAAACTTTTGGCATAGTTATTCATCAGTAGAGTAAGGATTTCTACTCTTGACCTGTGGAATGTGACTTGTGTTTTAGACCCGGCTTGTTGTACATTGCTCCGATGCTCTGAGTTGCTAAGGTTATGAAGATCTGACTGACTTAATATCAACAGTTTTAAAGTTACGTCAATAATATTCCCTGAGAATTTAAATTATTTTCTCATGCAGGAAGAGTTTGTTTCCATACAATCGCTGAACTTACTGCTCGTGATACATTTTCGGGTAAGTAATATCAAAATATTTGGTTAGAATTTCAGAAATAAAGGCAGATTTGAGTTATAATTGCATTGTGGCTTTTGTTCATTTATCCTCATGTTTTCATAATTGTTCACATTTTCGTGAAATCAGAAATTACTTGACGGATGGAAGTAATTTTGAGCAAACTTGCGTCGAATTCTGGCGAGAAAATAATCCTAAGAGAATATTAAGAAATTTGTTAATATAGGCGATATTGTCCGATGTTATATGGCCGGTTTCTAACTACCAAACTGATTGACCGACTGATAAGACCTCAAACTCAAAGGTGATATATTTTTGACAGTTTCCTCTCTCCTTCTGGCATTAGACGAACAGAGGGGAACCCAAAGGAAATGTAACCATTATGAGCTAGACTACGAGTAGCCCCTCTTTCACTTAGTCCGTCGTGCGTGACGCGAAAGAAAACCGCGAGAAAAAAATGGCCGCGCGAAATCCTGGAGGCGAAATCCTGGAGGCGAGGAGCGCGCTCCTAGACCCAAGGATTTCGCGCGGCCATTTTTTCCTCGCGAATTTCTTTCGCGTCACGCACGACGGACTAAGCGAAAGAGGGACTACTCGTAGTCTATAGCTGGTTTTCACATGACGTCACTAAAATTCGAACTACAAAACTACCGATCTTCCTGAGATTTTACTTAAATGATGTATAAGAGCTACTGAAAACTAATATTCATACAAATTTTCGTTCCGAATGGGTTCTTGGTTTTGTGATACACTACGCTTAAATTTCTAAGCTCTTGCGTGACGCGGCATTTACATGACGGCCTAGAGAGCTGTCATGACGGTTAAAAAAGTGACTTATTTAGGGGAACTTGGCTATCTCAACAGTTCATGTCTTAGAAAAAGTATTGTTTTAATGTTTTAGAGTTCCTCGAGGGATAAATTCACGCTTTTGTAGCAAAACTCAGTGACAGATGTTTCTGTTGGTTTCCGGCCGCCATGTTGGTGACCATACGGATGGGCACCAGCATGGCGTCTCCATACAAATCTCTATAAATTTGGGTAAAAAATTTCTCTGCATATCTCGCATAAGAAAAATTGCTGTGACCAGAATTTTGGCGAGAGTCTTTGCATATTTACCTTCTTTTATTTCTCAGATTCTGGACTTCATCTATTGACCGGTTTTATTAAATTATTAAATTTATAAACACGCTCGAATTTGTTGATGAAAAAAATAGTTCGTTTTATGTTTAATCTCCCTTTTTGCCAGGTGAACTCGGATATTGAAGAGAAAGTGTGGCCATTTTGGATTGCAGTGTGTAATTCTTGAACGCTGGTGCACTATGACATATTGGAAAAATCTTAATTCAGATAAGTTCACCCTTTCCTTATTTTACTTGAATTTGTCGTCGACCACTTTAACAACCGTGTCATTCCAAGTATTCTGTAGAGAGGTCTAATCGGGAGTAGTGAAAGATGAAATTTTGATCCTGTGGTGAGCGTGGGACAAAGAATTGAACATCTCAGTCCGTGACGGGATTCGAACTCATAAACTCTTAGATACCGGTTGGGCAACGAGGAATTGTTCTGATGTCCGAACGAGTTCTTAAGAGTAACACGATTGCGAGAGATTTCAATAAAGTAATGCTTTAGAAAAGCACTGTAAATGTGTATTTAGGGACAAATATTCGAAATTAACACAACTGGAGATCCGATAATCGTTGAAAAGTATTTTAATTTGTTGTTTTTTGCTCTTTTTGTCACCAGGTTGAATGCAAACATCGTTTCAATAGAAAGTGTAGCCATGCTGGATCAAAGTGTGTAAGCTCTCAAAGCCTGGTTGAAGTTGACAGCCATTGAAAACACCTTTTTTGAGGTAAGTCGTTTTCTTCTCTGTTTACCATTGAACGGTTTCAGTCCAAAGAGTGATCAGAGTCTGACCATATAAATGCCTTCCTGACCCTTGCTATAAGTATCTCAGTTGGAGAAAAAATATTGGAATCAGGATATATTGTAACTAGTAAGAAGAATTTTACTTGAAGATTGGAGACTTGTTCAGTGACATAATGGAATCAAAGTTGACAGAATAAAACAACATGCTGGTGTTAATTATTATAACTTTCGTAAGAACATTGTGAAAGCAGTAAGTGTTAAGTGATAAAATCAATATTAACCAGCTATTTTGTTGATGTTTCCTTTCTTTCTAGGTTAAATGACCTTTCAAAGAAATATGTAGTCATTTTGGATTGCAGTGTACTGGCTCTTGGACCCTGGCCTGGAAATATCTTACTTCAGATAAGTCGTTTTCTTGTTTCTCTAGTCGTTTACCATTAACGGATTCAGTCCAAGAGTGATCAAAATATAACCTCATCGTACCTCGTTGCGTTGTCAAGTATGTTACAAAGGCAATGTCACCAAATTCATAACCTAAGAACAAAAGAAATGTATGACAATCAATTGGGAAAATTAATATTTTGAGTACGAGACTGAAGTGAAAGGTTGAACATCGCAATTTATTATTTTAAAGGACAACTTGAACCGGCCGAATATTCTCCACAATACAAAATTGAAGTGCTTTTTCTAACATTTTGAATTCAAATTTAACAGAATAAAAACGTGGTGGTGGTACTAGTAATTGTTACAAATTTATTTTGATATAAACATTGTGAAAAACAAAGATTCTAAAGTAGCATTTCAGCTAACTCTCGGCTTGGTTTTGCGAACGAACATTTAAGGAAGTGATCCACTTATGCTGCAGGCAGAAAACCATGGGGTACGACAATTTACGAGAAAAATTCCAGTTTAATAGTACAATGATAATTTGCAGTGGGAACAATGCTTTCCTTATACGAGGCCGCAAATGAACTTAAAAGACGATTCATTTAGAGAAGGAATTGCTCAAAATCAAATGTGTTTTAAAATAGTATTGTCAGGCATTCAAGAACGAAGAGCAACTTAATTTATAACGACTGATAGAGCTCATGACTTTATCGGCATGACAATTCTAATTGCGCTTTGGTAAACACGATCATTTTTTGGTCATCAATGTTCGAAGCTTGACCAAAATCTATAGAAACATGTACTACTTCTTCGTCTGCCGTGTGTAACTGATATAAGTACAGTGTTAACCATGGAGGTGAATGAAAAAATATTATCGCTTAGGGCAAATTAGTGTCTTGCTACACCATTTAATATGGAAAATTAACGTTTAGAACAGAGAAAACAGCGGAATTAATTTTTCAGGTGGCTGAAAATATTTACGAACGTTGTTTGGTTTCGATACGTACTTGCATGTGTCCGGGCACAAGTGGGCTCAAGCCTTGAGAGAAATGTCATGTTTTCGATGTAGCGATGTTTCACTGACAGAGATTTCAAAGTGTAGTTTGAGTATTTTCTTTTTCTCAAGAAAACAACAGTTTGTTGCATGTGAATAAAGTTTTTGTGTCAGTATTCAAGCAAACAACAAGCAAATGACATTCCAGCTAGAATAAATATGTGACGCTAGTCTCGCAGGGTAACTGAAATGATAAATAGAAGTAATGGTCGATACATTTTGAAACAAACAACAACAACAACAACAAAAAAATTGGACCCAGAGAAAAATCGATAAATAAAACAAGTATACAGGTCAAAGGTGTCAAAACTACTGTTTACACATATGAAATGTAATAATGAAATGGAAAATAGATAAAATCAGGAGCCATAATCGGGGACGGAGACCGTAAGTCTTGGGATCCGCGCGCACCTATGATATGGGACAATTTTTCTATTTTTAGAACAAATTGCGCCATCCTGACGTCATATATCCGCGCGGATCCGCGCACGTGTCGGGGGCTCTCGCGCGGATGTTGTCACGTTGAGTGATCAAATGGTGAGAGCTGCGAGATTCTCTTGCAGATTTTTCACAGCAATGGCAGGGAATAAGGCAGGGAATAAGAACCAGGACTCTTATATGTAGTTTTATGCTCTGAGCTAATGGAAAAGGTGAGTTTTTTAATTTTTTTTCGCGCTGTGAATGAATAATATCTGCTCGCGCTAGTTGTACGCGTCAGTTTTTCGTTTGTTTTGTGAAGAAAAGTTATGTAAGAAAACTCTTTACTCTGGTATCGAGTTGATTTGTGAGTTTCCCAAAAAATGCTTAATCATAACCAAACCCTGTTTTTGATAGTTTCTTATGGTTTCTGTTTGCTTGGCGAGTTTGCAAAAGTTTTTGAAAGGAAAGTCTGACGCGTACATTCAGTAGCTCATTTGCATAGTGCAGCGCGCGCTCTTTCAAGTCCGAGTCGGTGTTTTCAATTGTCAACAAACCTTGACAAAGATTTATTTCGTGGTCTTTTGTGCCGAGATGCTGCAACAGTTTTCACGAACGTCAAAAGGCTACTAACATCATGAGTGTTTCTTTAAAATGCTGAAATTTTACACTGCGAAAACAAAATGGACAAGGAGTTTTGATAACTCAACCAACGAAATCGAAATCGTTATTCGAGTTGATTAAAGAAAGCGTCATCGTAACTTTGCTGATTATTTCTGCTGTATTCACATATTTTCACCTGAGCGTTTAATATGTTCTCAAACATTTATCAACCTTAAACATATTTAGAAACTAGAGATATTATATGAGTTCGATGTACGTTTTCACAAAAGTGGGAAGTCCAATTTGTCATGTTTTACTGACTGTACAAAACACGCATCGGCGGGCGCTCTTATTCATCGACAACAGACAATTATTTTTACACAAACAAAACTGAGCAGCATCTACAGACATAAACTTTATTGTCGCTTATTGGGCCTTGATAAAACATGAAGCGTTGCTTACAATTCAGGCGAAACTCAAACTTGCAATTACTTTTTTTTGTTTTACTTCTCGGTCGAGATAGACTCTGGCGAAATCCTCGCAAGCCTGTGGCAAGAGGAGGGAAACTTTGAAGTCCTGAAACGCTGCTATATCCAAACATACAACTAGTTTTTTGCTGTGGTTTGGAAGAGCTGTTAATCTTCAACATATGTGAAACTTAGAGTGGAGTAATGTACAGCTCATGTAAAAGAAGCATCCGTCGGAACACAACTTGGTCAGCGATATCATATCTAAGCTTAAAGCGGAACATACCTAAATTCGATACTGTCTTACTTCACTCAAACTGGAGCAGCTTACGACGAAAATACTTAAGCAAAATTCCAGCAGACGTAAACGCGTTGAGTTGTGGGCCAAAAACATGACAAAATTTCGGGAATTTCGGACACCATTTCCCCCGCGCGACATCCGCAAAAATCCTCGCAGCATGTACGCGCGTGTGCCTCAGGCGATGGCGCAATTTGTTCTAAAAATAGAATTATTGTCCCATATCATGGGGACAACCCCAATACTAGAAATGGCGCGCGCTTACGGTCTCCGTCCCCGATTATGGCTCCTGATAAAATAGAATCGAAAACTTTAGAAAGCTTTGAATTTACATAGTATGTTAATTGCTGAACGAGCAGTTTCCCGCTTCCTTGGAATGTCGTTTTCCGTAAAAAGTAAACAATCTTCAATCTAAGCAGGAGTCATAACCGGGGACGGAGACCGTAAGTCTCGGGATCTGCGCGCACCTAATGCTATGGGACAATATTTCTATTTTTAGAACAAATTGCGCCACCCTGACGACATACATCCGTACGGATCCACGCACATGTCGTGGGTTCTCGCGTGGATGTTGTCTAAAGAATAAAGTTTATGTAAGAAATCTCTCTACTCTGGTATCGAGGTAATTTGTGAATTTCTCAAACAGTGCTTAATCATAACCAAAACCTGTTTTTGATAGTTTCTTATTATTTCTGCTCGTTTGGCAAGTTTGCAAAAATTTTTGGAAGGAAAGTCTGACGCGTACAAGTAGCTCCAGAGCGTGCACTTAAAAGTTGGAGTCGGTGTTTTCAATTGTAGCTAATTGGCAACAAATCTTGACAAAGATTTCTTTCGTTATCTTTTGTACTGAGATTCTGCAACAATTTTCACCAACGCCAAAAGGCTACTATCATGTGTGTTTCTTCAACGTAGAGAAATTTTACACAGCTGCGAAAAGAAAATAGGCAAGGAGTTTTGATAACCCAGCCAACGAAATCGAAATCGTTATTCGAGTTGATTAAAGAAAGCGTCATCGTAACTTTGCTGATTATTCCTGCTGTATTCACATATTTTCAGCTAAGCAGTTTAATATGTTCTCAAACATTTATCAACCTTGAACATATTTAAAAACTAGAGATATTATTGCGGAAGTCCAATTTGTCATGTTTACTGACTGTACAAAACACGCATCGGCGGGCGCTCTTATTCATCGATAACAGACAATTTATTGAATTTTTACACAAACAAAGCCTAGCGGTATCTACAGACGTAACCTTACTGGGCCTTGATGAAATATCAAGTGTTGCTTACAATTCAGCCGAAATGCAAACTTGCAATTTGTTACTACTTTTCGGTGGCGATAGACTCTGGCGAAATCCCCGCAAACGTGTGGCAAGAGGAGGGAAACTTTGAAGTCCTAAAACGCTGCAATATCCAAATTTTTCCAACTAGTTTTTTTACTGTGTTATGGAAAAGCTGTTAATCTTCGGCATATGTGAAATTTAGAGTGGAATAATGTGGAACTCTTGTAAAAGAAGCAGCGGAACACAACTTGGTCTGAGTAATGTAAAACGGGACATACCTAAATTCGACACTGCCTTACTTCAGTCGAATTGGAGCAGCTTACGACGAAAATATTTAAGCAAAATTCCAACAGAGATAAACGTATTGAGTTGTGGGCCAAAAGCATAAAACATGTCGGGAATTTCGGATGCCATTTCCCCGCGCTACAACCACAAAAATCCTCGCAGCATGTACGCGCGCTTTCCGCACACGATGGCGCAATTTGTTCTAAAAGTAGAAAAATTGTCCCATATCATAGGGACGGCCCCAATACTAAACATGGCGCGTGCTTACGGTCTCCGTCCCCGATTATGGCTCCTGATCTAAGCTCATTTTAGCAACTCAGTGTGTAGTTTTCATATCGATTCGACATAGGGAAGATTAGTACAAAGTTATTGCATTGAAAAACGTTATTATCAGAAGTCAGAAACTAGTCTCACTTAGTGCAGGAACCGTGATTTTACAAGAAGTATTTACAAGCAGTATTACTGAGGAAGGGTTTCAAGACATAATTATCATTAAGGTTTAATTTTTGCTTTGGAACTTTTGAACAAACCTTTTGAATTTTAATCATATTCGTCTATCCTTTTCATCTTTTATATGGAGTCCTTAAAAATGAAACAAATTTTAGAACATGCAAAGGGTGAAGGTTAACTGAGAGTGTCTCTTTCCATGTTCATCAAATTATAAATGCGGTATAGTAATAAAACATATATGCAGTATGTAATCATCTAGGAATGTTAATTTTTGTGCAATAACTTGTCAGGTAAAAATGATATCGTGCTTTTGAAAAGGACCTCCATCTTGGATTTCAAAATTTTGCAAATATGTCAAAAAGTTTGAAAATACTAAAAAAAATGGCGATTCAAATTTTTTTTTTTAATTAAGACTTTGTAAAAACCAAAAAAATCTCTAAAACATAGACTTGAGCTTAGAAAAGTACACCAAAATTCATAAAACACCTTTGAGTGTGCTTGTTTGCCACAGGAACGTCAAGAAAAGCAGTGAACTAATTGACACAACAAAACGTTCCCTGATTGTTTTAACAAGGAGTTACCAAGTTTAGTTATTCATATTGACCTGCGTCAGTTTCCAATGTTTTCACTCTATCAAGATACTGGAAAGAACATTGACCTAAATACTGTTTCGAGACGCACTGGCAATAATTAAAGTGAGGCAAGAAAGTACTTAAACACAATACATTTGAACATAGTTAATAGAGGGAAATGGTTATGAATCATGGCAAATTTCTTTGTTGTATGTTTTTGTTGGCTGTTTGGGGCGGGGGGAGGAGGAGGTTGAACCTGCACAAAATCTGGAAAAATACAAAAAGTGGTTATGTGTGCTCATACAACTAACCAATAGAAACATTGCGATTACGTAATTCATGCACAGTCTAGGAGCATAAAACAAAAAGATGTGCAGGGTCAAAGACCTTCCAACATAACTCTTAGCCTGTTTGTTTGCTTTTTTGATGTTTGCTGGGATTCTTAACCATTCCCTCTATTAACTATGATTTGAACAAATGCAACTGTCTTAAGGATATGCTTGAAATTGTATCGATAACCTATAAGAAACTGGAACCGAGAATCAAACACGTAACCGCGAGGAAATTTAGTCATGGACACGTTAACAGGTCGTTAATAATTTGCAGCAGGAAATTATTTCACATCATCGCTGATAGAGGCTGTATTTTTACCCCGCATTTGTAAGTCTATTTCTTAGCTGGTCGGTAATAGCAGATCGAGTTTTGATGTTGTTTCCGAAGCAATATTTGTTTTTCAACTCCTTGGCAGGCAAATGTACTATGGTTTCTGATAGTTAAATAAGCGACGCTTTGGTAAGCAGTGAAAACACAAGGTCAATTTGCAAGGACCGACGTAACCTAATAAAAAAAGAAGTACCGGATCCTGTCCCTGTAAAGGATGTAATTGGACTTGATGATGTCGGACTACAACAACGCTAGGCTGATAAAAAGGTTTGAGAACGACATAATCGATTCATATATTTCGAAAAGCTTAAAAAAAAAAACGTCCAGTGCTTTGAAAAGATTGCAGAGGCTTTGTTTTTGATTTTTCGGTTTTACGTTCTTTTATCAATAATATCAATACTTTTGAAGCATGAATCAGTGGTACCCTATTAAACGTTAAAGGGACACAGTCAGCTGGAGCACACGCGCATTAGATACCACTTGATTTCATAGTTAATTTGCATATGACAGGGACACGATCCATACTGCATGTTTTAAACCAAATATGATACAAAAACTATCATAGGATGAGCAAAAGCCCACTCAAAAACAGGTTTTTCAGTAACCGATTGAAAATCAAGCAAAACACTGCGGAGATTGAAGCGGATTTCTAGATGTACTCGACGAGTATCTTTGATTTCAGGTTGAGGTGAACTTTTTCAAAGTGAGAAAACTAGTGTCCAGGTCAGCGCGGTCCCAAAGCCGACTACGTCCCTGTAAGGATACCAAAAACATAAAAAACCATCTTTAACAAGAGGTGCTGTTTTCTGTAAGCGATAATACAACCAAGTATTAACACAGCGGAGCAGGGCTTAAGTTTTGTTTCACTCGACTTCAGTTTGCAGAGAAATATTGAGCCACGGCCTATCCAAGGATGCGAATAAGACAAGTGGAAATGAATGTCAGTTTAATAATAAAGTGTATTATCGTTTGTCTCACGATGTAGTCACTTGAGATGTAGATCGCGACGTTTCGACTGCTTACTGCTAGTCTTCTTCAGGCGATAAGGTCGACTGATTGCACGGTATCATTTATATCACAAAGGTCGGCTGTGATTGGTGCATTTTGATCCTCCTATTGTTCCATTGTTCCGGCGAGTAGCTGTTCCCTCAGTGGTCCGCTGTTGTACCGTTCTCCTGTTGTTGTGTTTCTTGATCGTGGGTATCCATGCTTCAGGAATTTCAATTCCACTATCCCTGTTGATGTTATTAGGCTGAAGTCTTATGTGATATCCCTCCTCTTTTGTACAGAAGATCACAAAGGCACGAACAACCCCAAGAAGAGAGCCTGTCGCGGAATTTAAATCCACCGCCGTTTTACCTTATGTCCAAGGAGTTTCGGAGTCTCTCCGCCGCTGCCTAAAACAACAAGGCATTCGCACCGTCTTTAAGTCCGACACGACACTTCGGTCACACTTAGTGCGACCAAAGGACACCGTCAACCCGGCTAAACAAGACGGTGTTGTCTACAGGATTCCCTGTGAGTGCGGCAAAGTCTACATCGGGGAAACAGGGAGATCTATGCAGGAGAGGATCAAAGAACACGACAGGGATATACGACTCGCCCGTACCCAAACCTCCGCCGTTTCTGAACACACCCACGAGACCGGCCACTATCCTATCTGGAATGAGGTCAAGTTTATTGATCGAGATCCTCACTGGTACACACGTAGGGTCAAGGAAGCTATTCACATAAGACTTCACCCTAACAACATCAACAGGGATAGTGGAATTGAAATTCCTGAAGCATGGATACCCACGATCAAGAAACACAACAACAGGAGAACGGTACAACAGCGGACCACTGAGGGAACAGCTACTCGCCGGAACAATGGAACAAAGCAATAGGAGGATCGAAATGCACCAATCACAGCCGACCTTTGTGATATAAATGATACCGTGCAATCAGTCGACCTTATCGCCTGAAGAAGACTAGCAGTAAGCAGTCGAAACGTCGCGATCTACATCTCAAGTGGCTACATCGTGACACAAACGATAATACACTTTATTATTGCATCTACCACGATGAATAACAACAACCTTTTCCTCGAATGTCAGTTTCTTTCTTAAGATTTGTTAAGTGCAGTTCAGAAAACCTGAAAAGAGACATTAAATGCAAGTAATTTCTTCCCTACTGGTTCAAATCGAGGCAGAGCGTGTTGTTGATGATACGTAAGGAAACAAGGTCGTGTCAACATGCCAGCAGAAGTAAATAGTTGCTGCAAAGTTAAAGTTTTAACTTTGAAAATGAAATTTACAATTTGAACTTTAAAATTTCTAGGTCCAAAAATGTTTTCTGACAAAAGAATTCAGAAAGTCAATCAGTCTTCATAATGATTTCATGAAAACGTTTTATTGTGATCACTCTTGATCATTATGTAAGAATTAATAACCAACAGTTATTGTGCTTGACAACGGTACAGTAATCTGTTTATCATTAGTACAAATCTACCGGATTATACTAATGCAATACTGCATTCTGATTGGCTAAGGTATATCCTGTACGATCATTACTATTCAGTGGTTGAAGATTGTCTGCAAAATAGGGACATTTTTTCTCGTCTCACCGAAGTTTCGGAAGAGGATTTAGAAATATTGAATGGATAATCAAATTCTCCCGAAGGCTCAGTGAAACAAGGCCATTTGCTGTCACAGCACTCGAAATTTTTAAAAAAAAAAACTGATAATCGCTTGGACGAAGCTGAAAGATGGACTCAAAAGACACTTCATTCTGCGCTCGATAACACTATGGTGACGTTTTTAAGCGTAGAGATTTAATTGGCGATCATTTAGTAAGAGTTCTATATTTAAACGACTAGTTTATTTCGCTTAGTATTTGTTTATTTTTTTCTGAAGCCAAAAGCTAGCGTTACCTTGTGAACATTTCATTATACATGTAAGCACCGTAAGTTTTATTTGGAAAGAAAATATAGAACAAGTAGGAGAGTATCGCAGCAGCACCCTCACTCCGACAGTTCATCGCATAATAATACATGTTGATTCTGCGTGACACATTCTGATGAACTGTTAATATTTGATTCAACAGGAAGCCTGAGGAATAGTAAAGAAAGTGAACAATGATACACCACAGCGAACAACTGGCTAAAAGACAGATGCAGAAACACTTTCAAATAAATTCTCTTTGAGCTTGGAAATAAACTTTAAGAAAAGCACCTGTACTCCGTTTATCGTAAATCTGTCGATCCTCATAGTAAGTTACGATGGAATAGTTGATTAACAAATGAAGCGGACGTGAATATATATAATATCAAGTCTGTATGGGGGAAGAATAAAAAGATAGAGATTTTCCCAAATAACGAAAGTAAACTTAGCTGATGTAAGGAAGGTGCAAAGAGCAAATTAAAGACTAGATTCCAATAAGCTCTTACACCTTCCCGTCATAAAATATTATTTAGAAAATAACTGTAGAAAAAATACGCCGCAGAACCAGAAAGGTGAATGCGGTTAAACCTGTGTCGTTGTCCTTTACTTTGCATTTAAATTCAGTTTAATCCAATGAACATTGCTCATTCCCAAAGCAGAAGGCAATGCCAGAAAAAAATCGTCAGATAATAAAAAAATCGTGAGATACCCCTACACGAGCCATTGTGCACAGCAGTTTATCTTCGGCCACAAAACCCCCACCATCTTACAGGGGAGGATTGTTCGAAGAGTTTTAATTCCTGTTCCCCGAAACCCTCACTCCCCTGAATGAAACAATCGCGAAGGAGGATTAAATCTCGTCCATAATCCTTTACTTTCCTAGAGAAAATATTTGGAGAGGAAGTTTAACTCTCATTCATAATCCTCCACTCGTCCTTTAAAGTTAAAAAAGGGGTTGTAATATGAGGTAGACTTCCTCCTAAAGTACTTTTCTCTGAGAGGGTTAAAGGTGAAGAAGTAGCGGTAAGACTAAACTACACTGTGTCGACACTATGGGCATCAATGAGCAGTCTAGTCTTTCAGCCATTTCCTAAACCTTGACCATCTTAAAGAAAATTACCTTTGGAGGAAGTTTTACTGAAAATGTAACCACTTTTGACTTTTAAAGGAAAGATTAAGAGATTATGGTTAAGACATACACTTCCCTCCAAATCTCCTTCCTTGGAAAGTAAGGGATTATAGAAGAAATTTATTCCTCACGCGCAATTGCTTCATTCAGTGCAGTGGAGGTTTAAGGAACAGAAATTAAAGCTCTTCAAACAATATTCCCTGGTAAAATAAAGGGGAATTTTGGCCAAAAGATAAACCACTGAGCCCAAAATATCGTGTAGGGGTATCTCTCACTGACGATTTTCTTGAGGCATTGCACTCCGCTTTGGGAATAGAAAATGTATCTTGGATCCAACTAAATTTAAATGCAAAGTAATTCTCCTTCCAAGCAGGAGAGAGGCTAATCACTGTTAATAATAAAAGCATTTGCACCTTGTTTATAACGATTTCTAGAGTAATTACCTCTATTAAATATATGAATAAATTACCGATGGTAAGAGTCATCTTGCTCCCTACTACCTCCTCTGGGGAGGAGGAAGGAGGGAAAAAGAGTCATCTTGCTCCCTACTACCTCCTCTGGGGAGGAGGAAGGAGGGAAAAAGAGTCATCTTGCTCCCTACTACCTCCTCTGGGGAGGAGGAAGGAGGGAAAAAGAGTCATCTTGCTCCCTACTACCTCCTCTGGGGAGGAGGAAGGAGGGAAAAAGAGTCATCTTGCTCCCTACTACCTCCTCTGGGGAGGAGGAAGGAGGGAAAAAGAGTCATCTTGCTCCCTACTACCTCCTCTGGGGAGGAGGAAGGAGGGAAAAAGAGTCATCTTGCTCCCTACTACCTCCTCTGGGGAGGAGGAAGGAGGGAAAAAGAGTCATCTTGCTCCCTACTACCTCCTCTGGGGAGGAGGAAGGAGGGAAAAAGAGTCATCTTGCTCCCTACTACCTCCTCTGGGGAGGAGGAAGGAGGGAAAAAGAGTCATCTTGCTCCCTACTACCTCCTCTGGGGAGGAGGAAGGAGGGAAAAAGAGTCATCTTGCTCCCTACTACCTCCTCTGGGGAGGAGGAAGGAGGGAAAAAGAGTCATCTTGCTCCCTACTACCTCCTCTGGGGAGGAGGAAGGAGGGAAAAAGAGTCATCTTGCTCCCTACTACCTCCTCTGGGGAGGAGGAAGGAGGGAAAAAGAGTCATCTTGCTCCCTACTACCTCCTCTGGGGAGGAGGAAGGAGGGAAAAAGAGTCATCTTGCTCCCTACTACCTCCTCTGGGGAGGAGGAAGGAGGGAAAAAGAGTCATCTTGCTCCCTACTACCTCCTCTGGGGAGGAGGAAGGAGGGAAAAAGAGTCATCTTGCTCCCTACTACCTCCTCTGGGGAGGAGGAAGGAACATGTTGTGTGCGTTTGGCCACCCTGTTGGACATGTTTGGGGGTTTGTTCAAGTATGAGCGACCAGCACGTAATATGACGGAACAGGTCTCAAAAGGGTGGCCAAGTGCGCGCAACATGTTACGCACAACAACGTTGTGATGTGTGGGATTGACATGTTACGATTATTTGGGGGGTGGGTTACATCTTTATTTATTAACACACTTTGTTTAAGTTTTTAAGTAATGGACAAGGACACAAGATTTGGCCGCAAACTTAGTTCGCGGCTGGTTTATATATCTTTTTTTCGCTATTTAATGATCTAATGTTGTAGAAGGTTTCAAGAGCTCTTTTCTGTGAGTGCTTTATTTAGCCCTTACACCTTAACACTACGAAAGGTTTTGCGAAATTTCATTTAAGTTTTGTACTTTGATTGACATTTTTTCAGAGAAGAAAATGCTGATGAAAGCTACCTTGCAAGTCTTGTTTATTGATTAAATAGCTTTCAAAAATTCAGTAATGTTTTTCCAAAAAGTCACTGAACTCTTTTCGAGGACTTGCTCACCTCCTTTTTTAACACTTTATTTTAAGGTGGTTGAATTTAATATTGATAAGTGCTGCAGCCCATTTTCTTAACAGATCCGTCTAATCTCTGTGATCTGTTGACAAGAATTATCATTATTGATCAGTTAGAAGGCAAGTGTAAGTGCTATCTAGACAATTGAAAATACGTGCATTGAGACGTTATATGTACCAACTGTACTGGTTTAACAAGAATGAGCGCAAAAATTTCAAATCTCTATGTCAAGTTGTTTTCTTTCTTTAATTTCTTTTCATATACACACGCTATTCGTATCGTTTGGGTTTGATAGGTTGCCATCAATATTTGGGTGCTACTTTATCACAAAATCCGTTAACCAGGATTCTATTATCATTCTATAGAAAGTCAAGTTAACAACGTGTTATGCTAAAATGAATAAGAACTGTAGATCTACTTCAGCTACCTTAAAACCAGCAAGGAATACACACGGTATCCATGGATACACTGACTAAACTTATACTAGAAAATTCGGCAATGTTGTCAGATTTGATATCAAGACAATATCCTATACAGTTTCTTTATTTCTTTATTCTCTTTACTTGGCTTTTTGAGAATGTTTTAAGACAGCTAGGAGAAATTGTATGTTGATTTCTAGTTCTTGAGAATTGAAAAGCTCATTCAGTTCTTGACGTACACATTGCTCTTCCACTGTCAATTTTAAACCTTTATTATCCGTAAGACAAAGCATTTAACTTGACTCATTTACTATTTTATAAAGTGCCCATGAAATGATCTTTCGAGCTAAATCAAGTCGTTCTTTAAGTGAACCTCAAATTACTGTTTATTTGTGTAACTGAAGTGTGAAGAAACATATTTTGAACTCAAATTGGTAGACGAAAAGCTCTATTTCGTTTTAGAGACTGATGGCAAAATCGGATTTGTAAACTATTCCGCTTGTCAGTTTCCCACTGTCAGACATTAAACAGAGTGCGTTTATTTTCTCACTGAACTTGTCGTGTATAGTAAGTCATTTTATACAGAGAACGGGTTTGTTGGGGAATTTGATGCCTCGCCGACAGCTCTCTCGATCAAGACCGTAGCTAGAAACGCTCCAAACATGTATGAAGTTACCACTCTTTATCGGTACTAACTGGAAAACTTAATATCCGTTCACGAAAAACAGAAATATTTTATTATTCCGGGCTATATTCCTTCCAGGAGTCTTAAAGGTACTGAATAATTCTAAAATGCATAAGCTATCCCGCAGCATTTAATTCTAATAGAGTGTTGCCAAATTATTTCTGGTTACAATAAAATAATGGAAAATCGAAAACTAATCATCTTTATGGAATAATATAACTTTACTTCTTGTTTACTTTTGCAACAAAGTGGGCGGCACTACTGAACGTTGGAAATGGATAATTATAACTTAACTCACGTGTCTGCGTATTGAACATCTTATTTTTTAATTGTCATCGTACACAAAGAAATAAGAAAAAAAAATCAGAAATCGAGAGTGAAATTTGTGGTTTTGCACGAGAACTCGTTTTCAAACAGAAGGACAAGGTAAACTCGGAAATGGCCTATTCACTGCTCCATCAAGGCAATGATCCAAAGTTGATGACTTCCTTTTTTCTCATCATCTTGTTGAAATTAATATTATTGTAATTATATAACTGAAATTAATTGAAATTCTCATCATCTGCAGAAAGGAGAAATGAGCTGTCGATCACTATTTCATAGAAATAATAGAGTTCATTTCTATAATCGACATAACACGTTTCAGTGATGAACGACTTTTTAACTTGAATTTGTTATCGCTTTCTAGGAACAATACGTGAAAACTGGAGCGGAGCAAATGCTGGAAAATCACATCTTCGTTTGCACTGAAATCGCAAAGATATCTTTCTCTTGAATTTATAAACAATCCACCTCTGAATTACAATTCAACAAGTTTCTCACTTTTTCTTCTACAAATCACTAGTTAAGAACTTCACAACCTTAACCTTTTTTGTACAGGACGCTTAAAACAAAAGTACTATTTTTCCTTATCATTTTTCATGTGACTGTGCCATGCAAGGAATTAAATTCGCACTCCTGGTATTACTTTGGAATTTTTTTCCTATTTTGTCGTTGAACATCTTAGTCGTCATTTAGTTTTTTAAAAAACATGGTAAGTCGAGCTGCCACAAATTGCAGCCGCTTCATTTAATGCTCCAAAAAAGCGACTGTATCGAGATAAAATCTACACAATCTGCCACAGGAACAGTTCTTACAACCTGTCTGTGGGTAATTTATAAAGCCAGAATTCCTAAATCAAACGTAAAGGTTATTTTGGGGGCATCGATTTCCGTTCTTGAACATGTACTGCAATTTTGGTGTCAAGATTGAACTTAAACAAAGTTTTCAAACACGTAAATCAAATTCTTTTCTCTGACCTTTTCCAATAAGAACGTCGCCAAGAGCTTGTAAATTGTACATTTCTTCTACCTAGCCTCCTCTTTAACAATGCATAGAGTCAGCTTTCGTCACGACACACGACTGAAAACAATCTGTTGCTGGTGTTTTGTGGCGCTATTTCAGCCCACAATGCGAGCGATTTGACAAAATAAATCTTACGTTTGATATTTTTCCACTTAAAAGTATGAAACATTTAATACTTAGTTGCTACATTCTTTCTCGTATATTTTTATATGCGAAAGATGAAAATTTGGCAATAAATATTGTAAATTTGACATCAAGACAATATCTCATAGTTGATTTATTATTTATTCTCATCACCTGACTCTTTGGCATGTCTTAATTAAGTCAAGAGATTTAATTGCTGATCCACTGTCAATTTTATAACTTTATTATCCGTTGGCTCATTTGTAATTTTTAAAGCGGTGCCCTTGAAATGAGTTTTCGAGCTGAGTCAAGTCACTTTTTTGTGCAAGTGATGTACGAAGAGTCAGTTTTTAATTCGAAATTGGCAAGAAAGCCGTCTATTTATTTCCCTCTAGGCTGGTATATACGTAGCCAAACAGTTTTGTAAACTCTCACAACCTGTCACAATTTCCCTTTGTCAAACAGCCATAATACATTTATTTTTTAGTCATGTGATGCAGTGAACAACCGGGTTTGGTTTAGAATTGATGCCTCGCTGACATCTGTCTTCAGACCCTGTTAACGCCCAAACATTGAATTCACCACTCATGGAACACTTACTTTTCCTATCAGTTCTAGCTGGAAATTAACCACTCACGAAAATCAGCAACACTTATTGTCTGATGTCACCAAAGAAAAAAAAGCACAGGAAAATTGCATTAACTACTCTCGGAATTACGCTAAAAGAGGCGGAGAAACAAATCATTTGCAAGCAGTTATCCCACAAAGGTAATATGATTATAAATTTGAATTTACGGAAATGTCTTAGGAAACACCGCCCTACGCTCCCAGTTACCCGTGTGTTCTAACTTCCCGGAAATAAGGGAGCTCAAGCAAACCACGACGGCAACGGCAACGAGAACTTTTGGACGGAAGGGCAGTCTCAGTCACGTAGAAATTTATTAATCTAAATATTGTGTTGATAATGATTGCTTATTTTTTTTTCCAATCTTCTTACATTGCGTAGCACAGTAAAGGCCAGCGCTAATGTGACTTTGACTATTGTTTTCCTATAAAACAAAAATTGGAAAAGCCAAGTAAATGGGTCAAGCTAAAGAAAGAATTTAGCCTTGATGACAAGCAAGTTTCAGAGGCATTTCTTCTGCCAGTGAGGGCTGCTAATGAACCGTATCTACGCTCCTTCCGGTACAAAGTGTTGAATTTTGTTCTGTTTACTAATGACCGCCTGTGTAAAATAGGATACGTTTCTAATCCCAACTGCATCTGTAATCAGCAAACGGAAACAATATCCCATATTTTGTTCGGTTGTTCTTTTTCATATTCTTTTTGGCATGAGGTTAATGAAAAAGGTTTTGAGCACAATCAAGAGTTGCAGAAGCCTCTCGCTTACATATTGCGATGTTATTGTTGGGTCTTTTGAGGAGGAGATGGATCTATTTAATTATATAGTAAGTTTAGGAAAATCTTTCTTGTGGACTTGTCGATGTAGAGAAACATTACCTTCCTTGAGCCACTTCATAAGAATTTAGGTAATTAAATATGAAGCTGAAAAACACATGTTTCAAATCTAATAAAACGAATTTGTTTAAAGAATAATAGAAGATCTTTGAGGAAGCAGGTTCTGTACATTTTGAAGAACGTAGGTCGGGATGGCAAAGTTTTTGTATTTCTTTTTGGAATGGATCGCTGGTATTGCATATTTAGTTTGAGCAAGCTTTAAGTACTGATTGGCGTACGGAGCAGGTATCCAGATTGTTACGAGATTAGAAATATCATTTTTCTTTCCAGGAGTCGTTCCTGGCGTAGGTATCGTCGTTGTTTAAGCTAACTATTTTATTTCTTATCCACAACTCAAAATTCATTCTTTCATGTATGAAAAACAGAGGTTTTCGCATGCAGTTTCCAATGAAATTGAAAACAAAGTAGTGAGTTTAAAACCAGTCAAGAAGTATGATCTTTCAAGTTGATTTAAATGAACGACAGAAATTCCATTTATTATATAATCTGCGTTTTTTTTTTTCAAGGATTTCCAGTTCGACGTTTAGCTGACCTTTTATCATGTCTTTAATATCGTTGTGTTAACACAGTTTTAATTTCGTTTTATGATCAGTTATAGTAATTCATGTGTCTTCTTTAAAATTTATATTTTCTGAATATTTTAGCACAAAGTTACGTTCAATAGATAATACGGCCAGTCAACAATGCTCCTTTCCCCATCGGAATGTCATTCAAAACGTTTTTTCGCATGAAACACTCTAATAAGTACAATTTTGCTTTGCTAAATTTTTAAATGAACTTCAGTTTTCTGTTAACATTGTATCACGAACATTTGATGAGAGAAAATTTGATGAAAGAGAACTCATCGCAACTTGCGAAAAAACGTTTTCTCCGCGAAATTTAACCTGTAGACCTAAATTAAGTCATAGCAATTTTGTTTTAAAGTTTTCTCCCTTTCTGATCTATCTACGAGTCCGTGTAAGATTTAACCCCCCAAAGAAGACATTGCACAGATTTTGAATAGTCAATGTGCAAATATATTCTGAAATCACCTAAATATATTCTGAAAGTCTCTATATATTTTGGCCGTTTTCATTCTTTTGGAGGGGTGGGTCGGTTAAAATATTCAAAAAAGTATCCTTATGTGCTTTCATAAGCATGCCGTGATGAAAAAAAAAAAAAAAAAAACTACTCAGGGCTCCATAAATGTAAACATTATGCAAGTCAGAAAACAAGTTGAGAATTAATTGCAAAGGCACTTCAATAAGCTTGTATACTCTTGTATTGGTAGAAGTCATATTGCCAAATCCTGTGTTAAAAAAATTTCAGTAACGGTATGAAAGTTGTTTCATGGTCTCCTTTTACAATTGCTCACCAAGTTCATTCAATAATCTTCCTCCGAGTAATTAGGAAGGAATCTACAAGACGTTTGAGTAACAAGTGGAAAAAAAACTTTGTTCCGAGATTATTGACATCGTATTGCAAACGGCTATGCGACTGTTTAAATATCTTCTCAAAGGAAATTATTTCTAACAACACCAAATGTCGACTGAAACAGATTTTGAAGTTCATACGAAATACTTGAAATTACTGGTGAAATGAAACTGATGATGAAAGTTTACCTTTGTTTGCACGATTTCTCTAAACTTTGAAACTTATTTTCCCACGTTTCCATGGGAAATGGTTTTTGGTGTTATTTCAAACAACTATTTATATCTTAACCTTTTAGAAAATGCAGAAAGGACTGCAAGATACTTAGAATTATTCTGATGGAGGTTTTTGTCCAATAAAAACTGAAATTGCTCGATTTCCTCTCGGATTTTGTCTTAATTATTATTGTAGAACTAATAAATGATTAGATCTGAATAAGGCGACTTCAATTATTCTATGCTCAATTCAGTGGAACGTTTTCACGTGACGTCATCAAGATTTTAAATCCAAACGTAACGAGCCACCAGAGTTTCTATCCTCGTCAGGCATAAGAGGTGCGAAAACTATACATCTTGAGAGCATTTCAGCGCAATGGTGTCCTTCGTTTGGAAACAAGTGCAATTTGAATTTTAGAGTTACGGCAGTGCGGGACATCGCGTTTGTCGAAAAATATGTACTTATCTCATGATTTTTAGCCCTTCGTGAAATAAAAGTAGCAGTTAAGTGTTAATATGTTGATTTGTGCAGAATAGGCAATCAGTGGCCTAGATAACCAAGAAGATCCAGATTGTCGCACTATTTTCCGGCTGCCATATTGGCGAATCTTTGCTGAGGTAATTTTTTACTTTTTTCCTCATTGACATACTACTTTGCACGGAAAAGGTATCACGCTAGACACGAATTGACTACAACAATTTAAAGAGCTTGTGAAACTTAGTAACTGGTGAAACTTTTGGCTCTTTGGCTGAAATATTCGAGGAGAAATTGGCCTTCAAAAACTGCCAAATTTCTTGGTGTCAAACGTCCTAATGAGCTTTTACATCCTTTGTTAAATTTTGAGTTTTTAAACCCGCGTCGCTCAAAAATTATTTAATACATCGAGCTCAAATTCCTTGACACAGTCGATCGTGCTATGCCCTTTCAATATTCAGAATTTCCATCAGAAACTATATCACTTATGGGGCAAATATTGTAAACAAAGATTCGTCAATTGGCGTACCACGGTGGTACACCAATATGGCGGCACCATACTGAGCTCTGTGAATTTGTGCAAAACATTTAGGCAAATAACTGAAGTTTGGGATAGCGCATAGACCTAAAACCTGAAGAGAAGTCTTCTTTATTTATCTTCACTAAGATCGAATTTTCTTGTGTTTTTTTTTCTATTGCACGACAGTGAAAACGATCTATTGTAGTCCGGCTATCTGACTAGCTGTGCCTTTCCAAGTTTTTTTCAAGATTTAAAATCCTTCTTTACTCGACAAAAAGAAACAAACAAACAAACAAAAACCAGAAGAAGTCCTTTTTAGAGCAATCTTACTTTTAATTTGGCTTATTGTGATACCGTGAAGAGTTATACGGCTGTACAAACAGCACTCTTACATGAAGTTTGCAAGGTATGAGAAGTGACGAACTGGAAGATTAAAAACTTTCAATTGAGATACTTCACTTTATATTCTAGAGAATACTACTCAAATGCAAAGGATGTATACGTGCAAAACGACAGTTCGATGTATCGTTCACCTCGGCTTAATGGGAAAACTTGTGAGCATCCACGAGATGATTTTATTGATAAGCCGCGGCCATGTATTAATTACTTACTACCCCTTCCTCTTCATTTAAATTTTTCTCGAAAAGAAACCACCATTGTTCTCAATTTAGCAAAATACTTTTTTCTCTTATCTAAATTTCCGCAACTTCTGGTTATGGTCTTCATCAATGCCTTGAAAAAAACAAGAATTACGAGAAATAATATTCGATAGTTTCAGGTTGACCTTCAGCATAACGAACTGAGTGGTAACTTTTAACACATCCCATGCTCAAAATGTATATACTCATTACTGGTTTTCTCATATTGTTTTAAATGTTAACTCTGAGAATTTAGTTTTTCAAAGTGGCAACTCTTAGGTAAATCCCATGCTCAAAATGTGTATCCTCGTTACTGATTTTCTCATATTGTTGTTAATATTGATTCTAAGAATTTGGTTCTTCATCAAGACAATATCTTCTAGTTAATCAGTTTCTGGGACTTTCATAATTCTTAAACTGAAACTGTTAAAAGTTAACGAGAGTAGAAATAATGTACTTATCAGAGATTTGATGTTTCCAATAGTCAACTTGTGCCAGAGTCCAACAGTACATCGCGATCCAGGATGGCTACCCTTTCTGTCAACAGTGATATATCAGCCGCCTGGAGCGAGAGAGACAGAGAAAAAAGAATATTTAATCAACATTACCTTGTCAACTAATAAACAGCAGTGTTAGATGCAGTTGATAACTATGTAAATTTTCAGAAAACAGTAGTGTTTTGATGTGTTTTCGAATTTTAGCATTTTCTTCAAAAATGAAATAGAATTCCCATGGAATCCAAGATGGGTTGTATTGTTTGCGCTTCTAAGAATCAAGGATAATGCTTTCTAACTTGGTTATAATATAAGCTAGCTATTAAAATTGGATTTAATGATTATTAAAGAATCTTTTTTATGACTATTTACGTCGTGGTATTCTCCTCTTCACCTAAACGTTTTCAGACGCTTAATTCCAAGAACGTAAAATGAAAAAAGCAAGATGTTCCTTCACATAATAACTCCACCCCCACGCGAAAACGATCTGAGTCAACAAAAGTTCGACCCAAAGTCCTTCCAAACAAACGGTAGTCTCATTATAATAATTATTGTCGAACAAAATACAGTGCACGTGTATTGTACTGATATAAATTATGGCATTTTCTGGACAGCTAGACAACCGTACGCTTATATGCAGCAATGATACGAAACTTGAAAATCTATCTATTTTACAATCACAATCACGATTTTTAACACTCTTAGAGTGTAACGATAGGAAAACCATTATCTACTTCTCTGAGCTGAGATGTTTTTCCAACAGTCATCGATCGTACGCCAGAAGAGAAGCTCTGCACACTGCCATCCAAAATTCAGTTAACGTTGATGAAATTCAATTAATTAAGGTTGATGAATAAATCCAGAAACTCATGAACTGTCCTTTAACACATCTTTGGTCATCCTGGAGATAGCAGAGCAAACGGCAGCAACTTTAGTTATTTAATCACCTAGGTTTACTTATGATTATTTCATGGACAGATAACTTGCTCACCCCAAAAACTTGTTCGCATGTTGTGGTCAGAAAGTTGAACCGTAATAAATAGCCGTCACAAATTAAAACAATCGATTTGGAACAACTCTTCATCTTTAATGTATTTCTATTCAACTTGGTAGCGTAAGAATGAGTTGATAATGAAGGACAGCCGCCATTTACGATAAAAGACTTACTGTAAGGTTGACAACGAGATTTACTTACTTTTTTAATTAATCCTCTTCGTTCTCTGTGGAACACAAGGCAGCCACAATCCATCTACATCTCTATCTTGTACGATATGTTGTTCCTCATTGAGCTCATGGTAGGCGCCAGGTGGTTTTTGGCCAACCAGGTTTGCTGTTGCCAGTTGGTGTCCATCTCTAGGCAACCTTGGGAAGTGTGTGGTCAATCCATCGGATTCATCTGAGTTTGATTTCCATGACAACAACCTGGCAATAAGTTTTTCTGTCAACGGATCAGAGATAAAGAGCAATTTTTACTGCTTGCAGACATTGACGTCAATTGTTTTGAATTCAATTTTTGTACAACCAAACTGCTTTTTGTTTCAAAAGCCAATTGCTCTCATGTTGGCGAACAAATAACAATATAGCTAGCCTAACAAGCTTGCAAATCTTTTCCTGCGCTGATAATTTTGCTATTTTTTTGCTTTTTTTCCTCATTGAACTACGCCTATAGGCTCGTCAGTTAGCTTCAGCTCAGATAAAACTTTTTTTTTTAGAATTAATAAGCGAATTTGCCAGTGTAGTCAATAAGTTAGAAGTTGTTAGATTCTTGCTATGGATTTCAAAAAAGTCTTTTTAAACAGAAAGACACAATCGCAGGACGATAAAGTGAAGCATTCTACGAATGGATTATGTGAAAAAAAAAAAAACTTTAGTGCCACCAAATCGTAAGATCTTAGACTCGGTACTCGATTTCCTGTATTTGTAAGATAAATGAAAAATGTTTTAACTTAATTGTACGAAATAAATAATACGTGTCACTTTTGTCTGTGGGTGTAGTTAATTTTAAGCAAAAATACGTCCAAACACGAGACTCTTCCATTAAAATTACGAAACATTCAGCACCAAGCCATGCAAAATTACCAGCGACATGCACTCATTTTGAAATCGATCACATTCTTTACTGAATTGCAAACCGGTTCTAATGTTACGTCTGAATGCCCCTAAACTGGACTTAGCTGCAAAACTTCAAAGTAATTAATATGATTATATTAAATAAAATCTAGCGACAACTGTGATTCACTTATCTGAACTTCAACGAAGTTGTCGTCAACATGAAAACTTGCCAGGAGTCCATAGCTGGTCGTGCTACACTTCATTTGAATTGGTGAATGACGCCTGTCACTCCAATTCAATTCCTTTGGATACAACTTTGCTGCCTCTGGTCAATTCTTGTGAAAAAACAGGAAAGTCATGGTTAAGTTTTTCGCGTGTTAACTCAAGCAAAACTGACTTGATTGAGTATTAGTATCAGTTAACGGACGTCTATCGGCCTTGCACTTAACAAAACTCCCTCAAAATGTGGAATAACACTTTTAAACGACCACCAACAACGATCAACGATCAAATTGAAAGACGAGGGAAACAGCTAGGACACGTAACTAGCTAGAGAAAATGTGGACTTACCTGAAGGAAGCACATCGACTAAGATGTACTTTGCCCTTGCCTTCAATTCAACGGCGATAAATAAAGAAAAATATGGACTTGCCTGAAGGGAGCACAGCGACTAAGATGTCTTCACCCTTGCCTTCAATGCAACGGCGACCGACGCTAAAATGGGTGTGTCATTCTACACTTCTTTATATATACCCACATTAAAATTCATTACAGCCACGAGAAATATGCTTTGAACAAAAGAAATGCATCCCACGTTAAGATTGTGTGCTTTGAATTGTGAAAAATGAGCAACTTGGGAGAAAAACACGCACCCGAAAGGAATTTTGATCCGAATATGCTATGTTTGTAGTTAATGGACCAATTTTGATATATTAAAATTCTAACTTGGCTCCGCGAGGCTTAACGGAATAATAAAAAAAAGAAGTTAATCATTCATCCCTTAGACCCGAGGCGGTCTCTTTTGTTTTATTTCCCTAAGCGTCGGAGCTAAGTAAGACATCTAATAAATCGAAATTGGCCTCTAACTGTCGAAAATCTCACAGACAAGAACACCACGGTGAAGCGTCGTAAAACGTACTTTTGGTCCAGCTAAGTAATTACAGTTGCGTCATAATTCAACTTTAATAATGACGAAATTTATGCGCGCGCAAATTATGACGCATACTCAGTTTTCTTACCTCTTTTTCACGTCTTTGGACAGTATCTTTGGAAGAAAAACTTTTCTCTGACAATGAATAAGCTTACGCAATCGCATGAAGATCTAACCGTCGATGCAACCAACACTTTTAATTTTGACCGTAAAAATTGCTGCGGACGAAGTTCGCTGGAAAGAACGTGCTGTACTACGGTATTTTAATTTAGCGCTTCTATATCTAGAATTCAGTTTCTTTGTAGAATTTAAATCTTGCCATTTGTTCGGTTTCTTTTTAACATTTTCTTTAGTTCTCATAATTTCTCGTGACTTTTTTTACGGAAATGGCCAAATTTAAGCTCATTTAAAGGAGCTCAGTCACGGTTTGCGCATATTGAAAAGTTTAGCCTCAATTTTTCAAATTCGTCGTTTGTAATCCGTGTTAATCTTCTCTATCCTTAGCCTTCTTTGTTCCTTTATGGTTTATCATAAGTCTTTGGTGTTTTTCTATCTTATTAAACTGTTATTTTTCAGGTTTCCTGTACCTTCCGTATCTGAAGGTTTATCCTGTCCATTTGACACGGTGAACCAGCTTTTTCACTGCAAAACCACACAAAGGAAAGGTTAACAAAGACTGCCAGAGATAAAGTTCGATAGACTGTAAACAACAATTCTATTGTCTTTCAGTCAATCATAATCCAAAATCACGATGTGTAATTTGCACTGGTGTTACACTTTTTGCACCGATGTTACACTCTTTGCACTCATGTTGCACTTGAACTGCACTGCTCTCAGCCAATCAGAATCGTTTAATTTTTTTATGTATATTATTAATTTTGTAAGTACACTCAATCCTGGACATAAGTGCATTTGTTCACGATACAGCTGGCCTTTTTACAGGGGTGGGTGACTTAGCTCAATATGTAGTTCTCATAAAACATTCCCACTGCATTCTCTTGGGCTACAGTGTAAACGTTACAGAAGTTTGCAAATATATTACAACATTCTTTGCATTAATGTACTTGAGAGTGAATGGGGGTGAATGATGGTGAATGAGGGTGAATGAAGGTGAATGAGGTTGAATGATGGTGCATGAGGGTGAATGATAGTGAATGATAGTGAATGAAGGTGTATGAAGGTGTATGAAGGCGAATGGGGGTGAATGAAGATGAATGAGGGTGTATGAAGGTGCATGAGGGTAAATGATGGTGAATGAAGGTGTATGAAGGTGAATGATGGTAAATGAAAGTGAATGAGGGTGAATAATGATGTATGAAGGTGCATGAGGGTGAATGAGGTTGAATGATGGTGAATGAAGGTGTATGAAGGTGAATGAGGGTAAATAGTAGTGTAGGAAGGTGCATGAGGGTCAATGATTGTGAATGATGGTAAATGAAGGTGAATGAGGGTAAATGATGGTGAATGAAGGTGAATGAGGGTGATGGAGTATGAAGGTGAATGATGGTGAATTAAGGTGATCGAGGATGAATGGGGGTGAATGATGGTGTATGAAGGTAAATGAAGGTGAATGATAGTGTATAAAGGTGTACGAAGGTGGATGAAGGTGAATGGAGGTGAATGATGGTGAATGAAGGTGAATGAGGATGAATGATAGTCAATGAAGGTGTACGGAAGGTGAATGAAGGTGAATGGTGGTGTATGAAGGTGAATGAGGGTGAATAAAGGTGAATGAGGATGAATGATGGTGAATGAAGGTGAACGAGAGTGAATGAGGGTGAATGATGGTGAATGAGGGTGAATGAAGGTGAATGAGGATGAATGATGGTGTATGAAAGTGAATGATGGTGTATGAAGATGAATAGAGGTGTAGATAGGTGAATGGAGGTGTATGAAGGTGAATGGAGTTGTATGAAGGTGAATGAAGGTGTATGAAGGTGAATGAGAGTGAATGAGGGTCAATGAGGGTGAATGAGGATGAATGATGTTGTATGAAGATGAATGAGGATGAATGATGGTGTATGAAGGTGAATGAAGGTGAATGCGGGTGTATGAAGGTGAATGAAGGTGAATTAGGGTGAATGAGGGTGAATGAACCTTTGAATGAACCCTCTGAACCTTTGTGGCATGGATTTCCTGGAGCAAATTTTGCCGAAAATGACAGCAGGTCTTCAACAGCCTGCTTCAGATCACCACCGGCATTATCCTGTATTGCGATTGCTACTGCGTTAAGAATTTGGAAATGGTCCTCTAGCCTACTCTCTAAGTAGTCAAATGGAATAGAAGCATTTTCGTCAGCAAGCGCCTGATCGACATCGTCAAGGCATTGTTTCATGGAGTCAAGGAATTCCTCCATATCTCGACTACTTCGATCATCAGCCGCCATCTTAGGCCATCCCCTTTCTTTTCTCTGTTTAGCGTCGTCCGACCGACCCAGATTTTCGCGTTTTCAAAAAAAAAAAAAAAAAACAAGAAGATCTTTAAGATCTTACAACCGCGCTTTTAAAAGTTAACTGTTTTGGTAGCATGAGTGACCCGAAGAAAAAAAAACGAAAAAAAAAAAAAAAAATCGGTTTTGAACCTATTTCCAGCAAATTTGGCACACTGGAAGCCGAGAAAATTACTCTATTTCCGGTCATCATTTTTCAGCTCTTTTCGTCATATCCCCCCCTCGGGAGGGTTTTGTAAAGTTAGCGAATTAGTTGCAAGCCACCGTAATGGTGATTGCTGTCGGCGAAATGTTTATTTGCTAAAAAATTGCGGCCAAATCTTTCGGAGATGGAAGTCAGGACATTTGTAAGGATACAGAAAGTAATTTGGGACCAGTTGCTGACTTGTAAGGCTGAAGTTATCCAGAAGTAAGGTTTTTTTAACGTGAACGTAACGAAGGCCACGCGGTGAATAAATTATCGGCTGTTCTCACTGTCTCGTTCTGTTTTTTGTTTCGTTCTCTTTTGGAGTCCGCCGAGGTCATTTTTTCGTCTAAATAACTTGAGAAAAGTTCGAAAAAGATGTTCCTCTTGAATTTTCAGCTTTCAGGCAATAATCCTGGATTTTTTTGACCGAAACGTAGGTTCACTGGTTATGTTAATGTGTTTCGGTGGCTATGGGCGACCGTCGCTTCCTTTGTCGACTCACGCAATGAAGCTAGGTTACAAAAAAAATCTAATAATATTTAGTTCTGGTTTTGTTTGATTTCGTTGAAATTTTAATATGATGAAGCTGGATTGTTAACGAATAGATTTTAATAGTGCAGATATGAGGTAGCTATTAACGCTAAAGTGATATATCGCTTCGATGTCAGGGTTTTGAAGAGATTTTTTTGCAACGTGTAGGTTCGGCGTGATTTTGTAATCTGAGATTTCTGTTGACCCTGAGGAAACAAGGTTTGGCGAGTAAACATTACCGATTGCGTAATTCAAAGTTGGCCGAGTGGAGATCTACGTCTGGTCTCCGACAAAAAAAAAATAAAAAAAAATAAACCAAGGGTAGAACATGAACCGCGCTCGGCCCATGGCCGCGCGGTTAAAAAGTTACACAGAAGGCAATGAAAGCAATGACACATTATTTCAAATAACTGTCACTTTAATCTGAAACATGAGCAATTTTTTGCCTTACTGAATTTTAGCTTTTCCCTGTTCTCGTTTTATTTTAACAACGACGTCGACTTTTTCCGTTTTCCTTCCTCCATTGCCGTGATGTTGACTTTGTAACCACACCTTGTTGTTTGCAGGCCCCACGGATATTATGCTGAGGTACCGGGCCTCCTAATTCCAGACTCGTTTTCCAATTTTATTTTTGCTTTGTTTTTGCTTTTCCGACCGACCGACCCAAAATCAGAAAACGCATTCGACAATAAACGAAAAAAAAAAAAACCCAAAACAACAGGGGATGGCCTTAGATCAAAAAGTAAATTCTTGGGATACCTCTTCATGTAAAAATACGTGAACTATCCCTCTCTTATTACCAGGCCTTTCCATTTCTCAGTTGCAAGTCGATTTCTCGAGCATAGCGATCGTCAATCTCTGGACGATCTTTTTCAGACACCAATCCTTTTTTCCACCATAGCAATCGTCAGTATTAATATTCAATCACTTTTTGGACCATAGCGACCATCATTCTCAATCAGCAATCGATAATCTCAACCACAGCGATCGACAATCTCAATCGCCAATCGATAATCTCAAATACAGCGATCGACATTTTCAATCACCAATCGATAAACTCAACCATAGCGATCGATTTCTTGATCACCAGTCGTGAACTCATACCACTTTTGACTGATATGGCCTCCCATACTATCCACTGTACGTGGCTGGGGATTGAGGACGGGATTGAGAGAGTAGTTCATTCATGATCACAGCCGCAACACACGATCTATCAGGGATAATATGCTGCTCTGATTGAGACGGGTAAGTTGTCCATGGACGTTTAATTTGAAAATTTATTAAACTGAGCGTAAATTTGAATTTAATTGAAGCTGGTTGTTTTTTTTTCTTTTTCTCGACTGATTCCAGGTTCAGGAGATAATTTTGGTAACCGCTTGTATGTTTTCACTGTAAAACAGAATATTTGAAAATACTGCATTCTAAAATGAGCACTAGCCAAATTTTGATTTTAAAATTCTTTAGTGCCTTCCAGGCTTTAACGGAACTGATCACATGAATCACACGACACGTGAGGTTGAGGGATGAATAAACAATTTCTTTTCTCTTACTCTTAGTCCCTTAAGTCTCGGGCCATCGTAGAATTTTAATATCGAAACTGGAGCCCGTTTCTCGAAGGTCCTGAAAAGTTTTCGCACCCGGAAAGCCATAACAAAATCTCGAACCTTATGACTACAGAGCTGTTTTATTAACGTATTCTTAATATGAACAGAGGTTCCCTTCATATAAGAAATTTCAGGCGTATACACTTCTGCGTTTTTAGATACAGATGAACCAAAAATGGCTTTATGGGCCCGAAAAGTTCCCAGGGCTTTCGAGAAACTGGCCCCTGGACTCTTCACAGAACTGAAAATTATCATAAATTATTCAAATAAGGCTCGGCTAAACACAACATGGCCAAATGTGTACAACGTGTTGTGCCCAACAATGTTCCAATGTTGCCTTTAGATGTTGCATCCATTTTGGTGGATCATGTTTACTGTAGACAGTGTTGGTCAACACCATGGAACAATATATCCACCGACACTTGGTGCATGGATACGTTGGCTGAGTATAGGTTGACTCTCGGCCAATACACGGCTGATATTATTGGCTGACAGACACATATATCGGCTGATGTATCGACCGATACCCAACCAACACACAACCAACACTCAACTGATATTCAAGTGCCACTCGACTGACTGTCAGCCGATATATTGGCTGTTCATTGTTCAACACTTGGCTGATACAAGGTCGGTATATACAAGGCCAATGTATCGACTGAGTGTTGGTTGATTTATTGGTTGAGGGTGTTGACCGACACTACCTACATTAAACAGTAAAGTAAACATGATCCCAAGCACCCCCCTTGCTTCTCTCTCTACTCTATGGTCAAAATCTCATTATTTAATATAGGAGAATCCTTTCATTGTTAACACAGAGGGAAGTCAGTTACAGGAAATTGGAAAGTAGCTGATAAATTATGCAAACACAGTCCTCTTGGATAAGGGCAAAAAACACGGACACCCCTCTGCAAATGTTAAGAAAAAAGTGGCTACTCTCTACCATACATTTTTGCTTGTGTGCTGTACACCAATTAGAAACATCTGAAATCTTTAACATCCATCAAGGTGTTAATTAGGCTTTTATGACTAGGTATGTTAAATCCAGTCACATTTGTTTCATTGTTTTCATATCATTAAACATAAATGTAAACCCTAATAGCTAGTTTGTTGGTACTCTCCTTGCAGTAATAATGAATCATCATATGAATGAGTTTCAAAATCTTCCAAGTTTTAATTGAGTATAGTCGGTTGAGAATCGACTAATTTTCGATCGATGCATATGAGTCAGTTGTCACAATCGGCCAACCATTGGCCGACTGTTGATCAAGTGTTGGATGTTGATTGAGATGTTGATAGAGGGTATCAATCAAGAGTATCGCTCAACACTCAATCCTAAATTATTGAGTACCATAATTTTGTGAATTAATTTATTTGAACACATACCGACTACAGTGAAGAAGCCTAGTAATATGGTATTTGTAATCTTTTGTTATTTGTACAGTTAACTTGAACCCAACACAACCTGCAACTCCCTAAATAACCTTTCTTTTATTAAGTCAAGCCATGAAGCCTTTCATGGGAGGCTGGTGTGGATACTTTCTGTAACAAAACATTTATGTGACATAATTAGTACAAGTACTGAATTTAATATAACTCTCTTGTTTTGAAGGAGATCACCATCAGATATTATAAAATAACTGAGCTACTATGCGCTCTCATTGGTCACTGTTTAGATAAGAGTACGTTAACCTGGTTGTGGCATTTTAGATTCATGCATATTTTTGAGAAATATTTTATGAAAGCAATAGAGGACTTTTCCACGCTTACATTGTCCCATCTGAATTCTCAAAAGTTATACAAACCCTTGACCGTGTCTCAGGTTTGCATAACTGTCTCAAATTCTCCCAGCCCCCCTCATGTTTAGACGAGGCTATGTAAACATGCAACAATTAAGTATTATATTGCTTAAATTGTAAGCTGGCAGGGTTTGCAAAGGAATCATGATGTTAAGCAAGGAAGTGAAAAAAATATGATTTCTAGAAGGCAACCTTATTTCAACTTCAGAGTTTCACACTGCCGAATTTCTGCGCAATCAGAATAGCGTTTCACATAAGTTTCATAAATTTTTCAACTAGACGTATAGAACATGCTTGTGGACCTTTATGACTTTTAAAGCATTGAGGGCACCTTTATGTGTGACCTATTGGTGATGAGGGTAAAAATTAGTGTGAGATGTGAAAAGTAACTGAAGACAATTTCAATTCTCAAATTCATGAATAAATTTGTTGTTAATAGTCTGTGTGACATGTGAATTTTGTGAAATTAATAATCAGTGTTTGAAACAGAAACTTTGCTCTCCCTTTGTTACTTTCTGTTGTTCTTGCTAGACCTTTCTGATGACTGTGGCATAGATGCAGTTAGAATAATTATCTATGGGTATTTCTGGAAAAGGTCTTTCAAAATATTTGATACATATGTCTGATTATGTTGTACATTTACTATGCAGTATTACTGTGTTACAGGTAATATAAATATATAGTATTACACATAGTCATTAATTGCGTTAGTCACTGGTTGATCGAACTTAATATTTTTTGATGTTAAGATAGGCAGATCTCAATTTATTAAGAGTCAGAAAGTAATAGGTGGGATACGGGGGGGGGGGGGGTTGGGAGAGAAGTTCTCCCATATGAAAAGGTAGGGATTTAGGGATGCTTGTTGGAAAATTTGAATTAAACCCCCAAAGGAGACCAATCTGGGCGTGGCTCAAGCTTTATTTCACTCCTAAAAGGTACCACCTAGATGGAAATGATAACATTTTGTTATTACTTCTTTGAGTGCACCATATGCGTGATAAAAATATAATTTGACCGCTAAAAATAGTCAGGTTTTATACTGACCCTAAGAACCTAAGTGAGACCAAAATTCTTGATTTACACCCCTAAGCAAGACAATGAAGATCAATGAACATCCCTGACCTTTTCACCTGGGAGTCACCCCTGGGGAAAGGGCATTCATTATTATTAACACAAGTCAAAAAATATTGGTATGATAAAGTATTATATGGATCATTCTAGACTACGAGTAGTCCCTCTTTTGCTTAGTCCATTGTGCGTGATGTGAAAGAAAACCGCAAGAAAAAAATGGCAGCGCGAAAATCCTGGAGGCGAGGAGCGCTCCTCGCCTCCAGGATTTTGCCTGGCCATTTTTTTTCTCGTGGTTTTCTTTCACGTCACGCACGACGGACTAAGCAAAAGAGAGACTACTCGTAGTCTAGGATAGTCTAGGATCATTCTTGTAATTTTAATGTTTCTTTTCTCTTGGATCTCAGCTTATATCTTTAGCAATGTCGTCAAAACCCAAAGTAGTGATAATTGGGGCGGGAATAGCTGGCCTGTGTGCCGCCAGCAAGTTGCACAAGTCTGGGCAAGTTGAGGTGTGTGTCCTGGAGGCCAGTGAGCGTGTGGGTGGCCGAATACACACTGGCAAGATTGGAGAGAATACAGTTGAGTTTGGGGCAGAATGGATTCATGGTACCGTGGACAATCCCATATTTGACCTGGCTTGCAATCTGCAATTCCTTCACAAATCAGATCTTGATAAGAAGTGGGTGAATGAAGACAGCCGAGAAAAACCACAGTCAGTTGCCACCACTCACTTGCAGCAACCTATTGATGATCAACTGATAGCGGAGGTTTGGGATGTATTTGATAACTTAATCTCTGAAACTGAAGATATCCACAAAATGATAAATTTCACCAAAGATACCAAAATGTCTGTTGGGGATTACTTACACCAAGGTTTCCAATGTTACCTTGATTCATGTACCTCAGACACTGCTACAACAAAAAAACTAAAGACTAACTTGTTTTCATTTTTCAAAGAAAGGGAATGTTCTAACAGTGGTTGTAATTCGCTGTATGATTTAAATCTTGTATGCTTTGGAGAGTACGTTTATTTAGGGGGTTCAAATTCCTGCCCTGTTCCCAGCGGTTTCGACAGAATTGCAAGAGCACTAGCAGCAGGACTGCTCAGTGGTTGTGTCCATTTTCAGCATGAAGTGGCAGAAATAAACTGGGTTGCTTCCAGTGAACCGGGTGAACCTCAAAGCAGTTATCACCCAGTGAAAATACTTTGTGGAAATGGTAGAACATTTGACGCAGATCACGTGATAGTAACAGTTTCTCTTGGCGTTCTCAAAGAAAAACACTCCACATTGTTCCGTCCTTCTTTGCCCACTGACAAAATAGCTGCGATTCAAGATCTTGGATTTGGTTATGTTGGCAAGATTTTTCTTGAGTTTGAACGACGTTTTTGGCCTTCGGATGAGTATAGCCTTCCACTGATTTGGGAAGACAAGGAAAGTTTGAAAAATAAAGCAGAAACTGCAAATTGCCCTTGGGTCCACCGGCTGTACTCATTGTACACAACTCGCCCCGGGGCTAATGTTTTACAGTCTTGGTTCCAAGGCAAAGAATCACTTCACATTGAAAGCACTTCGCCTCAAGAAGTTGGAAAACAATGCCTGGAAGCAATAAAAAAGTGCACCACTCTCGAATCATTGCCACCCATTGTGAATGTTGAGAGGACACAGTGGGGAACTAATCCTTGGACGAGAGGTTCATATTCTTTTGTGTCCAAAGCAGGCTCAGGGAGTGACTTTGACACCCTTGCCTCACCCCTTCCCTGCGAGTCAGCTGGTAGCAAGGAGGCCCCGGCCCTTCAGCTGATGTTCGCGGGTGAAGCGACACATCGCTATTTTTATGGTACGGTTCATGGAGCTTATTTGACAGGTGTTAGAGAGGCTGAGAGACTGTTAAAACATTTAAGTGATTCAATTTCAACTCCATTTCGGGATTCAAAGTTTTAAACCAGTTAAAACATTTTTCAACCAGTCAGACAAAGCGGGAAATAAATATCTTTTCGAACAAGCAAGTTCAATAAAGTATTTATTATAATGGCTCTTTTCATTCTGCTGATAAATTAATGCGTTTCCGCGATCCATTCTCGGTAAACGCGCGCGCGAAAAATAAGCATTTCTTTACGTTTCTCACGTCGCCTCTTTGAACATTTAACTGAAATATAAATTGTGCTCAAATCAGGGAGGTAAAAAGATTTCTATTTTTCTACTTAAACTTTCATTTTGTTCAATGAATTGAAAGAGCAATTTGCCGTCATTAATTCGTGAGCGGTCCATCTTAGCGGTCAGTGTCACAAGATTTGCATTCAAAATAGCCAAATGGAAACGTAAATAAGTACTCAGTAATTCCTAAATTTTTCATGAATTAAAAAAAGAATAACGCTAAGGAACAAATTTGATAAATTGAAAGAATAACGAGAAATGTAAAATCTTAATTGCTCGAGCTCCCATTTATTGTATGAGTGAGAAATTCGTAAATTTGGATTGCCTGGTCTCTGCCAATCAGAATGAAGTAATTTTCTCAGTCATATCGTTATCATAGTTATAAAGATTATAGCAAATATAATAACGTGTACGTTTCTCGGTGGCAAACTTTCAAAGAGTGATGTACACTGCAGGAAAATACAGAAACTCACAGCTGGGAATTTTATTAATGCGCTTTTCAACAACTTGTCTCGCAGTTGTGTAGATGATATGGTAAGGTTGTCCGGGGTTCTTGTTGGGTTACAAGTTGTAGCATTTTAGTTTTATTGGTTGAAAATATTATTTTCAGTCGTGACTTAAGTTTATGCTGTTTTCTGACAGTCGGAAAAGTCTTCCTGTGTCAGTAGTGAAGGTTAAAACACGGACATTGTGTTCAGTAGTATTTGTACAGCTGTAAACAAAAATAGTATACATTACGTATAACTGATGCTACTTTGTTTTTAATGAGCATTTAAATTATTCCATTAGAACGTATTGCTACTTGATTCAAAGACTGAGATACAGTTTTGAAATGCAGAGTTCGCCAGAAGTCGTTTTGATTTCATTCTCGGTGTTTAAATCTGTCCCTCCGAATGAATTTCGAGTGAACAAAAGCGGCCCTGACGACACACACGTACGCCTCCCAGATAACACACAAGTCTCAATCATTAGCGATAAAGAAGAGTTTACTAACACGTTGAAGACCAACATTGTAAAGTCAACTAGTGACCTGGAAGCTTTCCGCAATCAGATCCTTAATCGTCCGCTTTTGCTGTTTGTAACTTGCGGCAAACACGTCCCACACGGGCAAAGGTACGTCTTACAGCTTAAGCTTTTGGTTTGTAAATTTTGCCGTTAGAACTTAAAACCAGTCACTTTTTTACCTTCAATATCGTTTTAATGCGGTATTACCTCAAGGTATACATCTAGCTGACATATTTTGATCTCTTTGGGTTACGGAATACTTCAAGCGCCAGAAACTGGTCGTATCAAAGTCTCGCCGATTTTGCTAGAAGACGAAATCGTTTGGAAAAAAAATTGTCGAGATTTCACGAGACAAACGGATGAATTATTTACCTTTTCAATGGCTGGATTTGCTAAATAGCCGAAAAACACGACTCGGCCAATTTTCGTGAATAAAATTCTTGATACACCTGCGGAGCCAATTGTAAGGTTTTCAACTCTTCGTCAGTTAGGCCTCAAAAACAAACTACAGTCTACACAATTAAAGCTAACAGTGTTGAAAATTAAGCTGACGTCTCTTTCTTATTTTATTTCCTTTTTTGTGAACGACGATCAGATTGAACAACAGGGGACAATACTTGAGTTTTCGGGATCCCGAGTGGTGGATCCAATCTAACAGCACACCCTGGCGGAACCCCTATGCCCGGTGGGGTAATGAGCACGGTACCTCCTTTTACGAGGAGCGATATATTCGACCGGAGTTTGTGGTCAGCGTTGATACTTCCAATCCTAACGTGAGACGTAAATTAGAAGATGGACTCGACATGGCTGAGGACATGCTGCGTGAAAAAGCGAGTTTTGCTATAGAGGTCAGTGGTCTTGATTGATTTTAAAATATGAATTCTTCTCGAAGCAAGGTCGGTGGCCGCGCACGCGAGACTTAGTTTGATTCAGTATGATTTTGCCATTTCATAGAGCTGATTCTTTCGTCCTGGCGGGGTTCGAATTCATATCAGGATTTAGCAAACTACTGCTGGCGGAATAAAAACATAGAAGACAGTATAATAAGAGCGGCTAAACAAAACATCTGTAATGAAAAAATTCTACCGGTAGACTTGGCTCATGCAGCTAAAACGAGGTCGAGGTCCCTCGAGATAGGTACACGTATTACTTGTTTTCGAGCGAGAATGACAGTACAAAAATGTCATTATCAGACGTAGTAAGACTTCAAAGTTGTTGATTCCTTGACAGCTAAACAGTCGAATTTTCATTTTGGCCGGCGCGCGGTCTTTGAACAAAAGGGTCAGAAGACTCAAAATAGCGAGAGAGTGAGAGTAGACGCTTAAACGAACGAAACGCTAACTGACAGAACCAATCAGATTGGCAGATTTCCAATAGAACTCAGCTAAGTGTCGTGGCTACTGAAATACTTTGTAATGCTCAAAAATAATTTCACCTGCTTTGAATATGCTTGTAGAGCCCGTAGCAAGGAAGGGTAATGACTCCCAGTTATTATGGAACATAATCGCTTCACATTTGTGCATTGAACATTGAATCAAGGACAAGTAAGTCGATTTTCTAAAGAGACGCTCGGATATCTTTCTCGACAGTTTAACTTCAATCCCATGATTCTTCGTTGGTGGAAGAGTCAAGGGATCAAGCGGTACGACTCGTTGGAATGTCTTGAAATGACGGCAACGGTTGGAGCCAATTTTGTGGTCACAAACTGTTCTGCTGTCAATCATTTCTTCGACTGTCACCCAGCCTGGTGCGCCTGTTGGCCTTGTTATCTTCTGTTGGCAGTCCCTTACAAGATCTGGCGTAACGCGGTGCAAGGAATTCGTGACGTGTCTGTCATGATGGAAGGAAATGCGCTCTCTACTAATCCTGGTTCCAATTACTGCTTGGCTGACCTTCACCAGTTCCCTGTGCACAGTACTCAGCCCAGCGTTGGGGGCATGGTACCTAGTGCAGTTCCTGGAGTAGCTCATGGGATTCCTGTCCATACATTTCTGCCTCCGCCTTCCTTGCATGGAACTCTGGATAATCCACGCTTCAAGACAAACTAGATAACACACACTTGGAAAAAAGGGGTGTTTGTGGAGGCGGGGGTGGGGGGGGGGGGGGGTGAAGGCGTTAAATGTTCTTTTCAGGGCGTTGCATGGTTATCGGTGAGCCTATTACTGGAGAGGGAAAATTATAATTACGGATATATGCAGACTATCGGTCTCCCCGTTCACCTCCCTCCCTCCCCCCCCCCCCCCCCCATCCTTTTCCCTCTCCATCTGAAGAAAACACTGACTGCCCATCAATATCTAATCAGGCTGCGCACAGTCAACATGATGACGTGATGAAAATATAGAAGAAGTCTAACGTCGTGATGTACTAGCAAATTCTCGCCACAAACATTTGAAGAAATAAATGGCAATCAGTATAGAAGCTTAGTCTTTCAAGATGGCAAGGAAAGGGTTCCCCAAAATCAAACAGACCCTTGGGATCTTTCACAGTCGTTTTATAAAGTAGAAAATCTTTTTGTTGTTTGGGCTGCCATTTTGAACATCAAAGAGTACAAATTAATGAGATAGAATGAGTTGGCTACAAAGTTTAATTCTTTTATTTATTCCTTCTTGATGATTAATTAAAAGAGGCGCTGGTTTTCTAGGAACACTAATGTGACGATTAATTTGTTATTCTTAATCGCTCCATTTTCGCCTGTAGGTATATTTTGTGCAGTTCTTGTGAATGTTTGTAACAAATAATGCAAACGACCTTAACAGTTGGAATAAAACAAAAAGGTTTTCATTGGAGTGGTTTTCATCCAAACAGGAAACACGAACTCGAAACAAATGCACATAAATGACAACATAAACTTTTGATATCGGGAAAATGTTTTGAAAAACGGTAGTTTATTTGGAATTTCTGCGCGCTTAACGCAGCGTCCACGCTACGCCGGAGAAATTTAAAAACGCAGCTTTATTTCTATGGTTAGGCCCACCGTCCATACTAATTCGTCGCGAAATCGAAAACGCTCCTCAAAGTGGAGAAATTTGAAAACAATGGCTTTTCGTTTTCGTGTGGACGGAAAATATTTTAAAAACGGAACTTTTCGAAAACAATGACGTAAAGATAATCTTGCGATTTCCCTGACGAGGTTTCCCTCAAACACAAATCCAAAATGACCGGTAATTGTTGCGTTTTTAAATTCCTCCAGCGCAGTGTGGACGGAAAACATTTGATGCTCTTCTTGAGTGAGACCTCCGTTTTCAAATTCCTTCAGCGTAGTGCTCACGGGGCCTAAGTCGACTGAAGATGCTTCAAGTTTGACGATCCGCTCAGTACAAGGTTGTACGCTTGAGCAAAGCTTCTGCATTGAAGTTCATTTTTCACTGGAAAGCAACACTGACTTATTCAGCGAGAAAGAAATACGGCCCAATACGCGATACTCAACACCAAGAAAGTCAGTGGAAATGTCAAGCGGCATAACTCGTCCAGTTTTGTTGCCCAGCAAACCACAAATCGCTCTCTGAATCGGGGTTTGTGAGATCTGAAGAACGACTGCTTTTTATTTACTTCTGCTGCTGTGTTGTGCACAGTGTCAGTAGTTGGCAGGAAGTTGGTCCACTGTAGAAAGTCTTGAGAATTCCCTGTGGTTAGTACATCCATGAATCCCGCGTTAACCACACCATTTGCTACTGTTTTGGCCTTGGGACGAGAATTGGAAGGGATGGACTCCTTTACCTAAGTAGATATCGGATACAAAATATTTTAGTATAAATCTACTAGGTATTCTATCATGAATGACGCTCGCTGTTTGGCCACGCTACTTGTTAACAAACTGACGACCGTGTCTTCGCGTTTTCGAAGTGTCTGTGAAGATCATGAAGATTAATATTAAAGTTTTGAACGACTAGTAGATTTTCACTTAAACAATTAGATTATTCGTTCTCGATTTCTAAGCTTAAGTGTGATAGTTATTCGGACTGTGCCCTCTCAACTATCACGCGATGGACATCTCGAGCTCATAAACTAATTGTTAATTAGAAATCTTTAGTTAGTGTCATATAAGCATTAGCTAAAGGTAACGGAACCCACTTGGAACCTCTTTCGGTCGAAGAGAAAACGGGCGGAGCCAGAAAATGCGGTATTTAATCTTCAAAGTCTGTACAGGTTAAATCCATTCCAATCAATGATGTGAATATAAGGCGCCATGAAGTGGCTAGGAGTATTGTTAACCTCCCTCCCCCTTGCATGGGACGTTATGAGCAATCCACCCCACTAGCCCCAGAATTTTTTCAGGTTGCTAAACAGTTTACTAAAGCCATCTATCCCGTTTTCTACGGTAATGCTTAGTATATCCAGTTAGGTCACTCACTGCCTCTGTGTCGTTTTTCTTGTGGTGTTCCCTATTCTCCATCAATCTCTTTGCGTAATGGACAATAGCGTACTCAACCATGCAGCTGAAGACAAACACAAAACACGTGATCAGGTAGATATCAATTGCCCGTATGTAGGACACGCTAGGAAAGCCATCCTGTTCCCCAATTAGAAAGCTGCCTGATGCCAAGATCGTGATTGTTCCGAGCGATATTCGAGCTGGTGTCGCCTTGGTATCGATCCAAAAACCTACCCACGACAATGCTACGATCAGTGTAGCAGGCAGGTACCAACTTAGAAGGTAGAAGTTGATTCGTCGATTGAATTCGAACGTTATTGTAAGCCGTCCGTATTTACCTGAAACATAACAGAGCATAACAATGATCTTAAACAAGAAGTTACGGTAGTTATTTCACGCCCAATTGATAATTTACTATGACTTGATTCAAAACTCTACTTTTGTCTGATCGGTGTTAACTTAAACCAGGAGCTCCTGCTTAAACTCGTGGGTCTATAAGCCCCTTTGTACGACCCGGCCTCATGGTACAAAATCAACCATGCTGGGAAGCAAGCTACTCAGAAGGCAGACTTCCAAAACAAAGCAACTCGCACCAGTCCAACTTGAATTTCCTTTGTTTTGAAAGTTTAGTTTGACGTCATGGGCGATATCAACGGTCTCCCTTTCCTTTGACCGAGGAGTCAAAGATGGTCATGTGAATCAAAGGTGTTTGATTCACATTCAACCTTCCGTATACTAACAAGGAATTTCTCGATTTCTTGTTTTACTGGTGTTGAATACTTTTTTAATATCTGTGCACTCAGTGCACACCTTTGAACTGAGGTACATTGCGACCCTTACATTTAACTTAAAGCACGATGTTTTATCTAGTCTCAGTCATCTTATTTATTTGATTGATTAATCCCAATTCACCGTTTAACTAATCCTTCTCTTCTCTCAGTTAGTTACAGAAAAGAGATTCATACCTGATGTAAACTCTTGTGCTGTCACCGACTTCTCGTATGACATGAGCACAAAATGGGCGATATTTTCGTCCAATACTGTCAACTCACCCCATTCGTAATGAAGGTCCTCGTCTGTGTAGAAAACTGTTAAAAAAAATCAAGATAGTCTTACTAGTTCCTCAAGGGGCCGGGGAGAGGGGGAGGGGTCGGCAGGGGTCGGCATGGGGTGATAAACAATCCAGGTACTTACAACTAGTGATGTTCAAAAAGCAGGTCTGTTTGTCCATGGGAAAATCATGAAAGGTCATAGAGCAAGACAGTGTCATGCTGAGTCTGCAAAACAACAACAATGCGAACAAAAAATGGATGATTATTGTTTGATTAAGAAGAACCCCTCTGATCGAAAAATTTTTACTGGACAGATACCGCGAATTGAGTTTGACGAGTAAAGCATTTTCGACATTGTCGAGTGGCATAATGGATAGTAATAGTTAAACGTTTTTCTTGGTTGAGGTTGACAGTGTTTCAGCAAGAAAGAAGGGAAAGCACCAGTTCACGTGTTTGTGCTGTTTCCTTCTATCACACTGAAACACCTTGAGCTTCAATCAAGAAACCGTGAACCACATTACCCATATTACCTTTCAAAATTGTTGCTTGCGCTAATACACTTATACGCTTTTGTAGGACAACCTTTCTTAAAACAGCTGCATTATATTATGATATTTTAGTCAATGACAGTCAGAATACCTGGTGCTAAAAAGCACATCTCCGTTGGGCGATATACGTAAACCCTCACTTGCAGGGACTGCACTATCAGTCTGTACCGTCTGTATAGACTTAATGCCGTAAATATACGTGTCCGGAGTCCACAAGTCTTTCACTAAATCAACCTTGAAGACAATAAACTTCTTTCCCCCTGCTTGTTGCTCAGCATATGCCAGATTAGGGTCATGCCATCTCTGTCTGAAGAAGAACTCTATGGAAAAGTCCTACAGGGTGCACAAAATTTGTTTTCAGTTCAGCCAATAGCAAGAACAATACATGATAGTATTTTACATAACGACTCCTGGCGATAATCCTAAAAAAGCTTTCTTTCTACAAGATGGAGGAAAAACTGATGTTTGACTGTTTCGTACGCAGCGATCCTGAAGGAACACAAACCGCTGGCTACGGAACTCAAAGTACTGTAAATACTTCTTCATTATATTATTACAGAAATAAAATAGATTTTATAAGTTAGTCAGTTGGACACTAGCAAAGAAGAGAGCTGAAAAAATGTAGTAGCAACAGTTAGATTATGAGCTCGTGATAGTTGACGAGAGAGCGAACTATCTGATTTTTTTAGTATAAATCTACTATTTCAAAACGTTATCTAAACAACATAATAGATAGTGAGCAGCGTGGCCAATAAGAGAGCGGCATTTGTGATTGAACAATAGTAGATTTATACCAAATGTAAGCTACTAGGTTACGTCGAACCGCTTGGTTCGCTTTGTCAATGCTTAATAAATAGTACAAGGAATAGTGAGAAGAGTCAAACCCTCATGAAAACATAAATTTTAAATTTACCATGATTCGTTTTAAAATTATGTTTAAGTGAATGGATACCGTTAGGTTCATTACGTGCTGATAAAATCGATATATCATACCATGTCGCTAGTATCAACCTGAAGTGACGCAATTTCGATAGAGACATTAACAAACACAGGGTCATCTGAAAGAAGAAAACAGAAGAGAGATGACGTCATATGCCGGCGGCTAGAGGAAACTCTCATTTGAAAGTTAACCTCTTTTTATTTCAGAACCAAAATAAATTCTCTAGTTAGCTTATTATAATTTTAACAAATAGATTCCATGTTGCCGTGCGTCTGTTCAGTAATGGATCACAGTTGATGTCAAAATATGGTAAGAACAAAAATGCGGCACACGAGCACGAAGGGGAATGTCACTGTTTTAGATGACATTGAAACGTACAAATAAATGTTAATGACTTCATTTTTTGTCTGTCCTCCAATAGATCATAAATAAGAACCAATCAAAATGCCGAGACATATGCCACAATTTAGCGATAGACCATTCACATTTCTTTTCTTTTCTTTTTTAATTTTGTATTTTTTTCAGTCTGTTTTTTTTACATAATCTAATTTTTTAAATACTTTTTATAAGCCTTTTAGCCATTTCTGAAATTTGTACAGATTGATTTTCGATGATAGACATAACCGCGTTTTTAATTCATCTTTTATGCAATGTTCTGACAATGTAGTTGGGCTACTGATTTGTTAGTACTGACAGACTGACGGACTGACGGACTGACGGACTGACTGGACTGACTGGACTGACAGACTGACGGACTGACGGACTGACGGACTGACGGACTGACGGACTGACAGACTGACAGACTGACTGACTGACAGACTGACGGACTGACGGACTGATTGACTGACGGACTGATTGACTGACGGACTGGACTGACGGACTGACGGACTGGACTGACGGACTGACAGACTGACGGACGATAGACTGACAGACTGATTGATTGCCTTATTTATTAGAGGTATGAGGAAGTTCGCAAAAATGTAATATGGCCAAACACACACTCATCAAAGGGGCCCTTAAGTAGCCGGTGTACTTCGAGCAACAGCTGAAAGTAAATCTGGATTGACCTGCGATGGCTGAAATGGATTGCAATACATGAGCGAACGTGAACATGAGAGCTAGCCAGTGTTCAGCTGAGCCAGCTAGTAGCAAACAGCAGCGCTTCTTATGATAAAGAGTGGTAAACAAATTCTTGCTTACCTCTTGGGAAGATGGTTTTTGGGCGCCGCGTCTTGTCATAATGGATGCCATTTTTCACACAGTAAACCAGGTCTTGAGTTGTTTTGTAGACAGATACGTTGCAGCGACTATCGTCTGCTAAAATGCATCTGAAAAACAGAAATGTCCTTTATTCCTAAGAATAAGCATTTACTTGTGGGTGACAGACAGACTGATAGACATGAGTAAGTTTTTCATTACACGTTCATTGCCCTGCAAATCAAACTCATTACCAACTTTAATTTGTTTGTGATAATGCCCTTTTCATAAAGCTACTATAACACGGGTACATTTAATCGACTATTTCAAGGACGTAATCCAATGCCACATTGTCTATTCAGTCCGGTGTCCGCTTAATAGAGGTTTCTAACAATAGAAATTAGCCAATAAAATTTATTCTGGTGTCCGCGTCCGCTTAATAGAGGTGTCTGCTGAACAGGGGCTCGTTATAAAGGGAAATATAACACGTGAATTTCGGGACCAGGGTGAGTGTGACGTGTCCGCTTAATAGAGGGTGTCGGCTTAATTGGGATAACGAAGTTAAACAGTTTCATTGGCCTATCCATCATGGTATATGACCAATCATTTCATTGGATAATGCAATTCGAGAGTTTTCATTGGCTTAGCCATCATGGGTCATGAGATCTCATATCATGTTCCACAAATATAGTAAGCGTACGCGTGATATTTTGGGGCGTTGTTTCTTTACTTAAGTTAAACTTTCTATATTTTGAGAGCGTTTTTAATAAAACAATATATCAAAAAATTATTCCACTCGCGCTTGCTGGATATGAGATGATTATAGCTCTCTCCTCCGTAGAGGCTCCCCATGGGAAATTTGGCTATTTACCATCCAACGCGCCCTCGTGGAATAATTGTTCAGTAATTATAATGAGCTAAAGATAAACAGACTCCTCGCGTGTATATAGGCTGTCACCTGACTGTTGCAACTGCTCGAGACTCTTTGGGAGCTCTCAGGAACACGAATTTCGTCCGTTCTGATACATCAGTTATCAAACATTTGTGTTCCTTTGATTTAAAACGGTTCTCGACAGTGTCGACACAGCATCAACACAACTTGAGGGCGTTCGAACGTTCAGCTTGGTGTGAATAAGGAACTCCGAAATGTTTATAAGGCCTCGTTCACACTACGCCGGAGAAAGTTGAAAACGCAGCTTTTTTTTCTACGGTTAGGCCTTCCTTCCACATTATTCTGTCACGAAAACGGAGCTTTTCGAGAACGCTTTTCAAACCGGAAGAATTTGGAAATGCCAGCTTGGAGTTTTAGTGTGGGCGTAAAACATTTTGAAAAGGAGCTTTTCGAAAACGATGACATCACGATATATTATGGGATTTTTCCGTACGAGCTTTCCTCAAAGACAAATCCAAAATGACCGGTGATTGTTGCGTTTTTAGATTTCTCCGGCATAGTGTTTTCAAATTTAACTAGCGTCGTGTGGACGGGGCCTCTGTGGAAAGAGAAAACTGCGTTTGGTTCCAATCGCAATTTATAGCGTGAATTAATCTATTGCAAACAATTCAGTCACCCGCATATAAACAAAACATTGTCATTCAGCGCAACAGACTTCATGCAGACTATACGCCACAAACATCAAACAATTTTCTGGAGCAATTTTAATACATCAAAATTGTTTTGGACGACGTTCAGCTGTGTGAGTTAATTAACAGACCCAAAATCACGATTAAATATCACGAGAAGTTAACATAAGAGAGAAAATTCCTTTTTCCAAGTTACGTTTCAGCGAAAGAAAAGATACGAACAGGTACAGCTCCGGGCTGTTTGTCGAAAACTGATTAACACTAATGAGGATTTAAACTGAAGCAAGATTTTCTTGCCTTTTGAATTTGTTCAATAGCGCTTTGAACCGCTGATTTTAGTTTGCTTGACCAGAATCGAAAACTGATGGAAAAAAAGAAAATGATAATAATAATAAAAAAATAATTCTGTTGATAACTTGTGCGAAACAACATTCAACGTCATTTGAATACTGCCCGATTTCATAAAGGGATTTGTTGGTAGGCTAGCTCATTACGTGGACTGCATTGTAACAGCCCAGTACTAGCATAGAGGAACTTGCTGCTTAGCGAAGGCCAGCTAAGCGTAAACAACACAAGAGTAACGATTTACTGGAGTGATTTCCTATGAAAATAGTATTTCTCCGTGTGACAAAAATTGAGCTGAATCCGGCATAACTGTTATGGGATTTAGGTCTAGACGGCTATACCATCGGAAATAAAATTTTAATTAGTGCATCAAATATTGGAAAAAATAATCGTGTATTGCTCGCGCTCTGTACATTATAGGTGCGTTCCGCCGTCCGACATTCAGCACAGTATCTCGATGTACTCTGCAAAAGTAATCATCAACGTTTTATGTATTCCAGACAACTCTCTTCAAGGTTGAATTTACCTTGTGACAATTCACCTCACGTTTGGCGACGAATGTGGGATGAAGCTTGTGTTAACGTTAGATGATAGTGGTAGTAATCTGTAAGTTTTTTTTATAACAGTTTTTACCTGAGGATGAATCCACTGCACCCCATCATCAGAACTACAGCCAAGATTGACTTAGTCATGCTGCCGATCTCGAAACGCATGATACAAAACTATGACTTCTGAAACACAATTTTAGGCGACGAGCTCTTGTGATAACGCATGTAATTTACCCGCTGCGAAAAATTTAAACTGTATAAATTATGCATGCAACACTAGGCAACCCGATAGTAAAGGTGTCTAACATGAACAGGTGTTCGTGTTTCAAGGGGCACGGTGCTGATAGCCTAACGATATGCCTGGGTTGGCCGTGCCACTGATTGGCTAAGGACACAACACCTACTTTCTGATTGGTTACTGACCGTTGCTGGAGTCTTAAACAGCAATTATAGACCTCAGCCGAACGTGAATCCAAAGTAACCACAAAAAGACTTTCCAAAGTCGTTGGCAATGCGTTTAACGAAAGCATTCACATTTACTGTAACTGTCAACGCCCAAAGCTATTTTATACCACTGCACAACTGCGAACTTGCTTTCACCACTCTAAGATTGTTTGGTTGTTACCAGACGAATTCAGAGCGCAGTAAACCCCTATGCGTCAGTAGTTACCGGATGGAGGAGATCAAGAAAGCAAAATGATCACGCCTTTCCTCTTTCATTTGTTTCCCCTATGTGTGTTTTTCATTTCGCCTCTTAATTTTTGCTTGGTAGAATAAGCAGGTTTGTTTATTTTAAAGTACAACAGGGGAGTAGTCAACAATGAATTGCAAATTCATTGATTGAACTGGCTTTAGAAAGGAATTCAAAGTGTAGGCAAATTTTTCTCGTGAGGACACTTCTTCTTTAGTTAGCTTGTTTTGAAAATGTCGCGTCAAAGGAAACAGGGAAAGCAAAATGAAATGAGATATTTCCTAGTGCTTATCCAACGGGACAAAGCGTACAACTGAGCGTTGATGAGGGAGATAACTTGGTGATTATGCAAGGCAAGATGGCGGCAGCACGTGCTCTCTCCGCTCTCCTCGATTTACCGTTATTGCCTCTTTTTTTCTTCCCTCTGGGTTCCTTTTTAGTCACAGAACAACAGATTGTAACCATGCTTGATATGTACTACACCTTTGAGTCACGCGCGCTAGCGGCGAAGAGCAAAGCGATCCGGCGGGAAGGAGTCTGGTGAAGAGGTGCCAAGAAAGTTTCTCGTTTCGCGGCTTCGCAGCTCGATTTCGCTCTCGCGGCTATGCCGCGCGCTCTTGCTCCAACGTGAACCTGCTCGCAGGCTAGATATGTAGGCGTCATATGGGAAGGATACTATAACAGCGATACAAATTCCCTTCCCTCCTTCTTGTCTTTTGTATGCTTACGATTTCAGCTGCATGAGTGGGAGACGAACGTTTCTGCAAGGTCGACTGCCCAATGATGTGGATGGTGCTCGATCATTTCAACTGATCAGACTGTCTGGGGATATTCATCCAAACCCAGGTCCACCTAGGCCTGGGATTTAAGTATCCTTGTAGAGAATGTTAACGGAGTGTACGAAGCAACCAGGACACCATTTTGTGCTACAACTGTGATTGCTGGTTTCATGCGAATTGTGCTGGTATGAGCAAACAAACTTTTAAATGTTATCCACACCGGCATAACCTGGATTAAGAACATTCTTTTTGTGCACTACCCAAATTAAATGATTCGTTCTTTGATGACGATCTTCGAAGGATACAAACTCCAACTGGAATCTAAGTATAAATGTTCGTGATGCTTTCGAGGATGTTGACGACCGGATGTTGAAAACCTTCAAATCATCCGAGTATTCTTCCCATTCATGAACACAACTCACAAGGTTACTTCAAATTTCAACCCATAAACCAGGTTCTGGTAGAGAAATTGCTTCTGGATATAAATGTCCAAAAATCCTGTGGCCACGACACGATTTCTCCGAGACTACTTAAAGAGTCAGCGGCTGTGATTGCCAGGCCAATGGCTAATATAATTAACTCCTCTATCAGTCGATGTAGGTATCCAGCCTCGTGGAAAATGGGACAAGTCACTTCACTATTTAAACAAGATGACGAATTGAGTAAGGCAAACTACAAGCCGGTCACAGTTTTGCCAGGAATCAACAATATTTATGAGAGGATTTTAGTCGTACAGCTAAAAGACTTTTATAGTTTTATTTTGTCTGATTTTATAAGCTCGTATAAACAGTTCCACAGCTGTGAGACGTCGTTATTAAGAATGATAGAAGAGTGGAGGTGATGATGGGCAACTCGTGGGGATAGTGTCAATGGATTTTTCAAAGGCCGTTGATGTTATACAGCACCCACTGTTATTAGCCAAGCTCAAACCCTACGGACTAGACGAGGACAGCTGTGCCCTGTAAAGAGACAACAGAGGGTGAAGATTGGTGACACCTTCTCGTCATGGGAGACTGTTGAGCGGGGGTGCCTCAGGGTAGCGTTTTAGGCCCCATTCTTTTCAATATATTTATAAACGATCCTTTCTATCATATAAAGAGAGCTAAGCTAAACGCGTACCTGACGACCATCAAATTAATTGCTTAGACTGGGATCCGGTGGCACTAGAAGAATGCTTGTGTAAGGAAGTTGAAACAGCAAATCAATGGTACAATGACAACGGTATGATTGTCAACGAAACTAAACATCAGGCCTCGATACTTGATGTTACGTAGCATACTTTCTCTTTTCCAGTGAAAGAGTCCATCGACATATTTGGTATAAGCATTGACAACAAACTTCAGTTTGATAAACACGTTTCTTCGGTTTGCAAAAAGGTAAATAATCAGTTAAATGTCATGATAAGATTTAGAAAAGTGATCTCCAAAGCCACTTTGGTTAAACTGTATAAGGCCTTTATCCTACCGCACTTTCATTATTGTTCATCGGTGTGGCATTTCTGCGGCGCGCGAAATACTGAGAAACTAGATGCTCTCAATAAATGGAATCTTAGGTTCATTCTATGATACGTTATTGGACAAAGTCAACTGTGTTTCTCTATATAACATACGTATACACAATATGTTGATTTTACTCTCCAAAAGTTTATTTCTAACTAAGTATCCTATCTACATGAGGAATATGTTTACTCTCCCTACTACCTCCTATAATAGGGACTTTAAGATACGCTACGGCGAGGTGCTACTACGGCTACTTTTGCCGTGAGGGACTAGGCTGGCAACGGTGTTTTACCCGCCAAACTCAAATGATTAAGATTTTGCTGTACGGCAACGGTATGTGCAGTCTCTACGTGTCTTTACAAAAATGACTACTTTCAAGGAAACCAGAGATCATTCTACTTTCATACGAAATAGGCTTGATTAATGACAATGATTTCCTTCTCCTGTATCCGTCTTACATCTCCCAGAACTCAGATTTACCTTTTAGAACTTGATAGAACCGCCTGTAATATTCCAACCACAAAACAAAATATAAACTCTGATATAAAAAAGCTCGATTTCAACACGGACAGGTTTTGCGTACAACGATTACGTGATAAGCCCGAAAATGCAAACTTTCGATTATAATAAAATACATTTTGAACAGTAATAAACAATTATAGCTCAGATTAGAACATACGAAGCTTTCTTATAAACCGCGGCTGTTCGGCCCGATACTAATATGACTGAATTGATCATCTCGCGGTAGGTGCTAAAATCGTTCAAATTTTCCGTACAAATGACAAAGAAACAATGATCTTAGAACTGACTTTTACGATTGAAAACTTTGTCTTCAAACCAGGCTGTTCAAACAGTGCAAAAAGCGTTAAAATGAGAAGTAAACAACAGGCTTATAATCACGTAGTGAAGAGTACGTGAAAGCAGGCACTTTCCCGTAGTAGAAAGCAAGGCTACGGCGCGAAAGCCGTACTGGTACGCGCGTCATGACGTCACCGGAAGTGATCTTCACTATCTGCCTAGCCGTGCCATATCTTAAAGTCCCTAAATTGCGCGGTAACAACATTCTGACGCTCCCTGGCCTGTACCTAAAACTTACTACTACTTCTTTCTTAACTTGAAAAATATTTATTATTTTCCAAGTTGTAGTGGTGAAAAGATTTCACTCTATCACTCCTTCACTCAGTTCACTACATTTGGAAATCCCCTGGGAGGGGAGGGGGGGGGGGGACTCCCGTATGAAAAGGCAAGGGATGTTCTTCGGAAAATTTGAATTTAACTCCTAAGAGAGACTTATGCGGACGTTGCTTGAGCTTCATTAGACCCCTAAAAGATGCCACTTAAAACGGAATAGGTTCGATCACTAGCCACTGTTCAAGAAAGGATCCCGCGCGCACTCGTACACCCGACGCGTACTCGAGAGATCAGCGGAAATCAAGCCTGAAAACAGAAATCAAATGAGAACGTTTCTTTTATTATTATTTCCTCGAGTGCACCCCAAAGGATACTTTGACAGCTAAAAATGGTGACGTTTCGTCATCAACACCCTAAGTGAGACCAGAATCCTTGATTTGTACCCGAGACGACAAGCATCCGCGACCTTTTCATATAGGAGTCCCACCCCCGCCCGGGGTTCGAACCTCAGCCTTTTAAGGCCGTTTTACAGTCGCTTGCAGCGTGTAAAGTTAGTTATTTTCGAGAGGTAGAAGGTACAACTATTTTTTTCATTGTAAGGAAAATACTTCTGGTTCTTCCTTAGCGATTCGATTCAGGGAAAGTCTTCGTTGTTTTTGACTTTTTCCTTCACAAACCTACGTGATATTGTGAGCGGCAATCGATATAAACGAATGATTAAAGGGTCCAGACGATTTTTTTAACACAAGAAACGGAAAGACAGACGCTACCTTTCGGTATATGGTTTCTTTACAGAAAAAGAAAAAAAGCAATGAAGAAGAAAAGGAAAAAAATTCTCCAGCCACCAGTAGGTTTCGAACTCCCAATGTCGCGCATGGCGAGCCAGCGCTTATCACACTGCGCTACTTGTACATCAGTTACCGCGATGGGAAAGTATTAATTATTTATTTACTTACCGCAGGCTCGAGTGTTTCGTTCAGTCTATAGCTCACTTTTGACCAAAAAAAATGATCCTGCCGTTTTTGACTACAGCACAAGGAAGACATCTATAGATACACTTGATGTAAAACGTGTAGGAAGGCCTGAGTAACAAACAGCTTCTTAACGATGAACTTTTTCATTTTGCAAATATCACAACCCACCCCTGAATGGAAAAAGGCTTTATGGGCTTGTTCGAAAGCTAGACTGCCCTCACATCACAAGTAGTTTCTTAATGAGCAATGCCTCATAACACCCTTTCATGCATGATTTACTTTCCAAGTTCAGTGGCTCACAGATCTTATCATGTCGTTAAACTGTGGAACTCACTGCCGGACAATGTTCGAACTTTGAACCTTTATGACTTTAAAAAAGTATTAGCTAGCTTTAGCTTAATGTAAATTTGGAACATTTCGCAAATTAAATTTTTGCTTAATATCGCATTTTAAAATATTCAGTATACAGATTTATTTCATTTTAGCCGTTAATTGTAAATATCCCACAGAATTGTAGTTTGTATGTTACTGTGTATTATGTTGATTTCTTTTGATATTTTTCCCTCGGAAAAATTAGCTTGTATAATAGCTACTCTTAAATTCGAGAAAAAATAAAGTTTATGTATGTATGTATGTATGTATGTATCTACTGGGTTTTTTCATATCAAAACTGTAACATTCCGCTAGCAGGTTGGAAGACCGCGAAATTCCAAACTTTTAAATAAAGAAACCACTTCAAAATTCGTTATCACATTGTAGGGTTTGTTTGTCTAAAAAGAAAAAAACTTTACACCTCGAATACAACCACCATAATTAAGGCATAGCACATACCGTATAAAATGATCATGCAACATTGCACCTTCACAAAATTAGTAGCATAATTATGCAAAGTATCATTTGGTCTAAAAACAGATATAACGAAAAGTAAACAAACAACTTAAAACCATCGATAACGTTCAAATCGACAGAAATGACAGTCGTAAGGCGTTTGCCCAGAAAACTCCACCAAGTCTGAAACTTCACAACTCTGATTTGGAGGCCATTAGCTGTTTACCTAAACAACAATAAATCAAAAAGTGACGGCGATACCTGAATGATAAATCAAGTGCTTTTATGACCACGAAGAAGATAAACGAAACTAACTCATATTAATGAAACTTTTTGCAGTGTTCTGGAGCCATGTAAATCTTGCTTATCGTGATTTCCTCATCGCTTCCTTGAGTGCGTAGGGTTGCCGTCGCCTTGCAATAAGATTATTGACTGCGGAATACTCGGGAAGCTAGAAACTTCTGTTTCCCGGGGACTTTTTCTCTTATGGAAGATGTTCCGGAATCATTGAAAACCCTATTCTTTTCTACTTTAGCCAACCAGGAAAATAAATAACAGTCTCCACCGCGTATCTCTGTCTTAGGTTTGTTTTCAGCCTATTTCCCTCACTAAAAAATGCTTTTGATACTGGACCTTCCGCGAGACATCGTCAGTACACTCTGGCATGATCTGCCCAACTCTTACCAAATTCAATCGTTCTGTACATAAACATCAACCTTTACAACTCAAAACTACAACAAATCCAGGTTGCAGTAATAACTTTCAATCTTTTAGACTAGAGCTTTGAATTGCGACGACTATCCCTGTTTTCTTAAAGTTTTAAAGTTGCTTTATAGTTTTTAGAAGAAAGATAAGGTCTTTTTTGACTTTTGTGTGTGTAGATTCTTTGTTTTGAAATTTTTTGCATTATTTTAATGAGAAGTTCATAGATAGGATTACCTCTCTGCTCTCAGGATTCCTGTGACCGTCACTCAGGGATCATCCTCCGATGGCAGACTCCGAAAATTGGCTGTATGATAAGCGCTCACTTGGCTTTGAAAATTTTCTGTGTGACAGCGTTCGGTAAATCGTTTTGGTGAAGATCTTCCCGCAGGCCACACAAATGGGAAACTTGCCGCGGAAATCTTCCCGTCAAGGTCCTTAACCCAGCAATACGATTGGGTGACGAAAATCACGTAGGACATAGCACACGCCGTTCTGCAAGCACGGAAGAAAACCTTTGAGAAAGTTTGAGGGCTTCTTCGCGTGCTGCTAAAAAATCCACATCAGAAAAGAACTGAAAAATTGTTGGTTTGCCTGGTTTGTTTACTTCGAAACAATCGTTCATGTGATCGTCACTTTTAGGAATTTGACGCCCATTTCTCTGCAGTCGAATATTCTGTAACATATTTCCTTCCTTTTTTGGGCTCCACAAAGTTCCGATCAGGTTTGGAATCAAAAAACCATCACGCTTCAAAGGGACAGGACTCCATTTTGAATCTGTCCAAGTGCCTGGACATATTCTCGCCTTTCTACTACCCCCCAAATACGTACACTGAGACAATGGTGTGACTTTGAACAAACTTGTCGGGGATGGGGAGATATGGGAGAGCGTGTTTAATCCAGGTTTAATGCATAAATTAATTGTCTAACAAAGTGAGTGAGTGGTTTTCAATTGAATTCAACCCCCAAACCCTAAACCTCATAGCATGACTTAAAGCATACCATGAGGTAAAAATGGTTAAGTAAAAACTGTTGTGAGGGATAATTCTCCACGAGCAATGACAGAGGATTGTCTTAATGGGCTTGCATAATGCATATTCATAAGCATGATGTCACTTTGAATGCGGAGGATATCCTTGACGATTTCGCAACCTGTGGAAGCAGTAGGATGGAGCTCCTCTTTTAAGCTACCAAGCTGTTGTACTTTCTCAAATAACAAGAGAAAAAGTTTGCCATTTTAACCCTTCGTATTCCCGATCTCACCTTAGCAAAACGGCGACAGCCGAGCGGCAAATGCATAATTATTAGTGGCATCAGTGGTTCAATTAATATATCTAAAAACAGGCTATCCAAAAACCTCGCTACGCCCCTGTTATCTAGTAACATGCACGTAGGAATTTAATTAATGAACTTAAATGAAAAGAGCGTGTCCCTAGAATGGGAATTCAGTTTAATTCTGCTCAATTCTACCCGCCATCTTTTTGGTTTTTTTTTTTTTGCTTTTTACGTATAAATTTGGCGAAGTATCATTAAACTATAACTACTTCCTGCACCGGCCGGTCCAGTCAGGTTAACTTTTGTTCATCTTTCAAATTTAACGCCGGGTTACTTTCGCTGACCTTTAGCTCTGCATAATGGAACACTAACGTGGGTGAACTAGTTTACAGCGAAATGCATTCTGAAGTAACGTAGCGACATAAACTCCGCTACAACGATTAGATATACATACTGCATGCACCCCGCAATGCTCCGTCCACGATAAGTCGCGAAAAAGGCATACGGACAAACTTATCTTTTCCCTTAAATAACTAAATAAAAATTATCTTATGTGTCTTCTTCAGCCTTTCTACAAGCCTTATACTGGGATTATAAATCGAAAGTAAGTCAGCTGCTAATGTTGTAGACATTTCAGCAACATGCACAATACGTTAGGGAATGTCTGTACTAGGTAATCTCATCATTGTAAGTCCATACAGCGGTAATACAATTTTGCGCCTTAGCTTAGCCACAAGTACCATATCAACAACAACACACAATACGCAAACTCGACAAATAAGATTATTTCATACTTTAAAACTTCGACAAACAAAATCCCTTATATGCGGAAATTCACAATACCGTCTTGCAAACTGTCTTGCAATCCTTGTGATTACCCTACGTGAAAGCGAACAAACATTGAAAGCGGCGAAACCTCCTCTTTAATTAATGATATGATCATGCAATTTTAATATAGGACATGGCGGTGTAAACAAGCAAAACAAAGGAAGTTCGTCGGTAATTAGGTGTAGCGGTCTCGCGATTGAAAAGCCACAATGATTGGCTAATTATAGTGGTCCACAACAATCCGCAAACAAATTAACGCTCGTATAATTCTTGAGTGCTGACGTTCCTGCGACGGTGTCAGCGAAGTTGGATCGTTTGGATAAGTTCCCGTTCGTCTGACAGTTGTTGTAGGCACGGGAGAGTGTTAAACCAGGATAGGTGTGTTGCTTTGTTGCATTGTATAATCACGTTTCAGTACGGCGCTGCTAAGAGATATGGAAATCGTCCTTCACTTTTAGTCTCTTGAAGACGACTATCAAGCGTGCGACATGTCAAATGTTGAAACAGATCTAAATGAAAATTATGAGCCACGCAAATCAATCTCCACCCGCTTCCCCGAAGATTTAATTATTCGAGAAACGGTCCCGGGACAAGATACATCGAAGGAGCTTGAAATGATTGCACAGAGCGAGGAAAAGATTGACGTGAATTGCTTGAATGAGTATGGCCATACTGCCTTAAGCACGGCCGCTTTTGTGGGAAGTATGAAATGCTGCAAGATTCTTGTTGAGCTCGGCGCTGAAGTGGGAAAGAGAGACGAAGATGGCTGGACCGCCATGCATTATGCCATGGCCAAGGGATATTTGGACATCGTAAAGTACTTGATCATGTGTGGAGGAGACATTTACGTGAAGAATAATGACGGCGACTCGCCGTTAGAATTTGTCGAAGATGACGAAATAAAAGACGTCTTGTTGGCGTGTTACGAGAAACATTCAAAAAGGAAGACTGAAGTTTGATCAGAGTGAAACTTTGCGTGGCGTAAATAGAGTCTCAAGAGTTATGCTGGAGTGATATCCACAGTTGAGTAAATAACAAAACCGCTTATGAATATTGCATACTTTTGAATATAATTAAGACAGATTTCTGCTTTAAAGGCTAACGGCATAAAAACGTACAACTAATACAACGGAAACTGTGCTATTCATTTAATGACATATTTCCTGGCATTTGAATAAGAGAGTTTTCCTTTTTTGAGCTTAAAGATGAGTAAATATTTCTTTATTAACATTTCTGTGTGTATCAGAAACCCTGTTTAGGCTGCTAAACTAATTGTACATTAGTTCCATATTTATTTAGAGTTCAAAGCACATGAAGGCTAAATTGAACGTTAAAATAGAAACAGAACACGAACAATATGCCGGTCAAAACGCCTCTTCTTGGCGATAAACAAACTTGGCTAGACAAAAATCGTAATTTATTTATCACCATAAGACAGAATATAAAGGGACCCGGGGTTCTGTTAGGCGAAGTGACAAAAATCCAATCTCGTTCCCAGGGAGACCCTGAAAACGAGGTCGGACTAGCGAAGACTAGCTAGAAATACTTCTAGGCGCTTCATGTTACTGAAGCCGGGATAACATCCAAACATTTAAGAAACATGAGGACACCGCCGGCGTAGTAACGCAGTTTCTAAAAAAAGAATTATTGTCTAGTTTTAATTAAATTAACTTTACTAGTACGCTGAAACTAAAAAAGGGTCTTTATCACGTTTTTAAGTACACAATGGTAAACAATGAATGCCCATGGCAAGTTGATCCCAAATTCAATGAATTGAAAGTGGGACAGAGGTTTTAGAATAGACCATTTCCGAGTTACCTTGTGCCTTTGTTTCAAAACGAGTACTCATGCAAAACCTTCCGTGTGACAATCAGTTGATTTGCATGAAAATGAACCTCCAGGCGGAACGCATTTTCATAGCGTGGTTTCACACGAAAACCCGTTTTGAGACATCCCTTCAGCAATCCACAGATATCTTTATCTTTGTGTCTAGGTACATTTCATGTAAGAGGGAAAGTACTTGTTGGTCTATTTGTAACACAATTTTGGCTAAAAGGGAAGCTAAATTGGCAATTGCAACATAGAACTCATTTATTTAAGTCCGCCCCCCCCCCCTCGGGGGGACTCGTGGGAAATTTTGAAAAAGAACCCCTAAGAGGTACCAAGATCCTGTTTTGTAGGCGTGCCTTGGATTTTATTCACCCCTAAGATATACCGATTCTCAAACAGCACATTAACTGACAATTTCATATTTCTTAATAGCGACAAAGACGACTGCTTCGAATACCTTCTTCTCCTAAAGTTTGAAATCTCAATATAACTTTTATCGACTATGTCATCTCCTGACTACATTTACTCAATTTTTAAACGAAACGGTAACTAAATAAATTGAATTTTTTTTGGTTCGATACCTTAAAAGGTGCCGCGAAAGCCCTGCTGTGGTCGTTTTGAAGCTGAACACCCTAAGAGCTACCAAATCGAAAAGGGACAACGAGCTCCACCGTTCTTTTTATATGTGAGTCCCCCCCCCCCGGTCCTCGGCATCTTGAAAAGAGGGCGAACATGGCGCACAAGAAAGATCTTGAATGACAAACCACAATTAATGCCAAAGAACTTCCAAAAAATAGACTTCTGATTCATTTAGTCTAGATACGGTTTAAAGATACTTATAGAAGGATTCCTATGTTCGCTGGAGCCAGGGATCCATGGTATACCTATAAATTTGTCCGTAAATGTATGTGGTGTATGTGATTGAGTCCCACAAAAAAAATGAAAACAGGAGACCATGATCGTGTTCAATTGATGAAAATTACAAAGCAAAATCTGATATTACCTTATATTCACTACAGGCTTTAACGCACCTCTCCAGACAGTTTTCAGAACTGAGCCAAAGTTCTCGTAAGGTATACTTGCCTTTCGCCTAGTTCAAAGTTTTAAATCCCAAATGTCATAATACGAATTGCTTTTACTAGGATCCTTATCATTCCAGCAGCAATTGTTTTGCGAATTACATATCTTATCAAATTTTAAGATTTTACGTGTGTTAATTTATCAGTGGAAACTTTCCTTGCTAGGTAGTGAGATACCCTCTAAATAAGAAACAAATCCTTGTACCTCGGTTTCTTTAAGCTGGTAGTGTGTAATAACCTACAAGATCACATAACCCACTCGCTTCTATCCCGATAATTGTCGAGTTTAATACGTACTTCTAAAAATCATTATAAAAGAAAATATGTGTTAAGAGTCATTAAGTTAAGTGTCTAGTTTACCATATCCGTCGCCAGCTGTCTTCAACTTGGTTAGGAAGCTCGACAGCGCGCATACAGACTCGGCTTGGTTTATGAGAAGATTGTCGCTGATGAAGGCCATCATGTGACCATCGCCGTTTTTCCTAGCCACTCTGTGTAGGGCCAGCAACGAATCATCAATATTTTTGGCCAATTCTAATGCAGCTTCACAGACTTCGAGCTTAGTACCCCATGTGTCACGCTCTGGCTTCTTTATGTCACGGAGCTCAATTTGTCCTCCGCAGTCTCTCTGGTACTGCATCAACATTTGCGCGTGTGAAACACACAGATCTGACTGGATCAACAGGAAATCGTTGAAGCCCGGCTGGGTGACGTCATCGACGACGACGACGTCATGGTATTTGTAACAACTCATGGTTAGGAGAACGTAGCTTGCGTGGAGCTCTAAGTTGATTTGCTCGTTGACGGCCGCCTCGCATTCTTTGCTGTAGTTTTGACCATCTTCGCCGGGCCTAAAATTGGTTTGAAAACAAAAGAGGATTGTGCAATTATTTACCTAAGAATTTGTGTTGTATGAGATAAAGGGAATTTCTTTGGCTGTGACGCCACTTTTCTTTTCGTGAAAAGGACAAAAAATAGTCGCCGTACTGAACGAGGTGTGACCGTAAGGCGGGGTCCACTGCACCATTGGTCCTTAGACAGCATTATAACATTCTAAATTTAAAATTGAAATTGGAAAGAATGAAACATTTTTCTAGGCCGCTTATAATATTTTTATTTATTCTGGTCCATAACTAAATAAATAGCATGCTACAAGGTTATAATGTATTGGTTTCCCATCGAAGCCACGACAAGAAAGGACGAAATATGTGAAGGCTAAAATGCTACGGTCGTTATCATCAAAACTTGTTAATTTCTGTAATCGTTGGATGTTGTCCTTCAGCAGCATTTTAATGAAACTGATAAAAGTTCAATTGAAGCCTTATTAATTATTAATTTCTATTTTCATAACAGTAAATAAACGAGCAGGCCTTCTCAAAATTGCCTTGTTTTTGTTTCTTACTCGTGTCAACACTTCGTTGTACAAAATGGCTTAGTACCAAGCCTCGTTTTGAAACAGAGGCAAGAGGACTTGATAGCAACTGTGATTGGTCCTTAAACGTCTCTACAGAGAGTAGGAAGTTAAGTTTTACACACCCGGTATTGCATTATATACTGTGCTAACAACCAAAAACAAACATGCTGACGTAAATATACGCAGCTTCGTGTACATTTTCCTTACCAGTTTCTGGTAATTTTCACTTTTGCGCCAAAGGCCTTGATTTCATAGGCGTGTCCATCCAATCCAAGACTTTGCATGCTATCCTCAAATCGAATGAACCTTAATCCAGGGGGATAATTGGTAAAGGTGTGTCCCAGGTATTTCCAGCAGCCATCGTCTCGCGCAACTTTCCCGCTACGAGCTAAAAAGACATTATTTCCTGGAAGATCTTTCTTGTTGCTGTCTAGAAGGGACACTTTCATGTCAAATGTTCCCAAGCCACCTTTTTCGATCCCAAAACTTTAAAAGAAAAGGATGCAAAAATTATTATTTTGTAGGGGAGGTAGGAAGCGCAGAATGGATAACGCTGTCCACTGGATAAATCAATATCCAGTTGATAACAAAGCTTATTTTGCCAACACTTATCTACTAGATAGGTCAGATAGTGATTTATCCGCTGGATTGCTTTGTCCACCCTTTGAACGGCGATTTGCCATTGGGAAGAAACGACAAGCGCAGAGGTCATGAAGCGTATAACCCTGACATATCTTCATATATTTCAAGGAATAAAGATAAAAAATAGAACCACGAAACAAATTATAATCGAGCGCTTACACAGGCTGTAAAAGGACCTCCGACTTACCATTTGCAAACATCAATATCTGGTCTCACTTCATCTAGATCTTTAGCTGTAAAACCTTTGGCGAGGAGATCGATAATTTGAAATCTCCAACATGAGTTCTGCGCATTACCAGGTGCCGCAATACACCAGGCGTTGTTTCCATCAAGGTCTGTCCAGCTGTCACCAATTCCTGGAGTACAAAGAGAACTCAATGTTTGCAGCATTTCAAGCTATTTTCTTTTCTGTCGGTGGCATTCAATGACGTTCTTTTTTGTGTTAATCAGGGTCTGGCATCCCAGGAATGATCATTTAAGTTTTGACGGAAATGACAGCGTTTTGTTTTATTACTTAGAGTGCGCCCTAAAAGTCCTAAAAGATACCCCGACAGCTAATAATGGTCACCCTAAGTGAAACCGAAACTGGTGCAGTTTACTCCCCTAGGCGAGACGAGGAGCATCCTTGATCTTTTTACCGGAGCTTTCCCGGGTGTGCCATGTGTGCGCGAAAAAACTCTCAAAGGTTTTAATTTGAGAACCGTACGGAAAAAAAGACGCCCGATCAGCGTACAGGAAAGTATTCAAGAAGTACCCTTTCCCGGAAGGTAGTAACATTGTTTGCCGATGAAACAGTGTCAGTTTAAGGCCATAGACATGGCTAAACAACTGAATTCCTTGAAACCTCTGGATACATACATGACCCTTAGATGACACGTATGTTGATGATTGGTTTTGCGAGGGGGGAGGGGTGGGGGGTTGTTCGTTGTATTAAATATGTTGTTACTTGCTAGAACGCAGAACGTTCCTGGCTCACCTAGCACTGTAGAAGGTTCGAGTCTGTATTGTTTGTTTGTCGGCTGTATCAAATGCCAAGGTTGCGTGACGATGTTATAAGTATAGCCCTGCTCTTCCCAGCCATCCACAGGCGCAAAGTTTGGATTGTCCAACAAATTACCTGGCAATCTGGTATCTACGCAAAAAATAAAATAAAACAAAAAAATAAAAAATAAACAAACGAATAAACACGGGCCACCGTAAAGCTACAAAAGTACACCCAACAACTTGTAGTAACCTGGTAGCCATGATCAATTTCTCCGTCCATTTGGTATAAACTGATGAAAGCGCGCGGTTCTTGGAACATAATGTACCTTTAGATTCAAATTTACGGCAAACGTATGATTGCAGTTTGAGGCTGGACGTTTGCCGTTCTTCTTTCGGACGTTAGGGGATTTAGATTATAGTAAATTGGAGCGAACAAAAAACATCCTGTCAATGCATTAGACATTGTCAAATTTACATCAGGTTTGAAAAGAGAATGTTTTCGGGTATGTGGGGCTTTCTAATTAAAAAATAAAGCTTCATGAAACACTCATTATAATTACTTCGGCCGACGCCATATTGAATTTCCATTGAGGATCATTGCATTTCTATAAACAACATCAAAAGGCAGGGTAATTGCTTAGGCGCATATAAATTATAACCAATATTTGTAGAAAAAGGGTTACTTTATTCGATTTTTAGCATTTGTACGGGGCACAAAACAAAATTCAAGGCGGTAAAGCTTGAGGTAAATGACTTGCTGCTGAAAACCAATTATTTCAGCATGATCAGTCGCATATCGACTTCATATAGAGCATCGACATTGCCGGAATTGTTGCTGCGTTTGTTTTGCAGGGAAAATATCAGGGACTTTCCCACAAACGATGAACCGCTATAGGGGTCACGTGACCGGGCATGATTAGTACCAGAGGCACGTTTGAGGTTTTGAACCTCAAGAGGCTGGACGGCTTGCGCCCGTTTCCGTCGACTTTGATAGTTGACTTGAGATCACGTGGTCGGTTTTGGCCAATGATGACAAAGGAAAATTTAGTGGTGAACTATAACGTCCGACAGAAACTCTCTCGACGAGCTCTTAGTGTAATTGTTGAACAGTTGAAGGTTCTCAGCTGTTAGTTGAGCCCGTTGCAACCCTCTTTTAACACAAAGTAAGAATGATCATACCATTTTGTGATGCATAGGGGCTAAGATTATAGGCAACGTCCACAATACGTCGGAGATATTTGAAAAGGCAGCTTTATTTCTACGGCTAGGCCTACCATCCATACTAATCCGTCACGAAAACGGAGTTTTTGGAAAACGTTCTTCAAACCAGAGGAATTTTAAAACGCCGGCTTCGCGTGTTGTGGACTGAAACATTTTGAAAACGGAGAGGTTCGACAACGATAGCGTCAAGATAATCATACGATTTCCCTGCTCGAGTTTTCTTCAAATACAAATCTAAAATCACCGGTGATTGTTGCGTTTTCAAATTTATCCGGCGTAGTGTGGACGGAAAACACTTCATTAGCTTTCAGAGTAAAAACGCCGTTTTTAAATTTCTCCGGCGTAGTGTGGACGGGATCATAGTTTTCACTTCTTCACACAACAGCATATAAAATGACAACAGCGGAAAACCTGTTATTTGTCGCAAGCTAATGACTGCCGGCTTAATGATTTATTTGGCAGCACAGTTTTAAAATTCATTAGATAGTACAGTTGGATATAATTAAATTAGATAGACATTTTCGTTTTCGAAATGGCCGACTGAAACTGTCATTATGGTCCTTAACAATTCTTACTCCAGTTCCCTCTCTTTAAACAAAACCCAAGTATTTGAGCCCTCGAACTGCGACTTTCCTTTAACAAAGTGACACAATTTCTTCAGGTTATAGCCGCTTTATGGCAGAAATTTCGTCGTTATTTGTTTTCCAAGCACATTTGGAGCATTTCACAACCATAAATATTTTCAGCTTCAGTCTTTGGAGGGCTCAAATGGTGATTTGATAAAAGGTTCTGTGAAAGCAGCTTGATCAAACAAAACCCCTCCGGTGATACGCTCTTTCAAAAATAAAGTGAAACCCGTTCTGGAAAAAGGCATCGAGCTACTGAAATAACCTCTGCATGCAATTGTGGGCTCAGTGTTACTCTTCGGAAGCTTCAACCAGAGTATGTGTTTTATGTTTTTATTCCTCCTTACAAGAGCAATAAGAATCTGCCTGTCGACTTATTAAGTGACTTTTAGTAGAGGACCTAACTTTGAGTAAAACGCCCAAATTTGAAAGTTATAACATGCATAGAGTCTCAGGAAACAGCGAGAAACTGTTCAGTTAAGATAAGTGTTCGTGGACCATCAGTGAGATAATTCCATGCACAAGATCTGTTCACCTACTGCCAATAATATACTGTTGGCAAAATTGCAAAGTTTACTGCGATATATATTCCCAATTCCCAATGCTCTCAGGTGCGCCAGTTTTGATCAGTAGTTTTCTACAAGGCATCAAGATTGGTAAATAGTCGCGACAGGTTTATGTGCCTCGATCCGCCATATCATTTGCCCGTCTTTCGCCTATATCTAAACTTGATTTACTTATAGCTACATGAATCTTAGTGAGTGTATGGTACAGGAATATCCTTTTCGCGCTACCGTGGCACGCAGGCGGACACAAAAGTTTTCCCTTGCAATTCTCTCCAGCTCGTCGCTCCTAAGGTTTTCACCGAACGAGTGTATGGCCGTTGTCAGTAAACGCTTTCTTTAAAATTTCAATTGATTACTCTTTTTCAAGTTTTTTTTTGCTTAATATTTTGAGGAAGCCAGCATAAATATGAGTTTTGGCATAATTTACCATTCAAATTTGCGCTCCAAAAAAAATTACACCTTACCTTCATTGGATTTCTTGCTTGTATCGAAGAGTGCCATCTTTAATATATACCTGCATGCTCTGTATTTTGTTACAATTCAGAAAGCTTTGACAAAATATCAATATACGTATCTCATTTTAGCTGGGAAGATATGATTACACGCTTTCGTTGGTAATTAAGTCACTTCAAGTTTCCACAATCGTCGAATAAATTTTAACAGTATGTGTCGAGTTGCACGGTTTGCTGTACTGAATCAATTTGCAAGACAGCTTACGCATGTGCTTACCATAATTATCTACTATTTGTCAGCAAAATCAATATTGATTTACGTGTAAGTCTGGATTATTTATCCGAGTAATTGAAATCACAACCGAGGTAATGTCTTTTAGAATTACGGATATTACGTCTCCGAGCGCGGTTACACCATGATTACGTCATGGTTTTGAAATACCGCTGAACAAGCTTTTCTAAGGGTTGTTCGTACCTCTCGATTTGTTCAGAGTATAGAAAATGAACATTTCGTGGAATCTAAATTGAATTTTGCGACGTAAGTGTTCGTTAGTTCTGTTTGCAGGCTTGGACAGTGCGACCGATATGTTACCCCTCTAATGGTATAAAGAGCAGGCGACCAACATCTCGACAGTGAACGGCCAATTTGGTTAAAACTCTTGTTGGAGAGTCCAGGGCAAACCAAATTGTAGTCTGGGACCTTAATTGAACCTATGTTATCCCTTCGTGAAAACCTCTAGGTAGCAGTAGACCTTTTTAGCTTGGGAGGTTTATTGCTAATTTCAGGACATGTGATGCTTTCAAATTTTCAAATAGTCGAGTGTATAGATGGATAAAAGAACAATTGCTATAGAATATCAAGTGAACTGTAATGGAAAAACAAACCACCCAAGCTTAAAAGGTCTGTTGTCCTGTAACTGAATTATTAACAAAGTGAAACAAAGTGTCCTTGCAGCCAGCTCCCTGGTCACTGAGAAAAAGTCCCTGAAACAAGCCTTAAGTCTGAAAGCGTATTCCTTTCTCGGAAACGATAAGGGTCTGTAAGTTAAATCTAAACTCACCACAGTGTGTAAAAATTTCATCCCTGGGATCGTAATGAACACTTTAAAGTACGCTGAGTTGCGAAAAAAAGTTTAAATTACCAAACTCTGTGTGGACAACTGTGGCTGGACTTCTAATGCCATTCCGTCGCTTGGAACTAGCAACGGAGATACAAAAGAGATATTCGCTGCCGGGTTCCAAATCTACGATGGTTTTCTCTGTCGCCGTTATTTCAGCTTGAACTTGAGTCCATTGTGGTCCTGCACCGCGCTGAAGAAACGAGATCACATAGTTGGTAAAATCCTGAGTTGGATTGTTGTCAGCAGGAGTCCACATCACCTGAGAAAACGCAAAGGCAACAATGTTTATCCCTCAGTTGATTTTACTTAAGTTTTTTTTACGTCCGTTGCAAAAAGACACCTTTATCAGTTACTTAGTTTGTTACTTTCAAAAATAGTTTATAAAACTGACTGGATGTATGAAGAACGGGTTTATACAATGGCTGGAGATAACGTTTGAGGGGTTAACCAAAACTGCGAGTTGATTAAGATCTCTCTTTGAAAGTCAAAAGAGTCGTTTCCCTCCCTCCCTCCCCGTCCCCACTTACACTTTAATTTTACGTCCGATTTCTCGAACCACCCGATTTTCGTTTCCTTTATACCAGCTTGGAGGTTCAAAAAATCAGGACTGCAATGTACCGTGACTTGACCTTATTATCGATCTCTCAAAACTGAGAAATGTCCACCATTCTTTACCGGGAAAGTGTCAGAATGCATTACTCACAAAGGGCATCCAGTATAGATCTCGCCCCACTACTAATTTTTTTTGTAGAAATTACGGTTTCTTGGTACGAGAAAGCTGGTTAGCCCGGTCATCGAGATCGCGGATTAAGCAACATGGAATTTCAGGCGGCGGGCTGGAAAAATTTCCTTTAAGAACACTCCACCCTGGTGGTAGGAAAGACACACATGGTTTTGCTTCCGCAAAAAGGCGGCCTGGATGGCCTCATTTTGCCTCGTTACTGAGTGGAGTCTTCTTCATAACAAGCACTTGTCATTAACTGCTGCTGTAAAGCTTCAAGTGTTGACAAGGTTAAGATATGTATTAACGAAGAGATCGTTACATTGTACGTGGCGCCTTTTTTTTTTTCTTGAATTGGTGCCAGAACACATCTAGCGCAAATCTCATTCCATTAACCGGGCTGATATTTCCTGTGTAAACCGTAAAAAGTTGTCCCGCTATTCGGGCCTGTCCAGTCATCGGCTAATGTCAAGAGGCCATTACACACTTACCCTAACTGCAGGGCGTTGCCGCAAGGAAATAACAACGGGAGCGTTGAGAATGATGGCCAGGAAATCAGCGTCTTTGTAAACACTGTGTAACTTGTTGATAGACCCCTGAGCTCGAACACCAACTTTGTACCGTCCTGGTGAAACCATGCGTAAAGCTTGTGATGTGGATATCAACTGGAGCTTATCTGTTTGCTGAAGTAAATACGAAACGTTTGCTAAGAGAACTGTTTTAGAAAAACGTCTCTTTGAGGGACGTAACCAGTTAAGTAAACAGGAAAATGCTCTAACTAAAACGTTTGCTTAAAGGCCTTTTTTAGCTGGAAGTTCCGGGCCGATGTGAAGCGGTTTGCAGCACATCACTTTGACTACAGAAACCCCCAGGACACTGAGTGCGACCTGAAACCTGAGTTCAGCAAAATGATGCTCGGTCTAGGCTGAAGGCAGCTTGAAATTATGCTTAAAACGGTGTATTGTTTTGCTTTCGAAAAATGTGCTAGTAAATGTATCGATAGAGGAGGAGGACTATTTTCAGACTACAAAAGTTATTTTTGAGGCCAGAAGTTGAAACAAAGTTCCATAACATGAAAACGATGACTTGGTCCATATTGCCCCAATTTGAACTCTGAGCCCGACTCAGATGTTATGAGAAGCGTACATAGTTTTCAGTTCTGGACTAGTCTATTGTTTGTTCGCTACCCTTAAATAAGCCGTACTTCTCGACCTGTAAGCAAAAGGTGATATACCGACAGAAATACAAAATAAATCCGGTTACCTTGCTAATGACGTGTTCTTGATCCCCAGACTCCAAAATTTTCCAAACGCTCAACTGGAACAAGGGAACAGCTTGTCCTTTCCAAGTAACTTTCACCGTTTCGTCTTCTACTTGTGAAACTTCAACGTCGGTAGGAGAGTCCTCGCAAATGAGTGTCTCTGTAGAATGTCCAATGGCTTGAAGTGTTATCACAGTCCCTGGACTTCCCAACGGCTGTACCTTTGCGATAAACGTATCACTTTTTTGAATGTTTACGTTCTCCATGTTGAAGTTGGAAGAAAGAACATCACCAGGCAACACGTCAGAAAATGGAATCAAAGTAATTGTTCCACCCTTACTCTCTCTCTCCTGAAGGATTTCTACCGAATACTGAAGTGCTAGGCTTACTTGAGTCCAGATAATCTTCAATGTTGTGTTGACAGGATCGAAAGACAGGTGAATCGGTAGAGCTGGTCTTAACCAAGCCAAAACTCCTTCAGAAATGGAATATCCACTTGGAAGAGAAATCTCCCTCTGCCTTTCCTTTACTTGTGCCACACCTCTGTGTAAACCATCCAAGGACGTAATCAGCACACTATTGTCAAATTCTGTTTCTTCGGGTCTACCGCCATCACTCGAACTATCAAATGGCACCAATTGATTGGCCACTGCCAGATCTTTAACTCTCAAAATGGCTCCTTGCATATTGGCTTCTTGGTTTTCCAGTTTATCGGCATCGACCACTCCAAGTCTGAGGACAAGAGCATCTTCTATAGAGGAGCAGCGTACAACCACATGGAACGTTTCTTTGTTAAAGGTTATTTGGACGTCTTTTGGGGAAGGACAAGACGGAATTGTCGCGATCGATTTTGTGCTGGCTCCTCCAATACTTAATTCACCTCCCAAGACCATCACGAGTGTCTCGTAAATCCCACTAGATTCCAATTGCAGTGTATCTACCTCGAACTCTTTCTTCATCTGTTCCCCAGTGGAGCCTAAGTCAGGAATAACGTTCACCGTTGAGGCTGTGCTTCCAGTCTTAGTGTTGTAAACCTTGATGTGGTAACCGGCTGCCAAGTGAACAGGTTTCCAGGCTACGGTGAAGATATTATTTTTGTATTCTTGTGTCACAGAGTCTGGTGGATTGAGCAAAGGTACCTGATTGGACAATTTAACCTCACTTGGCAAGTGCTGTTGATCACCAGTGTTCTGAACGAAAGCTTGGTATATTGCTCCCCGAGGTTCTTCATCTGAGACGAGAGGAATCTTCAACACAGTCTGGTGAACAGACTCTCTTCCCGTGGATTGTTGAACAACAAATTGTTGTGTGTTGATTGTTCTGCCTTTGTGGAAAGTGTCCTCTACTTTAGCAGCAAAGTGCCCCGGTCTTGAGGAGAGGATGATCAACAGATTGTTGGTTTCGGTGCTGTACTTTAGGGTAACGCTGATCGGTCCTTCGCTACATTTCAACGCAGTAGCGCACACACAAGAGGGACTGTTTATCCAGTTTGCGTTGCCCAGGGCAGTAAGGCGCGACTTGAACCAATCACCACCAGCAAGTCTCATGTTTTCAACGTCAAACGAGTGTATGACCGTTGAGGGCCAATCGTCACTACCGGTTGGCTTTGAAACAACATATCTGCTTGCTATATTGGTAGGGGTACTCTCGTCGAAGAATTCTATCATGTGGGCAGATGCAAGGAAAACGGGTTGGAAATTCACTTTCACCTTTTTCTCCTCAAAGGAGTATTCTTGACTAACAGAGGCTGGCTTTTGCAATTGGGTGAACTTGGTGTCCGCTGCAGATGGCAAACCTGGAAGATGGAGCGTATCTGATCCTTCAGCGATCACTGTGACTGCATACTCTACTCCAGTCTTTAGACGTACTTTCCCCATATCAAACACCACTTTGCTTGTGTCGCCTTCCGAGCTTAGATTTCCTACCACGCTTGATATGCTCGAATCCCATCTCTAATGGCAACTCTGTACGTTGGTGGCTCCAGTAACAGTCACCCAAGAGACAGTTAGTTGATTGCCCTGAGGGTCGTACAAAGGTGTAATGCCATCAACTTGAGGCAGAAAGGACAGGAAGCCGTTGCTATTGACGAAGGGACTTGCCAACGTTGTCGATACTCCAAGAGAACAAACACGAATGCTATAGCGAGATTTGGATTTGTCAGATACGTCTTTGAGGGGAATTTTAAGATTAGCCTCCAGGCGGTCGTCTTTTGACTTCAGAACCTCCTTTGTAAACACGACTGCATGGCCCTCAACTGAATATATCTCACAGACATAGCTTGAGATATTGTGGGTGCCATTCACTTTCCATTTCACGGCCAATTCTTGTGACAGTTCCTCGTAAGAGTGACGGAGGTCAGATGGGGCCGCTACAAGATAAAGACCAGAGGAATACTTGAACTCATTTACTTTTTTGTCGTGCCCTCGAGCGCAAACTCGAACTTTAGTCTCCCCGGGAATTCCATAATTCAGTTCTTCAGCGTGAAACACATGAATTCCATCTTTGTGTCTAGGAGGTCGCTTAATGATGGCACCACCGATGACGCTACCATCACGAGTGATAACTTCAGCTTTGTAATCCACTGCATATTCAACTTGAGAGAATATGACATTTACCTCCCGTCCCTCCTGTTTGGATTCGAGTTCAACTTTGGACGGCGCTCGGAGAAGAGGGGTTACACTTTTTGATAATAGTTGCTCTCTCCCCTGGAACGATTCTCCACTGCAGAGGAAGCTTGCCTGGACAGTTGCCATGAATTGTTTGTTGTTGTACTTTATTGCATCACTCTTGACATTGACGTTGTTGTTCTCGGTTGTTGCCTCTAAAAGCGCTGTCTCCACTCCACCAAGGTCAATTCGTTTAAGTGTAACACTGTACTTGACGTTTTTTTCTAGTGGTTTCCAGCTAACCTCCACTTCATTTTCCTTTGTTAAGGCGATTGATAGGTCTACAATCACTAGGCGATCTTCCACAAGTTTTCTCGCTTTCTCTTCTTTCTTTTTGGCTTCTTTCATCCGTTCCTCAGCTTCCTCTTGCTGTTTGGACTTTCCAGTGAAGAAACTGATGATGCCTGCTATGAAAGATATGATAGCCGCCAGAGCACCAACCACGACGCCAACTTGAGTTATAATGGAAACGGCGCTAGCAGCAAGTTCTGCTATGCTTACTGCCGACTCTCCGGCCGTCCTGTGTGAAAAATAGCAGCTTTCACTCAAGCGGCTTTGCAATATATTTTACCAACAGATAACATTAAAAGTTGCAGATGTGGTTTTATTAACGTTATTAATTAAGGTTGACGTTAATCCAAAAGGGCAGCCAAACATGTAGTATGTCTCTCTATTAACTGCTTAGAACAAACATATGCATAATAAAAGCACTGAATGTATTTTTATGACTTCATTTCTTTAGGTTCAAACTGTTGCACGTACTTAACTGTGTGAAGTAGAAGTATTCAAGGAGGAGATTGCTATGACAAAAATATAATTTACATAATTATGACAAAAGAAAAATAAACAAGCCAAAAAAATTAATGGAGAACAGCACCAAGAAGCTGGTAGTAAATCAGGTCAGAAAGTATTACAGTAAACTAGCTGCGCAATACCAACTACAAAAAAAAAAAAAAAAATACAAAAGGAAAAAAACTCACTCAATTAATTCTTTAAAGGCCGTTTCCAAAGCTCCCTCGGAACTACTGGCTTCTCCTTCCATGCTTTGCAGCTCAGTTTCAGCCTGGTTGGTAAGATCTGGATTGTGTGCACCTCGACAAATAAGGCCTGAGAGGACTTTCCTTGAGAGTTTAATACTGCCAAGTGCTGCCATGAACTTCGTCAGTTGTTTTGGCTGCGTGAAGACCTGCTTTGCCAGTACTAGTGAATTCTTTGCAATCTCGCTGATTAAAAACCCGGGTAAATCAGAAAGTCTGAATTGTTTTGATGGCTTCGTTATGGCCACCACCATCTCAGGGAAATCGACTGTTACTGAAGGCTTCTCTGTCACAATCATTATGTCAACCTTTCCCTCCAGCCTTAATGCAAACCATGCATCTGGGTTGCCGGAATCCTTAACCGAAACTTGTTTTACATCGAGCCTGCACTTGGTCTTTATGACTTTGTCGAACACAAGACCTACAAGTTTCTCGCACGGGCTATCAATCATTTGGCTCAGCTCATCAAATGCCTTGGCGAAGTCGATAAGCGCCTGTAGATCAAGAATTACTGGCCATTTTCGAATCTTGAATCCATTTTTCTGACTCCATTCAAAGTCGACAGAAGGGTGACTGACGCCAAGGAGCTCACCATGGTAGGTTACTCCTCCTAGGAAACATTTCTGTTGAACGTCATAGCCCAATGAACAGGTGCCTATTTGCTCTTGAAGGAGTGTAACGCCAGTGGACAATTCAAACTTTGTTTTACCATCGTAGCGTGCGATTTCGATTTCTGGGCCCTTGCTGTCTTCAAAGGTTTTGCAAGTGAGGGTAGCAATGACCAGATCAATTTCAAACTTGGTGTATCCTTTGACGGTAATACCTTTTCGATCAACGGATACTTCAACACCAAACGCGTTGGCAAAGATCTGTATTTCAGTTTGACCGTGAAAGCCTTCTTTGTACGTCTTCTTGTCTACTTCAACTTGAGCTTTCGCGTAATAGATTTCGCCTTCTTTGAAACTGATGTCCAGATATCCTGAAGGCCACTGTTCTTTGAACAATGTGGCAAACATGTCATCGATACTCAGGGGGTGGTTCAAATCAAAGAAGACCAATGCCACCACTGGTTTGCCCTCCTGAAACAGGATCGATCCCTTCAGCGTTATCACAGGTTGCCTCTCACTGCTTGATGAGGATTTGGAGAAGTTGACTTTGCCACTTACAGCACAAAATGGAACAATGGAAGAATGTTCATCCTGATCAAATATCCAACTCAACTGAAGTTGTGGGTCGTCAGATGTAATTCCAAACATTCCAAATGGCTCGTGTATGTTCCTTGGATTACCTCCCACTGTCATGGAAAATTCCGCCTCGGATTCTGAGATCTTTAAGCTTCCATTGAAGACAATTAGGTTTGAATCGTCTGTTAAAGCCAAGGACATCTGTCCACTCAAAGTTAAAGTGTTACCTTCAGAGGGCTGGTAAGTCAGAGAAATTTCTTGAAACCTCAGGCTTCCTCCAAAGAGCTTCATCTCTTTCATTTGAGCTTTGAATATTGTGTCCATACCTTTTACAGCAATATGGGCAAAAAGCACGATATCTGCAAGTCCTTCTCCCCTTTGAATCTGAGTTACGTTTGATAAAAGTTTTGATTCCCCTCCAGAAAAGGTCACCTTCGCAAAGGCTGTCACCCCAGGTTTCACTTGTAGTCTTTAAATGGCTTGGATGTCTAGGTCGCTGAACGGCACATCGACTTCTTGCTGTTTGAGTCCTATTCCTTGAAGTTTGGAGAAGTCCTTACACATTTCTTCGACTGTCACGTGATCCATCGAAATTACGGACAAATTGGCCTGCTGTACCGAGAGAATCTCATCAACAACACCGAGACTTCCGTTGAGTGAGGCAAATTTGAAATCTCTTCCGAGGCTAAGGCCGAAGAGAAAGCCATATTCAGGGGAATTCTCACTGTCATTTGTCTTCTTGACAATCAACAATCCTGAGCCAAATCCCGCTACATCTCCATAGAACAACAGTGATTTTCTAGAAAAATTTATAAACAAAGATGCACTGTTGAACTTTGGTGAGCGTACCGAAGACTCCGTCTCGTGAGGAACAAGTCTATTCCAAGATTTCGAAGAATCTGAACTAGCTCCAAATTTCTGAGTCATGACTTGAAGATCGATTTTCTCTGGCTGACGCACAGTTCCCCTTACAAGGGTTTCCCCTTTGCTGTCGTGGTAGACATCTACAGCCGCAGCAACAGACTCAAGTAAAAGTACCTCGCCAGTCAGGCATACGAAACCAGTCCACTCATCGGACGTTCGGTGTTTTTCAAACTTCAGCTTGCCACCAAGGTTTTCAACTGTGATGGTACTGAAACCTGCATCAATCGACCAGTTCATGGGCGAATCACCCTCCAATTCAAGAGAAACTGTGTCTTCATTTCTGTCGAGCCTCAAAAGAAACCAGCTTAATGCCACATTCTTAGGCAGGCTGAAAGGTACGTTTGGAGAAAGTTGTTTGGCCGCTTGTTCAAAATCGAGGTTGTCTGTGTTCTTTGTACCCTGCAAACGACCTTCCAGTGTCAATCCTCGATTTCCAACGTTCGTCTTGAGTGTGATATCCAACCGAAGTGTTACAAGGGTGAAACCTCCCGCGATGAAAATTTGAGTTTCCGCAGAGTCGTTTGTGTCGTCTAAATGGTATTCTAGTCTTACTTCGTGAAGTTGAATAAGGGGTTTCTCAAGGATTGTCAACGTTTCTGTCGTCTGGATGACTACATCTACCTTCCGAATCCGAAATGGTGAGACCTCAAATCGAAGAAACGCCTCCTGAAAGGAAAGTAGGTCAGACATTGTCTCATAGTGAATAAAAACAGGGATTCTGAAAATAATGTACACACCAACTGAATATACTATTACGCGAAAGAAAACAAATACATAGCTTATACACCCTAGTCTCTCTTTTTCATTGCTATGTTTACAGTTGACAAACGGAAGATTTTGCCTGCGAAAGCAACTGGTTAAATTGATGATCAAATAAGTTATTTCAGTGTAGATATCTTCATACTGTTACCTTCAATTCAATGTCAAGGAAGTCGGGAGATCCATCAACTTGAGGAACTTCAGGATTCTTCAATCCAATCAGCTCTAGCAGGGATGAAAGCGTCACTCCTCCGGGAGAATCTGGCCTGACGGCTGCTTCAAACGCAATACTCTTTGACTGCTGGCCTGTACAAGAAAGTTCCATGGTGAAACTCAGCAGTTGATCATCACTTTTGAAATGACCGACAACTGAAATACGTTGTTTAGCTTCATCAGCTTGGTCTTTGATGTAATGGAGACGAAGTTGCTTGAGGTTAAACGGTCCTAAGGAGAGGGTACCTTCCATACTTAAAACGAATTCTGTTAGGCTCCAGTCCTTCTCGCGTGGAAAACTGAGGGCGACTTTAACGTCCTGAACATGCAGAGACTTCACCTGGTCAAAGGCATTGTTGCTGGAAAAATCGTCCATTTCGTCATGAAACAACTCATTCAAGCAGTCACTTGAGGAAGTGTTTGCCGTGAAGACGTAGCGTCCAAGCAGTTCTCTTTGTTCTGCATCAAAGGCCAAAGATGCGTGTGTCTTAGGATTGAGATATCCTTGAAGTGAAAATGACACTGATGATTGCTGTGTTATATTGGCGTAGCAAACTTCCAGCTCCAGATTATAAAGCTTAAGAGGTCCAACTGTTAAGGTTCGCTTCTCCAACACAGTTACCACTTTGGTTACTTTGAAGGACTCACCGTCGACGCCGTTTTCACAGCTAATAGAAACTTTAGAAATTTTTATATCAAGAACTCCTTTGATGACAGGAAGATCGTCTGGGACAGCAACGCCGATGCCTGCAACGAACTCCTTGAGGGTGAACAAAGTTTCGGTGTTTTGGAATTTAAGTAATCCAGGTACATCCGGTCTCGGGAAGGAAAAAGCTGCGTGGCACACAAACTTGTTAAACACGAGCAACTTCATTTCTGCTTCTGCGTACCATTGATCGCCGCCGTGCTGTACCCAGAGATTTGCTTCATGAATGCTTAGCTTCCCTTCAATGATTGAAAATTCTGGAACGAACAGTGACAAAGTCAAGGAATCGATACTCCGACTTTGGGTGTTTGCTTCTAGAGTGACTTTATCAAGCTGGACGTTCGTTAGCACTGAGGGAATGAACGGGAAGGATGCAGCAATTGACTCTGTCAACTCTCCCAGACCAACAGCTTGAAGGACTGATTGCATCGATATCGCAGACGAGCTGGGCCACAATGAAATGCTGAAACGATAACCTGTTTGGATTTCTTGATCGGATTGTTCCACTGGCCATAAGGAAAACTTTGAAATCAAGAAGGAATGGTTTGCCGATGAGGAAATTGGCAAATTGAATTCGACTTCAACTCCGACTTGAGGTTTCCCACTGAAAGGATTGAAAATGGAGAGAGACGCTTTGCTGTCCTGGGGTTGGGGAAGACTGCTTGGTAAAACGGAGGGAAACATGTCAAATAAGAAATCGAAGGTCACGCAAGAAATCCGGGTCACGTTGGAACTTGGAACATCCTGGACCACAGATATTCTTGGTTTGCTCAATGCCAAGTTCTTAATGACCTCGTTTGCTAATGGGACCGTTAGCTCAAGTAGGCTACTAGGAACACCCAGTGTTTTGAACAAAGCAACTACATTGACACTTTCAGGAAAGGCGATGGTCAATTCTGGGACACCTGTTGACGAGGGTGTCATTTTCATGTTTACTGAGATTGATCCGATTTTAGCGTCGCACTCTATGACGAAGGTACTCTTGTACGTTCGCGGGCCACTGACAATGACGTGCATTCGGGACAAATGGACTGTCACCGTACCCCCAAAGGTCATACTGTTCATCCCGGGTGGGATATTGACATACATGTCTCCCGACAGTACCTCAACAGTCAATGGGGAGATGAAATAGTTTACCGTGGAGAGAACACGATCAACCTTCCAAGTAAACATCTCGCGTGCCAAAAGCTGTGTTTGGAGGCACTTTGACAAAGTTTCCAGGGGGAGAAGTCCCATTACACGTTCAAGTAATGTTCCCAGGGTCATGTTGTTGCGGTCCTCCAATGGCACACCTCCAAGCACATTCAAGTACATGTCGACGGATGGTTCTCTCGGTTTCAAATGTCCACTTAAGTCGACAGTGTATCTGGTATTATGGAGGGTGGTTGATATCAGGAGAAGAAGGTTTGGGTTCGTGGAACATGGGTCTCTCACCACAACTTCTAGTTTAGTGACTTTTTGCCTGTCGAACATCACGGAAGTTGTTGAAACCATGACCTCTATGCGGCTTGAAACGACTTCACAATCAACGGAAGAGGAAAGTTCTACTTTGGACAAGTTTAAATTGACTTGGTGATCCAATATGGCAATTCCAATAAAATCATTGGGCAATTCTTCAATCAGGCGTTTCATGTTTGGCATACCAAGGAGGATTTCAAGAACGCTTCGAACATTAATTGAACTGTCGGCCCCGTCGTAACCAAATGACTTCAAGAACTGGACGATGGAAACTTCCTTTCCACTCTTCATTTGACCGGAAAACGTCTTGTGCTCAAAGAAAAAGGAACTGCCTTTATTCTTGTTTCCAGACTTCAAGAAGCCGTTTTCTTCGAAGAGGAAATCTCCCTCAGCAGCGCCTTTCAAAAGAAATCCTTCCTTTTTAGCTTTCTCGAGCCAGACGTTCCTTACACCGCCATTTTCGGAGATGCTCTTGAGCGTGAGCATTCTCAAGTCACCATTGATGGAAGGAGCATTGGACACCACCAGGACGTTTTGGTTTCCCTTTGTAGACGTTAGGAAAAGCGTTCCGTCACTGTCTACTTTAAGCCAGAGAAACTTACCATCGGAAATCTTTGTCTTCACGTAGTACTGATCAAGTGTTGGCAGAAAGGACCGCTGTGGAATTGTAAACCCAAAGTTCTTTTTCAGTTGTGCGGCAACGTCGATTCGTACTTTGTCTTCGCTTGCAAATTTGGCTGTTCCGCTTGGAGCTACGTTGGCGTCGTTGCTGGGGTCCAAAGTGAATGAAACATTACTCTTTAGGTAATAAAGGGACACGAGCTTGTTCCATTCCTTGTAATGCTTGTGTTGAGCATCTGGCAAATACTTAGCTGGAAGGGCTCCCCCAGAAGTAAACACGATTCTGCATGGTTTGTTCTTTTCAACAGCAGCCTTTATGATCCCCTTGATGACGTCTGATGAAGGATGGCCATATTTATCGTCAGCTGACACGTAATACGTTTTGGAATGAAAGGACTGAAAAAACGCATCAATTCCAATCTTTCCCGCGAAGTAGTCTTGGTAAATTGGGTCATCGCCCATAACCTTTCCAACCAACGGGGACATGCTAACTTTCCGCGCTTTTGTTGAATCTGGGGACCTGTGAGACATCGGAGTATTGGCCACATCATTCCTCAGAGTATCCCAATCTTCTAAGGATTTTAAAGGTCTCAGATCCTTGCACGGGTCTATTCCTCCAGACTGTTGCTGAAGGGCTTCCACTATCTCGATGTGCTTTTCTTTTATGTTGTTTAACAACTCATCGGGGGTGATCTGTTGCTTTTCTTTTTTAACTCGTGCTTCAAGTTGCTTCAAGAACACTTCAGCTATCATCTGTAGTTCTTCTCCATTTCCACCGCCAGCGATTACTTCCAGTTCCTGGCGAAGGGAATCAATGTTACTTTCCTCTTCAGGGCTCTCTTCAAAGGAAATCGTCTTTGTGAGACTTATAGAAAGCAACAACATCGACGCTAAATTTTGAAAGGCCCAAGGAGGTGGCAAGACCTTTCCCAAAATGCTGTTGTTAGCACTTCCATGATGAGGCAACTTGAAGATGTCTAAATCTTTGACTCCTTCTTTTCGAAGCATCGCGACTATGTCATAACCATAAGCATCCCCACTCAGGCAAATCTTTCCACCCTTTTGCGTGTACATAATGATACTCGATTTGTTTAAATCATCGTCTTCATTTCCTCCTTTCAACTTGCTTCTTTGTTTCTCTTCAGAGAAAGGTTCATCGTCTTCTGAGGGTTTTTGGCGCTGGTACAAAACGCCCGGCGATGATGGAAAGGTGAAGACAATGTCGTTTTGGAAAGCATTAAGTATGTCTTCCTTATCGAGGCTAATCTCGAATTTTGCTGTCAACAGAAAGTCAGAAAAACTTCGATATGCTTTGTCTTCCTGTGCAAATTTCCTCGTTAGCAAAACGGGACCATTGGACATTAGTCGTTTTTCGGGTCTTTCCGGCATCACGCTCTCTTGGTACTGGACAGGGAGTAGCTCTCTGAATAGTCTTTCCACACCATCCAAGTGGTCTGCATGGGGATGTGTGACTACAGCTCCGTCGAGTTTAATTCCTGGTAAAGTTTTATTTTACTATGCATGGGTAAAGCGTTAAATGAATGAAGAGCAAATAGTAAATGTTACTGGCGTATACTGGGTTTTGTGAAATGTTTCTGATTACTTCGTTTATTCTGCGTCCAGTTTATTTAATTTATGAAGCTGGGAGTCTTTTTAAGAAAAATTATTGCTATTACTGAAACGAATCCAAAAGATTTCATCGCAAGTTGGTCGTCGAATTTTCTGATTACGCGTTTGCCTCTTGTCTGTCGTTTGTCTACTTTTAAAAACTCGTAAAAAGTTTCAGCGTATCTTGCAGTTGAATGAAAAACAGCCTGGAGATCAGTTTTACGATGTAGAAACAGTACAAGCAGTAATGGCATGTGTGGGTGGTATCTATGACTGAACATAGTACTTATACTCTCAGTATTACTGAACACACTCCCGTCATCAGTGTTTAGTTAATAAAAGTACCTAAAAGCGTCCGATTCCTGCCATAATTTCCTAAGATACCTCCTGGTTTGGTTCTTCCTCCGTTTCCCGCTAAAGACCTGTCAACCAACATGCAACCCAAGCTTTTTTGTTTTTGAACCAAATATTGTAACAAATTTAAGTCGTCAAATCGTCTTGATTTTGGTGAGAGAATGCAACGTTCGACTTTACCCTGCGTCGCCCAATTACTTGACATCTAAAGTGTTCTGCTTACTATCACGCTGCTCATATATATGGAACATACCAGTGCTGTTTGGAATCCTAGCCAGATCAGTGAGTGTTTTGAGGAGGTATTGGTAGTATGGCCGACTGAGCTGTAGCTTTGTTAGTTTCTTGATTCGTTTCTTTAGCGTTCCACCCGCCCCGACATGCCAGATTGGACCACCATCCACCAAATAGAATCGGCGCTTGCCAGCTAAGGATATAAAGCAATGTCATTCCGAGCATATAGATCATACTTCGATCAATTCTATGTCTGTCCGCTCACCAAATGATCCACCGTGCTGGGTCTCAATAAACTGTTAAATGTCAGGCGAGAAAGAGGAAAGACAGCTGGGCAGGTTTCAAGTTATGCTTGTGTTGCCTCTAATGGTAACAATATGTAATCTGTTATAAAGTTTAGGTGTGCTCTTTTATTTTATTTTGTCGTTTATTAGCTATAGTTGTAATTTAAGAGTAAAGTTACATGTAAGAAGATCTACCACGCATGGAACTGAAATAATGCGAGACAGGAAACTGGGAGCCAGTCTATGAGGGAGGGATAAAGTTTACAGCTCTCTCACCAACGGCTTCTAAGCTAATTAGGAAGAGAGATTCATTGTTACAGTACCCACCTGACTGAAACTCCAAAACGGAGGCATCACCAAAACCAGCATACACGACATGCAAATACGCCTTCACTTCGCTCATCTTCAAATCTTATTCAGGGGTCATTGCTACATGTGTTTGAATAGAAACGAAGTTTCAAATATCAGAGCAATGATAGCCTGCGTGCAGCAACAATGAGACAATTAAGCAATAATCAATAATGATAATAAGCTTATAAAGAACTGATCTAAACAGGTAATTCAGCGCGCACGGGGTCACACTGTTTGTTTAGCGTTGGTTTCAGTTCTTTGAAAAAAAAATTCGAAAATAGAACAATAAAACTTTTTTTCTGACACTTCCTTAAAATTTTAAAGCTTTGCACAATATGTTTCGGCTCCTTATCATGTTCATTGTTTTATGTCCCTTTTTAACTTCATAAATATTTTTACCACTTATCTTACATATTTTATTGCATTTTATCGTTCGTGACATTTTTAACCACCTTTTACTGTTAGAAACCATAATCTCATGTAGAAACATATTTATGCTAATTTTATATTTTTTGCCCGCACTTGAAAATGACCTCGCCAGCCTTTATCACAAAATCCATTTCTAAGAAATTACTCACAAACATTTTGTGTGTATAAATTTAGAAATTTCGCTGCATCAACCTTTTGTTAAACACGCGACGAGTAGATGCCCGTGACTGAACGACATACAATAAAAGTTTTCTTTCTCTAAAGTAACGCTCTATTCGATCACTGAGTGAGTTAAAATTATCTCCAAGGTAGCATATTTGATCTATTTTACCTTACGAATAATATTAATGATCGCGTGACCTTGTCACGATCGCGTGAGATATCAGCTTCGAATATTTTTGAGCGCTAAGCACATCTTGTTCATCCGGTTTTCAAAGAAACATGATTTTTTTTTCCTGCTTCTTTGAACAAAGAGGATTTAATTCCGCATACGTCAATACAGAATGGCAGTCTGGCTTCCTTTAAACAATGACATTTATGGACATTACTTTGAGTAAACTTAATAAATAGCAATGACAAGGCGACCACAAACTGTGTAGTTCGTCATAACCTCTTCCGGTTTCGTTTCCAATGAAGTACACGCCAGTGCTTCAGTGACTGCAGTTTTTCAGACGTCGCCAGAGCCTCATGCGCTTAATTTATGATACCTGTGTCATCTCCTAGTCTTTTTCGTTTGATGTTTATTCTATCTAAAATTAAGATTGCGAAATAAATAATAACGTCACGATCACTTTCGAACGCATCAGTAATCTAAAGATTTCTCAGATTTCTCTTCACTTTTTCCTGGAACTGATAGCCAAAGGGAAACCATCCTTTCTCGACATAAATACGTAATGACAATATTCTTGAGCTTTGAACGTATTTTGAAACGTCTTCTCTAATCTTGCAAATGGCAAAAATGACGCTTTTGCCGTCCATCTTCAGCTGTTTGTACAGCAGAGTGAAAATATTAGTATTCTGCGGTGAATAGCAGACGTTTTTTCAATTTTTGTGAGATGCATGTAAGAATTCATTAGAAGAACAGAACACAAAAATAGAGGTAATTTTTGCCGTTTTCCGTTTGCTTAGCCTCATTACTATTCCATTTAATTCTTTACATGGGCCGTGCAACTCATCTCAATAAAAGGATCTGCTCCCCCCCCCCCCCCCCTTGACGGTTCATTCCAGTTTTTCAAACGACAAATCTAATGACTGAAGTCTCCAAATTTCTGTTCGACCACAAATCTGTATCTACTCATCACTTACCTTACTCCTCAGTTTCGATCAGTTTTACAATCGAACCCAAGCTGTGACAGTAAAGCTATTTTGTCACGCTTTCAGAAGTGCTTGCTGTATGTTCTCAGTCCAGTTCTGGTCCTCCTTGGTCACGCAACGCTACGCTCTTAAAGAGCCTGGCTGGCAAAGGGCCGATGAATGGATGGAAGAGGACTGGGAGAAAGGAAAAACGTCTGCTATAGGAACCCTCTTTTGTTCATTTCTGCGAACGCAAAATTTCCATTGGCTAATGCTCAATTGACTAATGCTTGATTACTAGTTGTACAATCTCGTCAGAAATAACGACAATAGTCGTGGGCGAAGATGTATTTTAGCAAGGGATGTAATTTAACGAGATTTAAAATCTCGTTAGCGTGAGCAAATGTACGTTAAAACCCGAGCAAGAGTCGGTCGTGACAGTTTTTTTTTTTCGGCTGAAAGAGCTGTTTTGGGCAGTTTTGCCTGCAGGAGTGTAATTTATCAAAGGTTTGTTCGTGCCAAGAACTATGAACTGAACGGGAATGAGTCGATTCAGTTTATTTCGCCTTTGAAAACTATCCTTGAAAGACAAACTGCAGGAGATGGAACCACTGAGCTATCCTTCTGTTGATTGCTCCAATCCGGTGTTATTCGCCAATGTGAATCTAAAATACTGGCTTTTGTTCAGCTACGGCCTTACAGTTCGTAGCCCGAGCAGTTATGGCATTGCTTGAAGTCACAGCCGTCTTTATAACACAGTATAATTCTGCAGCGTTTCTGATTTTGCGGCCAGAACTTCTACATACGTTTAGGCAACTTTTGCATTGAATTAAAGTGAGCTCAATGGAAGGACAATGAAAGACGCTCTCCGCTTTTGCACCAGACTCGATACCACAGAACCTGCAGAAATTATCGCAGCCGTATTCCTTCTTTTTACTCATTATTTTCGAGCTCTTACCGTAGGGAAATAATTTCAATTGACTAAATTCAGTTATGCCGAGAAGTGCACGCTAGTTTCCGATTGGTAAAACTGTTGACTGTAATTGACAGTTGATGAAATTGAATTACATCGAAATTGGTGGGCGTGATGCGAGAAGCCAGGTTCTTATAGCAGGTGCTCCTTCCCCGTTTACGCCTGCAACACAGGCTATGAGAGAGGGCCCCTGTCTCCCTAACGCTGCGTGATTGCATGAGGAAGGCTAGAACTAGACTAGAACATACAACTACCTAATGTCTTTTACTTTGAAATTTGTTGATCTTCGAGGAAGGAAACCGCTGGTTGCGCCATTCGGTGTGCAGAAGTCAACTAAATCCAGTTCCATTATTCCTTCACGTTTATTGCAATACTCAGTTTACAAAATGCTCTTCTCGGTGAACATGCTGACAACCACTGCGTGATTCCTCATCCTACTTGACGAGACAATTTAATAGAAGGATATCTTCACAAAATATTAACCAATTTACGAAAAGCTCGGTACAAAAGCTATCTTGACGCAGATGACGCTCGGTTCGCACGGCCCAGACTCCAAAGGAGTGAAACGTGCGAGTGCTAGCACGCTCGCTTTTCATTCCCTCGTTTTCCACACCAACTGGGATACTTTTGAGCTATTTGTCATGTTCTCAGTATACATAAACAGTTGAAGCAGATCATCGTCTCTTGGTTGACGTAGACGCATTATACGTGTAAGCCATTTAATGAATTCTACCAGATGCAAGAAACCGTAGAGTAATTGTTAAGTAGTTTGTAGGACGTTCAATTTCGTCTACCTGAATGAATAAGGCCATTGGCAAGCTCTGATTAATGTCCTACTTGTCTACTCGTCCACATTTATATGCTTGCTAGCGCTGGATAACGCAGATGAGGCACTGTTGGCACAATTGACCAGAAAAGCCTTTAATATCGGGAAGATCTGGAACCCACTATGTTGCCAAACAAGACTGAAATAAACGAGAGACAGTCCTTGATTTCCGTTCCAACATCTTCTAAATATTTCACCACGTCAAGTTTCGTTACATTATATTGTTTTGGCCGTTTACATAATGGCCCCAGTGTACTATGATGTAGTGTCTTACGTACAATAACTGGAGAATTCTCGCACGCTCATTAACTAATTTTCATTGTCAATAAGCGCACAGACACATGAATTTCTCGCGTTATGGCTTAATTTTGTCCCGTCTACGTTTTTGTCATTGTAAAAGACAAATTGAAGTCAGTTTTTCACGCCTCTGTCCTGTTATAGACAATGAATTTTGTCATAACATTGTCAAAGTAGTTTGCGGATCCACAACTACTTTGACAATTTTATGACGAAATTCATGATCAATAAAAGGACAGACGCATGAAAAACTAACGTCAATTTGTGAATTAACAAATCAAATCAAAGCAAGATGACGCTTAATTACTTTAGATAAGACTGGACTGTTTTATTTTCCTTACATTTTTAGAACCACATTACTTTCTGCCTAACGCAGGAAAATTGCTAAGAAAGAACAGTAAACAAGCCGAAACAATGCAGGTACAATGCATGGTCTTGGTTTAACGAACTGGCTGAAGCACCGAATAAACTTCATCCCCACTTCTTCAGTGAAGTTGGTTCATGCATTTGGGTATGGCCAGCACAATCTTTAATGGATAATCTTGGCACTCAGGTTTTACCAGAGCGTCGTAGGCCTCATTCAAATCACGGACGCTCCAAGTCCTCCTATGCCGCGTAGGTCTTATCTTCATAGACTTTTTGTTCAATTTGTGGACCTGCCCAACTGAAAAGCTGAAATTGAAAAGCAACATCTGATATCAATATAGACTAGGTACCACCCTCGAGCTCCATAATATGCCTTTTGCAACGGCTGGTCACATGACCTATAGTTTCTCAACTTTTTGGTACAAAAAAAAGGATACGTGACGCATGAATTCGTGCGTGAAATGAAATTACGACCCTCCCCCTCCCTCTCCCCCTCCCCCCCCTTGCTACTCTCATCTAGGGCATGTAGATTTTATTTAAAACGCCTTTTGCTAAACGTGGTTGAAGCTCTCTGGCGCAGAAGATCTTCATCAGGCTGGTGAAAATATTTCTATTCTAATGTATACGTATTAAGTATGTCTGAATTTTACAATTTGCCTTATTTCCTTGTATTTTGATCTTGCGTGCTTTCTAAAGCTAAAATCAAACATTGTGTTAACCTAATGCAACCTAAGTATATTCTATACTGACGGCATACCATGCGAAACAAACTAGAATTTTTCAACGCTTTTAAAAACGATTGTACACCTTCATCTTATTTAGGCCTAACAAGCAAGCTAAGTGAAAGAAAACAACTAGTGAAATTTAGGATAGGCAATCACAAACTGAGGACTGAAACTGTTAGATATGGTCAGTTTCCAAGGGTTAACAGACTCTCCCCTATTTGTTAATCTAATGAAATTGGAAGTGAATCTCATTTTCCTATGTGTTAAATCAAATACTCTATTCTAAGAAGTGAATTTTATAGAAAAATAAAAAGTATATCTTTCCGAATTTTAAACGATTATTCCCGTTACAAGCCATCGCCGAACTTATGACTTCTGCAAATCATTATCGGCTAATAGTCAATTAGCAAACTTCATTTCATCTTGTTTGATCTACAAAATATTCTTCTTTTAAATCAAACTGATGGAACTTGATTGCTATATCATAATCCTCATGGTGTTCACGATAATCATTACTGCTTTATTTTTAGTTTACCAAAGCTTTTGCAATTCTGTATGTAGTTATGGTCATGCAATGGTATGCAAATAAAGTTAGTTGTTGTTGTTTATTGTTGTTGTTGTTGTTTGTGGTGCGTATTCACTCACCCAGTATCTGTCATGGTCAACAAAAGGAGTGCTGCAATTAGAGCCGTGATGTGAAGTTTCATCTTGAGTTCAGTCTCGATGAATAGCAACAAGTTTTTGCAAACCTAAAGAACAAAGCAAAGCAGTTATTATACGCATCCAACATACAGATCAGATCTAGTAATTAAACGAACGCCTTAGAAATAGGTCAAGCGTAAACGTAATGTTTATGCGAAGATGAAATGTAGAAACGACAGCGCTCGTACTCTTCCTTTCAATTGTCATACAGGAGGCGTGATTTTCGTTAATTCTCCGTGACTCTCCAAAACATTACTTTGTTAAGCTTCAAGATCGTATAAATTGTTTCCTGCTCTTGAAGAGGAAGAATTCGGAATATTTTAACAAGATAATTTGGCCGAGGCTTCTTGCATATGAACAGAAAAGAAATCAATCTTCAAGAAGCTTTACAGCGTTGAAGAACTTCTAAAATGTTGTGTACCTTGATCGTCTGTCCTGAACAAACAACCAGCTGGGGTTATGTAAGTCTTGACTGCTGCCAGTTACGTCGATGATTGATCTTCACCTCACTGAGTCGGGACAAGTGATAAATATGACGATTTTACCTTATCATGCATCAACAAGTCTATTGTGTTTTAGGAATAGGGGGACATCGGACTTTTGAGTATTCACCGCTGTTAAGCCTGCGGGCAGGCAAACCGTTGTTTTGCTGTTTAACCGGACAACATTAACAGAGAGTCCAATCCTGTGGAGGGGGGACCACCATATTAAATGACGGCGTGCTCATCGTACATTTTAGGGGTTAAAAATACAGTTTTGGTACCTCATAGAGTGTTAAGCTTTAAAAGTTCTACAGCAGGAGGTTTCGCGGTTCCATTTAGGGTATTAAGCCGCTGTACCTTTAAGGGTATTAGCCGAAAAAAGCTATGACGGGAGATATTTGACAATCTACTCAACGAGTAGAAGGTATTCGATGCCGATCATCTTTATCGCTATTAAAAAAAATTATCAAAGTGTCAGTTAATGTGTTGTTTTAGAATTGGTACCTCTTAGGGGTGAAAACAATTTAAAGCCACGCCCACAAAACAGGATCTTAGGACCTCTTAGGGGCTCTTTTCAAAATTTCCGAAATCACTCGCGTTCTTTTTATATGGAAGTTCCCACCCCCCTCCCTGGGCGTCCCGGGTGGATCAGTGTTTTGTTTGACATACACAGACCAGGCTGGTCTCTTGTCGCCTTTTTGAGAAAGTGAACTTGCTTGTTTATTTTCCGACAACGTACTTAAGGGTCTGCGCGATATTCATACTTGAAGAGCTACACAGTATTGCACCGGGTTAAGTCCCTTTACACGAAAACAAAAAGCAATTAACATTTTATACATAAAGTTTGCGGCTTGCTCATCTATTGGACAAAGCACTTAAAGTAAACCAATAGGAAGGCAAGCAATTCTAATATTTCAGTACTTTCCATCAAGAATGTCACGCTTCAACGTATCTTGCCAGAGATTAGAGCACGTAACATAACCGACTCTCTGTGACGTTAATTTCACGATAAATGAATGTTGTCGTTGATTTAGACGAACGAAATGATTAGAACTAGTGCCTTAAAAAAAATATTTCAGTTTACATGCCATCTGATCACGTTCCAACAAAAAAGCACAAGAACAATACCTTTACGGTTGTGCAAACGTCATGCTTGGTAGTTCTTCAATGGAAGTAGTCCATCGAGGAAATCGTTATGTCTTTTTAAGTTAGGGCTCTCTCTGGTTTTGTCAAGATAATGACACTAAACTCCGTTGGTCGGTATAGCTTCGCTTTGAAAAATGGTTTGCCGGCCGAGAAACCTTATTGTTTGCCATTGCATAGCGTCTTGTGATTTTCAAACGTAGGACTGAAGCTATAATAAATTTGTAAGCCTGAATACTGCAACAGGGATGTCTGGCGAGGTCCTGATTTTGAAATACACCTTATTCCAAAATGGCCGCCATTTTAGTGTTCTTTTGTTTGCTTGCAAATTAGCCCTTGTTGCCTCGTTCAAGGGAAAATATTCTTTTGAATTTTGAGTTTAAGAACGAGGCAACAAGGGGTAATTTGAAGGGAAACAAAAGAATACTAAAATGGCGGCCATTTTGGAATAACTTGTATAATTTGCAATGATGCGATGCTATGATTTTCATTACTAGCTGTCACTTATGCAGCACTAGACTTTGATCCTAGTCTTATGCTGTCATGATATTTTAAACAGCTTTTTTTTTATTGTGCTTAGACAATGATTGATTTCCTGTGTATCCTTTCTCTAATGGCTTATTGAACTTAGGAAATTATAGCTGCACGCGTGTTTGTATGCAAAGAAAGTACTTTAGGAGCTGTAGGGTGACGATGGTAGATTGGAAAACTATAAACCGAAAGACAGATGAGGGCACGCGGAGGAAACTCTTATATGATAAGGTAGGGGATGCTTTTTGTCTCGTTTGCGGATGTAAATCGCGGATTATGCTCCCACTTATGGCGTACAGGACGAAGAGTACCTATTTTTTAGCCGTGAAGGTATCTTTTAGGTTTGATTTCGATGAAATAATAATAAACTGCTATCTTTTAGGGGTCAATAAAGCTCATGCCACGCCCAGGTTAGTCTCCCTTAGGAGCTTCCCCGACCATTTCATATGGGAGCCCTTCCTCGGGGAGGATTGCATTGATCAGGACTAGAGTCAACCAACACTGTGCTTTATTTCCATTGCAATATTTTCTTGGTGTTAGGCCATCCCCCCCCCCCCCCCCTCCCCCTTTTTCTCGTTTATTGTCGAATGCGTTTTCTGATTTTGGGTCGGTGGGTCGGAAAAGGAAAAAAAAAAATTGGAAAAGGAGTCTGGAGCTAGGAGGCCCGGTACCTCAGCATAATATCCGTGGAGCCTGGAAACAACAAGGTGTGGTTACAAAGTCATCGCGGCAATGGAGAAAGGAAAAAGTCGACGTCGTTAAAATCAAACGAGAACAGGGAAAAACTAAAAATCTGTGAGGCAAAAAATTGCTTATGTTTCAGATTAAAGTGACAATTGTTTGAAATAATGTGTCATTACCTTCATTGCCTTCTGTGTACCTTTTTTTGTTTTTTTTGAAAACGCGAAAATCTGGGTCGGTCGGACGACGCTAAACAGAGTAAAAAAAAGGGGATGGCCCTAGACTAGCTATTGTTTCTTTACATTGTTGTGACTGCCTTATTTTTATTCTTGTAAGATAACTCTCTTGCTAGGATCTAACCCACCACTAAATTTAGAAAGGGCACCAAATTCACAAAAACAAGCGTGGATTATTAACGTGTAGCTTTTAACTAGGCTTTTTGATGCTCGACTTCAGCGAAGTTTTATTTGAGATGCTCTATTTTGGGGTCGTCGTTTAACTCTGTGTGGACGTTATTGGCTCGCTGGCGACTGGCTATCTTCTTCATACCTCTTTTGCCGTAATAACCATGATGGTACCTATTGCGATTACGATAGCCGCCATATCCGTGGCCATGCCCATGATAGCCATAGCCATAGCCATAGCCTGACTCACTGAAAAAGAAAAATATCATCTGACATCAATGTAACGATTCTCGCTACCGCCGTTACCTCCATAGTTCTGACTAATGTTTTAAGTAGGATTTTCACAAGCCACTTCGTTGAGCTGATCTAAATACCTCACTTTTAAATGGAAATTTTGATCAGAAATCCAATGTTGATTGGTCAATATTTACTGCCCCCCCCCCCAAAAAAAATCCCCCATCAGCCCTGGAATGTTTTTTTCAAGCTCTTTTCGACGCACTTCTGTGTATCAAATTTCAATGACGATTTATTTGCTTGTACCATTCTGGTGGAAGTTTCCAATGAAAAATCATAAATCTTATGGTCAGGGGGCTTGCAGTCATTCAAAAATCTCCTACTGTCATTCTTAGTAGTTCTGTCAGATGCGTATCCACTCACCCAATATCTAACATGGTCAAGAAAACAAGTGCTGCAATAAGAATGATGTGAGATTTCATCTTGACTTCAGCCTCGATGTACGACACCTGGCAGCTTTAAAGCTGAAAAACAAAGCAAGGAACGGATCAGTGTGGTATACATAGATAGAAACTCATTAGCAGGCCAGTAGTTGTACGTGTAACACATGCACAGAATTAGGCATAGACCACGTCCCCCGCATACCAGTGCATGTATTATGTATCTATGTGAGATATATGCACATGCATCGCTAAACTGAGGAAAAACATACATGAATCCCTTGTTTGTCTTTAAAACGTCGATTGCGAATATACACGCTATACTTAACAAGATTATTGCCTCAAGGATATTGTGTTCCTGCTGTCTCTGGAATAATGATTAAAATATATAAAAAAATAATTTCTGTACTCAGAAAGCAATTAAACATCTTATTAAACTTCAGCCACAATAAAAATGTGAATGTTAAGAACGGCTAAATGATGTTCCGGTGTTATGGTCTTGAGGGGGCTAAAATTGTGTCATAGATGTTGGCTAATTCGAAGGCATTGTCTCTGTTCAAAGAGCACTTGATGTAATCGGATCTCAATTACCTCCCTTATGCGACGTTTGAGCGTGTTTCTTTTCGTGGCAAGAACGTTATTTTTGCTAGAATCCACTGAATGTCCCGTGAGCCGGCAATGTTCGTGAACATCTGACGAATTCCTCGAAAGATGTTCCATTACCCTACTTTTTAGTAAACTAGAAGTTTCGCCAACATATTCTTTGTTACGTTGTTCACAATGGATGTAAGGATTGGTAAGGGAGGATTCGCAAGGAGGATTTGTCATGACAAGACATTGGCAGAAGCTGGTTTTATAGATAAATAAATGAACTTTGTTTAACGCCGATGATTTCATAAGTTACGTTATGCTGCGTTGAAATGTTGTGATCGTTTAGCCGGGGCCTAACCAGGGAGGCTTAAAAAGCGTGGTACTTAGCGGTCTTACGGCTGAAAACTCTGAGGCTCTCCGGAATCCCGCATGACCAAAATTAGAAATGCTGGCCTATCGGTCAGGATCATATATATAAATATATAAAAAAAAACCGGTTTCCAAAAAGTAAGCTTAGATGTTACTTGCTTGAAACTTTCTTTACAAGCATTTGCTTACCTTGATGAGAAATCTTCGTCTCGCTCCTTCTGCACTTAAACCCTGAACCAGCGCCCTTGTCTACTGGTAATGAAGAGCGTTGCGATCGGCATGTTTTTGATAAAACTGTGACGTCACTGACTTCAGTCTTTTTAAAATGATAATCAATCATATTTATCATCCGATGGCAAAGTTTCTCCAACCATTTCTTGACATGCTGTGCCTTTTGATGTTGATTTGACAAGTGAAATGATATTCACGTGTCAAGAGTTAAGAGGGGTTGTCATTTTCACTTACAAGTGTATAATCACAATTTTTGCTGGATAAATAACTTTCGATCAGGCGTTCTATTGTGCATGGCAGAATAAGAACACCTGATCGTAGGTCACTAGACAAATACGAAAACTGAGAGTTATGATGAAATTTGCTCCGGACCGCTGACTCTGAAAGTAAAAACTCAAAAACTCGTTACCGTGGAGGCTTTCCTCGTGATCTGTTTTGTTGGTCGTATGTTCGCTCTTGATTCTGGTCAGTAATCCGCAAGTGAACAAATCTAAGTTTTTTAGCAAGTGACATTGGTGTTGTGAGTTATTGTTAATATTTTCCGTTCTTGTTTAACTTTATACCGTTTCCTCATTGCACTTTTACAAATACATTTTCACACCTTAGCAACGGCATTTGCTTTCAGAAGAACGTCAGAAGCGACCAAAGTTTGTGACATTGTCTGTGACATACATAATGTATTTGCTGCATTTAATGAATGAACTTTCCTTTTTCCCGACGACGAAACATTGATGAAGTATACTGCCTACTTCAGTGTTTGTTCGTTCCTTTACTGACAATTTGCCTCGTTCATTTCTGTTTATTTAGATCACCATCATACTACTTTTACAGTTTCATTATCATAATTTTTTTACTAGAATTTATCATACGATATCAAGTCGCCTACCAGATGTATCCTAAGGTAAAAATCATGGCTGGTGTAAGAATAAACTAATAATAATAATAATAATAATAATAATAATAATAATAGTAATAATAATAATAATAATAATGGCATTTCGGGCAGTATATCCACAGGGTGGCTCTTCGCCTGCCCGATGCTAACTAATTTACAATTGTAAAAAGGTTAAAAGATATCAAAAAATTTATATCTATATGTAAACGAGATAAAATTGTGTTTTAAGATATGCTAAAATAAATAAATGAATAAATAAATAATTAAAATTATGCCAGATGTTCTAAAGCTCTCTTAAAAATAATGTTTTTGGTGTCTTTACAAAATTTAATATAGTCTTGGCAGCACCTCACGTTGCTGGGCAACGCGTCGTTTACGAAGATGAGTTGAACATTTGCATCAGAAACCGCTCGAAGTGGGGCATATGTCGCCCCTGAGTCGTCAAATCATCTCAAAACCACTGCTTAGAAAATGTAACTTCTGTACATCTTTCTTTTAATACGTGTTTCAAACTGAAAAAAAGCGCGTTTACAAGAAAGCCTTGCACTTCTTTTTCACGCACAAAAATGCCCTTCTAGCAAAGTTGGAGTAACGTGTTAATTTCACGGAATGCACGTAATTAATAGCGGTCTATACATAAGGGGCACTTTCAATTCAACCCAAAACTCCGGTTTGAATTTCGGAAATTTCCAGTGTCGAATGGAACAGTATTTTCCGGCATTTTCCTGAAAAGAGGACAACCCTTGTGAGGTATATCGAAATTTGCGGAAATTCCTTACCTGGAATTTCCGTTCCATTTGACTTTCTTCCCGGCATTTCCAGAATTTTCGGAATTAAATTTCCTGATTTTCTGGAAACCTTTCTAGGACATTTCTCTAACATTAGTCGCCGTTTCGAAACTTTCGGAATTTTTGAATGGAAAGCGCCCAAGTATTTGTTGATAATGTTGTGATTAGTGAATCGTTTGTGTTTCTACCTTAGTTATTCGTGAAGTGGTAATATCAGCTGAAGATGGCGTCTTCACTCAAGCAACTTTAATCTACTTGCAAAGAATTAACATACGATTGACATTTAGTCAGTGTCACATCAGTTAAAAGAAACAAACTGAGCAAAAAAACTACTGGTTTTCAAACTGAATCTACTTGACTTTCTCTTATATACCTACAGCCGATCTAAAATCTGACGATAACAAGGCGAAAACGTTTGCATGAGATATTATTCTTTCTGGTTTGTGACACGTACGAAACATCACTTTTTACAGTTTCTCCGAGATTCACATATCATTTTTCATTTGACATTTCGTGTCTTCAAAGCCCATAGACTCCATTCTTTGGGCTTTGAAGACACAAAACGAAAATAACGTCAATACTGACAAAGCAATCAGCATTTAATACTACAGCAGTATAATATTTCCTAATCGAAATTAGAGGAGAACAGATCAGGCCTCTGTTTCAATTTGTTTAGAATATATTCGTATCATAACCAGTTTTACACCTTTATTTGCAGATAATGTTTCCATTTTTGTGGTAAATAAATCGAACGACCTGACGATTCAAACGCAGCTATACACATAGACGAGTCTACTTGTATTCGTTATGCAGTAGACTAGATCAAAAGGTTTTGAACGCTCGCCTCTCGTTTCGTGTCAATTGGTCACAGGAATTTTACTTGTGTTGTTATGTGGCAACTAAATGCGAATGACGCTTGCGTTCAACTGATACTAGCTCTCCGGTGGGGGGTACTCCCTTATGTGGGATATATAGGTATGTGCGGCCCCAAAGGGTATGGTTTTTCAGCCGTTTTGGTCATAAATAGGGTATCGATTTTAGCTGATTTTGGCCATTTTGGTCACAAACAGGGTATGGATTTTGCACTCTAGCATTGATATGGCTATGTTTTTAAGAAGAAGCCACATTTTCATCATTATTGCAAAGAAAATCAACAAAATCCCTTCACAAATTATGTTTACGGTAATTTAACATTGGTCTGAACTAGGGAACTAATTATAACGCAGGTCTGAAACAGGGTTTTGATTTAAGGGTCAGGTCATAAATAGGGTTTCTGGGAGTACCCCCCGGGTACTAGCCACCTTTACAAGAATGCAGTGCTGATCCAGATTTGGTTTTCTATCACTGAATAAGTCACAGTCATGGTCCAGCAAGTCGTAAAATCTGAGAAGTATGATTCCGTAAAAGTAACTTACCCGAGGTATAGGTAGAAAAACTCCAGCGGAAGTTCAGCCAACAACTCAGTCAAAGACGTATCACCTAACGTGCTATGAAGCTAATAATCAATCACATTTATTGTGTGATGGCAAGGTTTTTCTTTACTTTGTTTGACATGTTGCCTCGTATGATATTACTCCGGCTGTCACTGTTAATCATATTCCCGCGTTAAGTGAAAAGAAGGGATGTCATTTCCCCTTGCATACGTATAATCACAACTTTTAACTAAATGAATAACTTTAGACGCGTAAGAAAACTGAGAGTAATAATAAATCTCTGACTTTGCCTTGTTGATTGTTCCTACTGTGTTGAGAAAAAAATGAATTGTTTCCTCCAGCACCCCTGACCTTGAAAGGAGGAGATAACTTATAAAAACTCATTAAAAATCGTACTATAAACGTTCTCAAGAGTATGTCGCTTTGTTTGCTCCCATGACGATTTTGCCATTAGGCCTCCTCGCAGTTTGCTTTCAAGATCATGGAAGTGTTACACACACTTTGGGAGATACCAACACTTGTCTGCAACCCACTGTTTAATTTTTGTATTGCTATTGCAATTGTCTAATAACTGCTATTGGTGTTGTACTTTTTCACTCAGTTACATTCTACAGCAAACTATGTTCACTGAAGATGGCGGAAGCATCCGTCTGCCGAAACATGTTTGTTAAACTTAAGCATGTTAAGAGCGTCGTGGTTTTCTCTAAATGTATGGACGTATTAAATTTCAGAGCAAGTGACATTGGTGTTCTAAGTTTTCCGCTCTTGTTTAACTTTTTTCCTTCACTGCCCAGTTTACAAATACATCACGTTTCACGCCTTGGCAACAGCAATTGCTTTTAGAAGAACGTCGGAAGCGGCTCAAGTCTGAACTGTCCACACGTTACATTATGTATTAGGTGGATGTGATAAGATTGAAATGAATGAACTTTCCCTAGCTTTTTCTGACGACTAAACACCAATGAAGTCTACTACCTACTTCAGTGTGTGCTCGTTCCTATGCAATTTGCCTCGTTCATTTGTGTTTATTTAGATCACCATCATACTACTTTTATTTCATTATTATAATTTTTAGCTAGAATAAAGGAAAGTAAGTAAGAATAAAGGACGTAACAGTTTTTGGACGGGGTTGAGCTAAATTCCCTGACTTCAGTTTAGTGACGAGCAGATCAATTGTTTGCCGAATCCGCGACTAAGGTAAGGCAAATAATTGATCTGTAAGACTGGTAAGACACCGACAAATCACAATATTTTGCGATAACCGAGTTCAATAAGTTGAGTTGTTTTTTTTTCTCTACGGGACAAAGCACTTAAGGAGCAATTTTAATATTTCCTAATATTTGTGCTTAGACACTTAAGCAATTTTAATATTTCCATACTTTCTGTCAAGAATGTCACCCTTCAACGTATCTTGCCAGAGATTAGGGCACGTAGCATGAACGGCTGTCTGTCGGATGACGATAAATGATTGTTTACGTTGATTTAGACGAAGGAAATGATTAGAATTACAGTAAACTTCCGAAAGTGACAACCCTCGTTACTTTCGGAATTAGCAGCCTACATGCGGGGGACACGGCGTTACTTTCGAGGGTTCGCTACTTTCGGGGAGCAAAAAACGTCATGTAAATTGAAGTTGGTACGAATGAACTCCTTTTACGAAATAAAAAAAACGAACATATGTAAAAACAGTTCTTAAAAACGATACAATTCTTCGTTTCAGTTTAAATCTATGTTGCTGACGTATGGCTGGGCTCTTCATGTCTAGATCGCGTTGTTAGTGGTCGGCAGGAAAGCTTGTCAGATCCCTAAACTGTTTCTACGTCAGGACGCACCGCTATGTTAGTTTGTTGTGATATCTTAGTGCGCTAGTCGAGTTTTCATTTTAAATTTGAAGAAACGTTCCTCAGGTGTAATATGCTTCAGTTAAAAATGATATTAATTTGTAATTAAGTATGTTCCTGTAACTTGAGGAAAATTATAGGGGTTTGTTTTAACAAGTGCACGAATTGACATTTCACAACGTTTAAATCAGTTTATGGTACGCCTAACTTTCACTTGACTTTTGATTGGAAAAATATCATTTTAACAAACTGACGTCAGTTTTTCATGCGTCTGTCCTGTTATTGATCATGATTTTCGTTATAACATTGTAGAGTGGACCGCATATTACTTTAACAATGTTACGACGAAATTCATTGTCAATAATAGGACAGACGCATAAAAAACTGACATCAATTTGTTTTTTACGACAACAAATTGTCAAATTGTCCGCTCTCGCTCGTTGACGCATCGCATAAATTGTAAATTCGTGTGTCTGTCGCTTATTGACAATTAACATTAACCAACGAACGCGCGAGAATTTCTGCAGATATCGTAAAAATTAACTAACGAACCTTAGCATGCTTGGTTTCACTATTTTCGGAGAGGGGGTTGGGGTGGACTCGCTACTTTTGGAGGGGTTGCTACTTTCGGGATTTATCAGCGGCCACAATTTTCTGACGTTACTTTCGGGGGGTCGTTACTTTCGGAAGTTTACGGTAGTACCTTGAACAGCATGTTTCAGTTTGCGTGTCTGCCATTCCGTTCCAACAAAGAAGCACAAGACCAATATCTTTACTGTTGTGCAAACGTCATGCTTGGTAGTTCCTCAATGGGAGCAGTCAATCGAGGAAATACTCTGCTAGGTTTGGGCTTTCTTAGGGTTCTCTCAAGATAATGGCCCTAAGGCTCGCTTTGAACGGTGGTTTGCTGGAGAAACTTTATTGGTTGCTATTGGATAATGTTTTGTGTCTAATAAATGCAGGAATGAAATTACAATAAATTTGTAAGCCTGAATATTGAAACATGGATGTCTGGCGAGGTCCTGATTTTGTAATAATTTGCAATGCTGCGATGCTGTGATTTTCATTACTAGCTGTCTCTTATGCAGGACTACACTTTGATCCTAGTCTCTCTTGCTGTCATGATATTTTAAACAGCTTTTCCTATTGTGCTTAGACAATGATTGATTTCCTGTGTATCCTTTCTCTAATGGCTTATTGAATTTAGGAAACTATAGCTACGCGCTTGCTTGTATGCAAAGAACGTACTTTAAGAGCTGTAGGGTGACGATGGTAAATTGGAAAACTATAACCCGGAAGACAGATGAGGGCACGCGGAGGAAACTCTTATATGATAAGGTAAGGGATGCTTCTTGTCTCGTTTTCGGATGTAAATCGCGGATTTTGGTCCCACTTATGGCGTACAGGACGAAGAGTACCTATTTTTTAGTCGTCAAGGTATCTTTTAGGTTTGCTTTCGATGAAATAATAATAAACTGCGATCTTTTAGGGGTCAATAAAGCTCATGCCAGGCCCAGGTTAGTCTCCCTTAGGGGCTTCCCCGACCATTTTACATGGGAGCCCTCCCTCGGGGAGGATTGCATTGATCAGGACTAGAGTCAACCAACACTGTGCTTTATTTCCAATGAAATATTTTCTTGGTGTTAGACCGCCTATTGTTTCTTTACATTGTTGTGCTTTGAACTAAAAATTGAAACACTAGACTGTCTTATTTTTATTTTTGTAACATTACTCTCTTGCTAGGATCTAAACCACAACTAAACTTGGAAAGGGCACCAAATTCACAAAAATGTGTAGCTATTAACTGGGCCTTCAGGGGTTACGCTTGACTTCCGCGAGGTTTTCTTTGAGATGCTCTACTTTTGCGTCGTCGTTTAACTCCGCGTGGACGTCATTGATTCGCTGGCGACTGGCTATCTTCTTCATACCTCTTTTGCCATAACCATAACGGTACCTATAACGATTACGATAGCCGCCATATCCATACCCATGATAGCCATAGCCTGACTCACTGAAAAAGAAAACATCATCTGATATCAATATAACGATTCTCACTAGTGCCCTCTATGAATACCTCTATAGTTCTGACTGATGTTCCCAAGCCACTTCATTGTGCTAATCTAAACGCCTGACTTTTAAATGAAATTCTGATCAGAAATCCTATGTTGATCACTCAATATTTACACCCCCTTCCTCCCCCCCCCCCCCCGTTATCCCCCATCATCCCTGGGATGTTTTAAAGCAGTTTTGGCCGCGCTTCTCCATATCAAATTTAAATGACGATTTATTTGCTTGGAGCATTCTGGTGGAAGTTTTCAACGAAAAATCATAAATCTTATGGTCAGGTGGCATGCAGTCATTCAAAAATGTCCCGCTGTCATTCTTAGTAGTTCTGTCGTTCGTATCCACTCACCCAATATCTAACATGGTCAACAAAACAGCTGCTGCGATCAGAACCGTGATGTAAAGTTTCATCTTGCTTTCAGTCTCGATGTACGACAACAGGCAGGCAAGAGTGACCGGCTTAATTTAAAGCTGAAAAACAAAGTCAAGGAATGATCAGTGTGGCATGTATAGACTGAAACTCATTGGTAGGCCAGTTGTACATGTAATACATGCGAAGAATTATGAGTAGAATACCTGCATGTATTATATATGTATACATATGGTCGCTAAACTTTGGCCGAAAACATGCATGAATCCGCTGTTTGTCTTTAAAACGTCTGACGTTTATACACGCTATACTTTTTGACTTCCTTTAGGCTCCTAGTGGAGCAAACGGCGTCAAGCACTATACTTGAAATTTATATTGTACGTCTCGATCTCTATACCGATCTAACTAAAATTTCCTTCCAGTCAGTTTTTAAGACTTCACGCTTGAGAAACCATCAATGTCACGTCCCTCTTTTAGTCTTCTCTGGAACTTATTTATCTACTTGCTTCTCACTGTTCCTCCGAGTGAGCTTCGGAAAAGCGAAAAAACGTCGCTAATTCGTTGACTATCTACATCTACTACACACTAATGGCTGATAGTGTGCCGTAGTTCGACCAATCAGATTGCAGCTTTACATTAGTATACTAATACAGATTTCTATTACTAGGCTCGATTTGCACCGCTGTTTCGAGTCCAGTCTACGAGTGAGGATTCGTAATAACATGAAATTGGACGAGGCCGGTTGTATAGATAAATAAATGTTCTGTGAACTTTAATTTGTTTAACGCCGTCGGTTTCATACCATCTGTGATGACGATCTTTCTCGGCGATGTTACGTTAAAAGCGCGGTACTTCGCAGTCTGAAAATCCTTTGGCCCTTCGTAATGGTTTTGGAATTAGAAAACCTGCTTTCGACACAGAATCATATGTATCATAGAAACCGGTCTCCGGAAAGTAAGCTCAGAGCTTATTGGCTAATATTAAACTAAAAAGATGTTTGAAACTTTTACAAGCATTTGCTTACCTTGACGAGAAATCTTCGTCTCGCACCTTCCACACTCAAACCCTGAATGAAAACCAGCGCCCTTGTCTACCGGTTATAAAGAACGTTGCATCTATTAGCTGGGTTTTGATAAACCTGTGACCTCACGATCAATGGTTTAAGAATCGCCCCCTGGCAATGATTCGGGATACAGTTGGGCTCAATCAAAATAACAATTTTATATTTACTATTTCCATACTTTCTACTAACGATGTTACTCTTCAGCTTACCAGGCAAGTGATTAGAACACGAAACATAACATCTGACTTATATCTATAAACTGAAAATAAAATAAGTATCTTAATGCTGTTTCAGTTTGCATGTTTTTCAATCGTTTTACAACAATAGAGCTCTGAATACGTTGTGAATAGAAACAATAATTTCGTTGGCGCGCAAACGTCATGCTTGGCAGTTCCTCAATAGGAGCAGTCGATCGAGGAAAGAACTCGCAAGATTCCGTTGTGTTGTTCGATCTATAAACAATTTCAAGATAATTACGGGTAGAGATCTTATGTCTGATAAAAAGCTGTGTCGATGGCTATTACCAATCTATTTATTGAACCTGAACGAGTACTGGCTTGTTTGTGTCTAATGAACGCACCGTGGGGCCTGTTCGAACAAAAGGGTATTGAACGAAATAACAGGTTCGCCTACGCAAACGTCATGCTTGGCAGTTCCTCAATGGGAGCAACCGATCGACGAAAGATTCCAAAGATTCCCGCTATATTATTAATTTAATTTATAAACAGACTGATGCACTTTCAAGATAATGAGATTTTATCTGGGATATGTCGCGCCGATAGCTGTCACAATTTTAACCAATTATTTTAATGATGTGTTCGTTTTTAAAACGACTTTTCTCGTTTAGCCTTGTTAAGAATTTGAGAATGCACTCGTTTGGTTATGATTAATGGGACATCTTAGGGCCTGTGCGCTGAATATCGTTAAAGTACTATGCAGCAGAAAGGTCAAGCCCTGCTAGTTGTGATTTCTCCTACGCCGACCGGATTCCGGATTCCGGATTCTAGGATTCCACGTTTTAGAGTTGCCCGCTGACTTTCAGTGATTTGATTTGTCGATAAGAGAACGCGAAAGGTAACTTGGACGAGGAGAGTGCTTGAAGTCTCTAATATAGAGAACGCGGTTAATTATCTTGAACAACATGTTCAATTTGCATGTCTCCCATCACGTTTCAACAAATAATTAACTCACATCAAACGACACGCTTGGCAGGTAATCCTTGAATGCAGTCAATCGAGCAAGGAATCTTGCACTTTGAACATTCTTCAGGGGTAAATTGCTAACTGAAACTGTTTTGCGAATGGCCGCGATGGAAATAGCTCTTCATAAGCCTGAGTCGTGAAACAAGCGGTGTTTGAAGGGCTCTTCAGTAAATAATGGCTTTCTTTATTGACTTTTCCCAGTTCCTATAGCTAACTTCGTTGAAATTGAGTGTATTTGCTTGTTTATGTTTAATCAACACGCCTCAGGGCCTGTTTGATGATTTTAGTTGAAGTGCAATTCAACTGTGTTTTCGGTCAAGGCCAAAAAAGCGGACAAAAACATACAACAAAGGACTTTGACGGGTTTCATAACCATTAGCCTCTATCAACTATATGTAATGGACGAATAAATCAAATAACAAGGTTCAAACTCTGTGGGAAAGAGGTGGTCTTTTTTCAATATTTGTCTTACAGTTTGCGAACCGTTATAGCTACTTTCTGATCTCAAAATGGAGTATGGGTGGGAATTGTACAGCCTTTAGTGCGTTTTTCAATAAAGCTACTAGACAAATTATTTGCTTCTAAAGAACAGACGCTATTTATAAAAAGACGATACGTCTACGCAAACGTCATGCTTGGCAGTTCCTCAATGGGAGCAGTCGATCAAGGAAATAATTCTTTAAGATTCCCGCTCTATTAGAATGTAATTTAAATTATAAAAAGATGTACTGTCAAGATAATAATAAAAAGAGATCTTATCTCTGATAGTACTGTCGGGCCGATAGCTGTCACATTAAGCAATAAAGTCCACTGTGCTCTTAGGATATATGACGTTTTTTAATGACCTTCTCGAAGAGTCTGTAGAACTTGAGAGTGCACTCGCTTAACTGGTTATGCATAAACGCACCTTGGGGCCTATACGGCGAATATAGTTGAAATTCTAACCAGCTGAAACTGAGACCACAGAGAACAGAAATCTGCCACCCCAGAACGGGATTAAGGGAAAAGAAAGGGAGAAGGGAAAGGGCCCCATTAAGCGCGGGAACTGTAAACTATAGAAGTCATAGAAGTACAGACGAAGTACTTAGGTTAAAATGAGAAGCAAGTACTTTTAACATCTAGATACGTGCTTTCAAGGATGTTACGCTTCATCGTGCCCGGCCATTGCGCCTGCGGAGATTCAAAACATATAGCAGCTGACTTTCAGTGATCAGGTTCAGCCAGGGCTTTTAGGTATACGATATACAGGGAGGATCATAAATTGAGTATACCGTATTTTGACGCCAAAATTGGACCTTTCATGGGTGAAAAGAATACCATGTTTTTCCAAATTTTGGTATTTTGCAAGAATTAATTTGAGGGAAAATTTTGGGTACAATGGGTTTTTCTTTTCAGATATATTGGTATACCAAATAACCCCTATGGCCGACCCTGAATGAGTGATTTGTAGATAAGTGAACACGATCGGTAACAGACTAGGAAACTGATTGAGCTCACTAAAATGGAAACCCGCTTGATTATCTTGTCTCCAATCAAGGAGTTCCAACACTAGATCTAAAGGGTCTAAATAATTCAGATCAAGCACCATGCTTGGCTGGTCTTCCTTGGGAGCAATCCATCTTGAAAGTAACCTAGCACTTTTATAATTAGACCGTAGTCTTTCAAGGGAAATTGCACTTCATTCATTTATTCATTCATCCATCCATCCATCCATCCATCCATCCATCCATCCATCCATCCATTCGTTCGTTCGTTCGTTCGTTCGTTCATTCATTCATTTACTCTGTTTATTTGCCTTTTTACTTAATATACAGCATTTAGATTTACAAATGGCTGCGATGGAAAGTACGTATGCAATTGAATTTTAGAGAGTTGTTCAACGAAAAGAAAATAGACTTAAACCTCTTTTTTTTTTTTAAAAAAAATTAGTGGTTGAGAACTGAAACCAGCGTGTCCTCCTGTGCGAGTCGACCAGTTCTGCCAGTTAAACCTATTCAGTGTTCGGCTATAATTTACATCTCTTCTGATATAGCTTATTAAACTTAGCAAAGTAGGCACAGGTTTGTAGTCAAAGAACGCTTTCAGTTATTGAAAGTTCTGTGCGGGTGACGATAGTTCATTCACTGAAGAACAAAATAAAAGAAAAGAAACAAACTAACAATGTGTTTTTTTTTTATTCAAAATATTTCGTCAATAATGGCTATAGATTTGTTACATTGTTATAGCTTTAAAAATGAGAACCGATGGATGTACAGAGGCGGCATTCCAGTAGGTTTTCTGGTCTGTTCACTTGTACTAATTGTACACTAAATACAATCGACGCGTCTGCTAAATGAATAAAGTGAAATCCAGGTTATGAGGTTAAAACTTTGTTACTCCTAGTTAACAGAACTGTTTTACTTCTGTCACAAATTTCAAAACTGATTACACTCTAGCTAGGGTCTAGTTAAGCCGTTACTAAATTTAGAAAGAACAAATACGCATGAAGTATTAATGTTGAGCTTTTAACAGGGTTTGATTGACTTGGTTTGACGAAAGCTTCAGTGGTTAACTTTTGATAACAGTGTGACGTCTCCTATCAATCATTTGGGATGTAGTCAACCAAGTGTATTCAATCAACGCATAATGGAAACAATATTTGACCATATTTGCATACTATCGAAACAACGGTGTTACGAGTCAACGTAACCGACCAGAGATAGAGGCACGCCACTTAACACCTGTTCCTAAACCGTATGACTTTTATGTTCATTTGAGGATAAATGAATACTCACTGCATCTTGGACGAGGAAAATTGACTATTGTCTCGTATAAGTAAAACCGCAAATACTTATTTAACGCTGTGTTTTAGTTTGCGTGTTTTTCAACCATTCCAACCAAAGAGCACTGAATAAACTGAACAATAAGTTCGTTTTGCGCAAACGTCATGCTTCGCAGTTCCAGTTCAATGGGAGCAGTCGATCGAGGAACATTCTGCTATATTGTCATCATGATTACGGGAAGAGGTCTTATTAGTTAATTATAACTTTGCGCTCCTAAAATGTGACTTTCTGACTCTCCCCGTTTAGTCTGTTGACCTTGCAATTAGAGTGTATTCACTTGTTTATGAACGCACTTCAGGGCCTGTACGTGGTGAAGTGTTAACCACCTGATCTGAACAAAAATTGGCAACTCTTTCTTTTATCGCAGCAACGAAAGCGCAACGTCACGTAATACATGTTCCTAAACCTGATGACTTTTTCTAATCGTTCAAGATGTCCAACTAATTTGCCAATAATAAATAATAAATATGGCTCCCTCGGAGAGATAATTTGCACAGTAGTCACGTGTCTCCAATCTACCGTTACAAATTCGGTTGAGCTAGCTGCTCGTTTAGCTATTTTTCGGTTAATACTACGGAAATGTGGAAATATTTCTAAGAAGTTTTAAAAGTTTACGAAAAAAGGAGGATAAAATGGCAAAGTTCTGCATCAGGTAAAAAACAACAACAACAACAACAACAACAACAACAACAACAACAACAACCGGTTGCAGAAATTTCCTAGGGGGGAGGGGATGCTGATGCATCGAAGTGTTTGAAAATTTTAATCTTAATGATTCAAAATCGGTTTGTTTTTTAAACAGAAATAAGAGATATTTAGAGGGTTTTTTCTGAAAGTGAAAGGTCAGACGAACTGCCACACCTGGCCCTCCAGGTTGAGGGTTGGGCGAAGGGCCAATAACCCTTCCCTGTAAAACACCTCATATTACGGAAACCGTGCGGCTTTATGCGCAACAGAGCGCGAAGAAGATAGGTGAGGTGAGAGGGTTTTTTCTAAGGGTTTTTCGAGATATTTAGAAAAATGTTTGTGATATTTAGATTTTTTTTTAATTTCCTCAGAACGGGCTGTGTAAAGTAAAAGAAAAGCGAAGGACAAAGTCCCCATTGTACACGGGATCTCTAAACTGTTAAAGTACAGCACAGGCGGCCCAGACGTTGTATACGATTAATACGTGACATTATGCTGTTGGCGATTACGTTACAATTTTAGCCGTTTATAAGACGATGTATGAGAATGCTTCGAAAATTACTCTTAATGCTACGTGTAGAAAATGAGTTGAATAAAATGGCTTACCTTATGTTTGCATTGCGTTGTTGCAATGTCTCTGGGTTCCTTTAGGTGGTTTAGAGCCATTTAGGCGAGTTTTACTTTCTGGCGGTTTGCTTCCCCTAAAGAGAAACGAAAGGCGGGCGACCCACTAGCCCGACGGCCCGCACTCAAAACTCCGTAAATTCCACAAAAATGGTCTAATCTCGTCAGAATTGCCTCATGGTAGCCGTCGGTAACTCTTCTTCCCATTTGCTTTCTCCCAAGGTTTCAAAGTTTATCTTAACCGCCCGAGAATCGCTGGTTTTCCAGCTCTTGCTTTCCATTTCGATCCGTAACCGATTATCTTGGCCACAGGATTTGAATTTCTAGCTTAGCGACCTCGCCATCGTGACAAAGTCGCCTCCAGCCGTCGAGAGGCACGGAACATTTTTTGATCATCCAAACTGCACCATGCCGCGGTGTATAACTGAAATTAGCGCCTAAAAGCACTGTTAACTGCAAAAATACAAGGAGCAAACAATGCTCAGCTGAATTTAGCGCCTAGAAGCACTGTCAACTGCAGCGAGAGATGACAACGAGTAACTGACCAATGCCCCGTGCCTCTAGACAGTTGGAGGCGACTTTGTCACGATGGCGTGGTCGCTAAGCTAGAAATTCAAATCCTGTGGCCAAGATAATCGGTTACGGATCGAAATGGAGCCGAAATGGAAAGCAAGAGCTGGAAAACCAGCGATTCTCGGGCGGTTAAGATAAACTTTGAAACCTTGGGAGAAAGCAAATGGGAAGAAGAGGTATCGACGGCTACCATGAGGCAATTCTGACGAGATTAGACCATTTTTGTGGAATTTACAGAGCTTTGAGTGCGGGCCGTCGGGCCAGTGGGTCGCCCGCCTTTCGTTTCTCTTTAGGGGAAGCAAACCGCCAGAAAGTAAAACTCGCCTAAATGGCTCTAAACCACCTCCAGGAACCCAGAGACATAAAAACAATGCAATGCAAGCATAAGGTAAGCCATTTTATTCAAATTATTTTCTACACGTAGCATTTAGAGTAATTTTCGAAGCATTCTCATGCATTGTCTTATAAACGGCTAAAATTGTAACGTAATCGCCAAAAGCATCATGTCACGTATTAATCGTATACAACGTATACAAAGTACTTAGGGTAAGCCAATGGGTAGCAAATACTTTTCTAAAAGTATCTAAATACGGTATTTAAATATTTAGATTCTTGTTTTCAAGGATGTAACGCTCCATGATCATGGCCGGCAAGCGCACCTCCAGAGATTGGAGCTCGTAACGTAGCAGCTGACTTTCAGTGATTGATTTGTCGATAAGTGAACGCGATCTGTAACTTAGGCGAGGAATCTGATTGAGGTGTCTAAGAAAGAGAACCCGTATAACAATCTGGAACAACATGTTTCAATTCGCATGTCTCCCTTCACGTTCCACTAAAGAGCTAAGGGACCGTTCATTTTTTACGAGGGAGGGGGGGCTGGTGGGATTTGGGAAGCACCATTTGAAAATCGCATGACCCCCCCTCAGCTTACCAATTTTTTCATATGCCCTCCCCTTATAGCGGTCATTTTTTGGGATGATCCCCCCCTAAAAGAAAATTAAACAATTTCTAGATTTCAACTTTTTTAATATTTCTCTATAATCCCCCTACTTCACGTTATTGTGCTCACTATGAAGACAATATTTACAATCCCTATACTACAGAGAGCTGTTGTTTAAAAAACAAATCAAAAGAAAGAGAAGTCAATTTCAGATCTCTTAGTTATGGCTCACCCTGAGCGTGTGGCATTTGGCCTACCATTGGCATCTTCCTCATCTGAATTAATGAATGCAAGAATGACGTCACCTGAGTCATCTTCTCCCCCAGAGTCAATGGCATCACTGTCATACTCATCATTGTCACTTTCATCCGTTTCACTGCTGTCAGAACTTGCTCTGTTGTCATTTTGTGTCAATGTCCTGGCATTTCTCAATGTTGGTTGGCCAGCTCTGAGAGGACACTTCCGCTGCAAGCATGAATGTCTTACAATTGCCTTTACTTTCTCACTCTTGCTGCTTTTCAAATGCTGCTTCAGCCCGTGGTGGTTCAAGTACTTGTTTAGTTCTGGAACATGTAGCCTTTTAAGCTTGGTTAGATCTTCGCACAACTCAGTCCAAGGATAATCCTCATATGATTTATCTTTTGCGTCCCTACTTAACTTTGCCTTTTCTTCTGCTCTCTTTTTCCTTTTAAATTCCAGCACTTCAAGATGCTGAAGATAATCCACCACAAACTTTGATTTGACAATAAACTTATCTGCAAATAGAGCAACGCTCTCTGGGTGAGAGCACAGGGCAATGGTGGAAAAGTTGAATGTCATATTGAAAGATGTAAAGGAACACGATTCCACACTCTTTCAGTCCAATGGGCTTGCTTTAAAACAGGGCGAAGAATTTGCCCACAGTTTTAATGTAAAACAGATCAAATGTATAGAAGCTAAGTTGACGAAGGTCACGCAGGACATGGAAGCACTAGAAAATAAGAAGAGCAATTACAACGGCATATTCAAGGGCATACTCAAACAACACATCAACAAAAGGAGAAGGAAAAAAGAAAACCGCAGAAAGTCAAATGAAAGAAAGAGGAAGCGGACTGAAAACAACGTCCAACAAGTTTATGGAATCTGTGTTGGAAACCCGCTAGGAAATGATCTTCCACAATGCCTTGTGTACCCTCCTAGAACGGCCGTCCCGGAAGAGTGTATTAAAGTTGATGATGTTGCTACGTCGTTATTTAGAAGAGATGGGCCATACATCGCACAGCTCTTGGAAGGGAATTATTTCACCAATGCTGCAAGAAGCAGAATCACCACCAACCTTGAGCGGGAAGTCAGAGATTATGTTTACACCTTCATGCACCCTTAAGAGTACACTCTGACGGAAAGCATTGCTGCTTCTTGCAGCATTGGTGAAAGAGACTCCCATAGCAGCACAAACGGCGACGAAGAACTCGACGACAGCGAAGATGAAGATGAGTGCCAGTGAAAGTTGCATTCAAAAATAACAGTGTTAAATACTTCTTTTCAGTAGCTACAAATGCTTTTGGTGCCAAACGTTTTTTTAAAGCAGAAGGAAAGTTTGTAATAAATTTGTATCCTGCCTTCTATGTTTATTCTATAGCAATTTTTTTGATATTCAAACATTATGCCATTTTAAAGTTTTACTAAAATATTTCACGTGACCCCCCCTTTTTCCCTTATTTTTTTGGGATGCCCCCCCCTCGAAAGCCATTTTTTTTCGCATGCCCCCCCCCCAAATCCCACCAGCCCCCCCTACCTTATAAAACATGAACGGTCCCTAACGGCATGATTAACTCAGATCAAATGCCATGCTTGGCAGGTCTTCATTAGGAGCAGGCGTCCGAGAAAGGAATCCAGCAGTTGGGGCAGTCTTTCAAGGGTAATTGCGCTCCATTGATTTGGGAATGGCCGCGAGTACGGTTGAATTGTAGGGAGTTGATCAAAGCAAAAATTGGACTGTTACCTCTTAAAAGGCCTGAGAACTGAAACAAAGGAGTCCTGATGGGGTCCTAATTTATCGGTTACTAATTTTGCCAAAGATGATGCAATGTGATGGTTTCATTTTTCAACATTTTGGCGTACTTATAGCTATTGTGATGTTCAAGTCCCTAGTCAACCAACACTTTTGTTTTTGTTTGCATGCCAGAGTTTGGCTATGATAGTTTATTCGGAGCAGCAACTTACAGTAAAGCAATAAGATTTCGCTTCACCGTGCAATATTAATAAATTCAATGGAGTAGAAAATGGTGGAGGCTGAACGAGGGTCCTTTAAACAGCTTGTTCCGACAAAAATTTAGATCTTTTCTCTAACAGAGTAGGCACAGGTCTGTACCTAAAGAATGCTTTCAGTAAGGTCCTGTACGGGTGAAGATAATTCATTAAGTGAAGAACTATATGAAAGAAAAGATAGCTGAGAGAAGTAACCAGGACTAACCTAACAATGTGCTTTATTTCCCTTCGTGGCTATAGTTTTGTTACATTGTTATATGCTTTAAAAATGAAAACCATTTCTAAATGAAAGTGGGCCTTAGATAAGAATTGTTTTAATTAGCCCGAGAAAGAGAAAAGGAGAAGTTATTAGAGTGAAGGACTCTGTTAGTAGTAGTCAAATGATGCTATCGTGGAAATTTGCTAATCCAGGTAGTGGGCAGAGCGGGACTCGGACCCGGGACCACCGTCCGACGCGCTGACCACTCGGTCACGCTGCCTTCTAAGCGAAATATTTGTTAATTATTTTTTTTTGCAATAAGGACTTTGAGAGTTTGAAATTCGTAAGTTACCTTATAATACTGGGGCATTTCACAGTTTTCTAGAGCGGTTTTCGTCATTTCATAGTGTTCTAGGGCAAAAATCTTTATCATCGTCATATATCTGCATGACAATTTGTAGAAATTCTAAGAAGAAATCAAATTTTGATCACTTGTTAAACCAAAGGGTTAAAACAGATTTCGGCACAGCGGACACGTTGCATTGTTACTGGTGCTAAACCACTTGTACAGACAGGCGGAATGGAACTTCTTTTTACAAGTCTTGCAGCTCAATTTAGGCAAAGAGTAGTTACTGCCATGAATGACAGAGAAACATATCATACAGTCTTCTACGCCCTCAAAACGCTTATCTACGTTTCGTTTCCACAGAATAAGGCCATCCATTATGCTTCCATTCTAAACGAAAAAAGACAAGTATAGCGTTACACTTGAGAAATAGAAAAACTTTCCTCGTTATAGTTACATATTGAAACACGAGTGGAAGTTTGGGAGAGCTAGAAACGCTGTCAGAAGACTAGGAAGAGAGTTTCCGCGGCAGCTTATTCCAATCTTAACTCCCAAACCCTCACGAGTGTTTCTATCTAAAAATTAGATTATGAGCTCGAGATTTATATGAGGTGCAGTATTTGATGTGGGCACAGGCCGAAGATTGACTATTTCGAATGGGAATAATCGAATTGTTTTCATAGAATTCTCACTAAAATTCCCTTGACATAAAGATTTGCAATTATTTCCCTACGTTGTATCAAACTTCACGCCTTACGGTCTTTCGAGATTCAAATGATTGACAAAGAATCATGCAAGAGACGCGTGTATGTTAATCAATCAGTGATTCGAGCTACTCCGAAAACAAAATTGTCTCTTGCTCTCTCATTAGGAGTGGAATCTGCAACCTCACATAAACTGGTGGGAGAAGATCACGTTTTTTATGCAGTGACGATCAGGGGTGATAGCTATCAAGGGAAAGAAAATAAACATTCGTTAATAGCAAACAACAACAACAACAACAACAACAACAACAACAACAACAACAACAAAAGCGGACCGCTAAGGGAAATTGGTCGTTTACAAGCTCAATCACCAGAGCGGTAAAGAATAGAGGAGTAATACCGTGCATTTTTTGTTAAAGGAGCTACGTCACGGTTTGCGTATCTCTAAAAGATTAGCCTAAATTTTTCAAGTTCGCGTTTCATAATCGGTGTTAATCTTCTCCATCCTTTTTCCTTCATGGTTTATTGTTATCTCTTTGGTGTTTTTCCATCTTTGTTAACTATTATTTTCAGGTTTCCATCAATTTAAAGGCAATTTTGTACGTGGCTGGGATAACTCAAAATACCGCGACAGAGTCCTTTAAGAAAGATATCAACCACCAACACCACCACCTCCGTAACGACGAAAGCGGCAACAACAACGCTGCTTTGCGTCGCTTTTCCAATCTGTTTTTGCTGTTAGATATCGCGTTGAAATGCGTTTCACGTCCCATGTTTCTTTAACCGCGTCTGCGTTAGTAACTGAAAAGATTTTGAATGGCTTTTAAACCTGATGTGTGAGGAATGTGGTCATCTGTAACATCCAGCTCCTCCACTGTGCTGCCGTCACCCCGATCTTCTTGCCACTTTCCACTAACACCACCCCCAGAGGATGGTTGGGAGCCAGCTTCACCACCAGCTCCATGGAGATCTCATCAACCGTGTATACCGCGGCCACTTCTCGGGCACTGGGCCGAGTCTTGACTTGCATGTTGTCAAACCGGATTAACGAGCTTTGAACAAGTTGCATTTCTCGCTGGCACAGCTGAGGCGTAATACTGGAAATCGTGAATCTGAGGTACAGAAGCAAATGTAAGACTCCATAGGATGAATTCTGAGAGGAACAGATTGCTGCGGTTGCCCCTTTTGTTTGGCAAACAAAATAAATATTATCTGATTACAGAGGAAAGTATTTGCTTTTGTCTTACATGACTACGATAAGCGATCGGTTTCAAATCTCGCGCCGCTTTCCTATCCAGTCAGAAGTAAAACCAAAATGGATGTCTGCGTCCCGTGTGGTAGGCCACAGTGATTACTTTGGTTTTGGTTTTGCGTCACGGAACTGAAAACCACTCGTCAGACACAGGCAGTGACGTCGTAATCGTTGTGCAGAGAAAATACAATTATTCCCATTATAGCTGACATTATTATCTATGCTTTCCATACACTTGAACACTTTGCCAATTTGTTTCAACGAAAATAAAATTAGCTAAAATTTCCAACAATTTTGGCAGTGATAACTTGTTCCATCGGTGAAGGAAGGAAAGGAACACTAAATAGCCTACCATGGTTGCCATAGACATCACTTTTCAAAATTCCCTGACTTTTCCTGGAGAAAAATCAAATTTCCCCGACCAAATAACTATAAAATGTCAGATCTAGTTGCGACCTCTAGCCTCAACTTACAGCCGTCCTTTTCAGTCGTTCATTGAGACTGATAAGTTTTCAACAATTTGTCCTTCATTCAGGAAAAATATCGTTAAGATCACAGTGACCCCGCATGTTTCCTCCAGCCTTCAAAGGTCTTACGTCAACCTTGTTAAATTATTTCGAACTTCCTTGTGACCATGTACTGATTTGTGGCAACCCTGCTTACTGTGTATTTTAACAAGAACAAAACAAACGTTCTTACTTGTCCACAATACTAGATTGACGCTTATCCAAACCATTCCACCACTGTCTGACAATGGCCGGCATCCACTGCGACAGAGAATAGTACACACCGCATGCCAACTGCTGGATTGTACGCTGACCAACAAAACGACCGATCTCTGGTTCAAAGTCATCTGCTGCCATTGCCGCCGCCGCCGCTGTTGCTTTGAGCGGAATCAGTCGAAACAATACGCCAAGAAGATTGTCTACCATCTTGTTTTGTCGGATGAACTTGGCGTATTCAACTCGTCTTTCTTGAGGCAAGCTTCTAAAGAACTGAAGCAATAGTTTCCAGGCTAACATCAGAGCAAGGCTGGCGTTCTGCGCCTCCGTGTCGCTTGTCATGTCCAGGTGTTCTCCAAACGGGACATGCGCTTCACTCACCATCTCCACCATGTGTGCGCACGCATCATTTATCAGCACTATCAGTGGAGTCGGTGGGGATCTGAGCAAATAACAGTGAACAATGGATGTCTCAATTTTGTTTTGATTGGTGTCTCGGTCCGGAAGCGCGACAACTCCAGGGAGATAATTCTAGAAATAGAAGATTCTGAAAAACGTTGACTCACAGACTTAGCATGAACGATGGACAGTCCAAGTTATCGGCTCCAATAGTAAACTACTTCATCTCGAGAAAGCAAAATCGCTAGATTTAGTTGCCGCAAAAAATTGTGACCGTAAAGTCACCAATTTTCTAACAATTTCCAGGAACGATCAAGCTTAAGAGCCAAATAATTACAAAATACCTTTGATGAAAGTTCTGTCACAACAAATGTAACAGCACATACCTGACTTGTTCGTCAACTCCTTCCTCGGCCTCGGGCTCCTTGTCATCTAGCAAAGTGATATCCGCCATTACTCTACAAAAAGACATATTGTAAGGAAAATCACTAGTTTGTATAGTAAACGCAGAGATCTTATGGGCAGCACGTTTGCCCTGGCTGAAACTCGCGCTGTGTAACTGGAATAGACAGTTATCGCTCAGTGTCTCACACTCAGGAGCTCGAATACCTACAGTTTGAAGGAGCCACGTCACGGTTCGCACATCTTGAAAAGTTTAGCCTAACTTTTTCAAGTTCTTCGTTTGTAATCCGTGTCAATCTATTCCATCTTTAACTATCCTTGTTCTTTGACGGTTTATTGTTATCTCTTTGGTGTTTTTCTATCTCAGTAAACTTTTGTTTTCAGGTCTCCTTCAATTTGAAGGTTATTTTGTACGTGGCCAAAATAACTCAAAATACCGTGACTGAGCTCCTCCAAGGCAGTGTAAAAAATGCCAGGAGGTTAGTAATGAAGGAATAGTATCCTAACCAGGAAGGGGGAGGGGGGGGTAGTAATAATTTTGGCCGCTCCATGGATGGGCCATTCCCGGCTCCTACGATGGGTATGAACCTTTATTACTTCTCCCTCTAGTTGACACAATAGAATTGGAAAAAAGTGAAAAAACAAACAAAACGGAATACAACAAAAAGAAAAAAACCTTTCCCTCGATTGCTACGCAAGACGACAGGCGACTTATGGGTTATTGACCAAGTGTGAGGTCAAGATGGCTGGATATTGGCCAAGTTCTTTTTTTGCGTGTTTATGGACCCAGACGGAGTCGAGGTCCATGAACTCGCAAAAAAAAAAAAGAAAAAGAACGAGGCCAATATCAAGCCATCTTGACCGAACAAGCTTGGTCAATAAAGGATTTATTATGTGGCTTTCGGAGTAATTTTTCTTGCGGGACACGGCGAGTGGTCCCGAGCGGGCAAGATGGAGCTATCTTGTCCGCTCGGGTATCCAAACACAGCGCAGGATTTGATTCATCCAGCCCGCTCACGGAGCTAACCATATAATAAAGATAGTTATTCACTTACTTGGAAAGTAGATGATAGCCAGCAAATTGAAGATCATGGAGATTGCACTTTAGAAGAGGCAAACACTTCTCCAGGAGGTCATCGATCCACTGGGGCATATTTGACGATTCTTCAGCGGTAGCAGGTGGTGGCCCCTCGAAATTATGTTCCTTTAAAATGGCCGTTGGAGTGTAGATCACAGCTTTACCAAGTGACTCGCCGATACGGGTCGACCAAAATGAGACTTCAAAACGCGAGCTTTGACATTGAGCTGGAAATCACGAGAGGCACATAGGTAAACAGTCCTCAAATATAACTTCGTTCTGATCCTGTCGCGACATGTCCTTATCCCCCCCCCCCCCGCGCCCCCGCGCCCCCACCCCCTCTTCCCCGCCAAAAAATGACAGCAGCAACAACAATAACGACAACAGCAAAGCCATCATCCCTCCCCTCTTCCTCCTCTGGAAAGGACCAAGCCTTCCTACTCGCCTCTCACCTGCATGAAACATGAACAACCGCAACACGGTATTAAACAGAGAGCCACTAAAGAACTCCTGCCATTCAGCCAATAGATTTGGCGGAAACACTGCATTATCAGCGGTCGCTGAAGATACGCTCTCTACTTCATGCGATGCCTCACTGAAGTTTCCACCGTCGCTGATTTTGGAAAGCTTTGACGCATTCTCTTGAAAGAACCGCGCTACGATGCAAAAAAGTGAACAAACTTGGCAACAGAGAGCAACACTTTTTAACGACGTTGTTAGGATTGGGCAATTTTCCTCGCAGGTCTGTCGAAAGACAAGAAGTGCACAGTTAAGAAAAACAAAACAAGAACGCATTTCTGCAGTTCTACTGTGCACAGATTAGTCAGTTCAACATTACTACACAGATATTTTTGGCTCCTAGGATTTCCGAATACGAAGAGTGTGACTGTAAAATTTATAGTTAGGTGTAGAATTGTTGAACAGCTTTCACTTGTCTGAAAACACACTGAGTTCGGTTTCATCCGATCCAAAAGTCAAAGGGCTGTTAATTGATGGCAGATTTGACTGCAAGGCGTTTTACTGATGCCAAATTTGATTGCAGGGGTGTAGAGTAAGGTTAGTACTAGCAGCAAACCCTTTGGCTCACATGACCTAAAATGTTGAAATGACCAACCGTATAGAGTAGAGCGGACCAATCTGTGAACAGTACAGTAGCTCCAATTCGATCGGGAATCCTAAGGCTACAAGTTTGTACGTTGCAAGACTGTCATGAGCCAGCCTCGTCAGACAAAGTTATTATTATTATTATTATTATTATTATTATTATTATTATTATTATTATTATTATTATTATTATTTCATTACCTGGAGCCAACCAGCCAAACTACACAGCATAAAATCCCAGTGCTTGCTGTTCATCTTGTCAGAACAGTGAAGAACAGCCATCTCAAGAATCTTGATGAGGGATAAGTTCAGACTCAACACGCTCATGGAGGCGTCATACAAAGGGCTGTTGATGAGCAAAAGGTTGTCGTGTGTCTTGTTCCACTCCACCAGCTCGTCCAGAATCTCTGTTAGCGTTAGCTGGTACTCAAGCAGTGCTTCCTCAACTCCTTCGGTTCGTTTGAACCACTGGTGCAGAGAGCCATCAATAACAGCCAGCACGCGGGCAAATCCTGGATACAAGGTCAGGCCAGTTATTCAACGTATTATGAACAGTCACATTCAAACGAATCACAGTTAGAGAAGGTAGCCTTTGGAGGCGGTGTGGAGGGGATGGGGAGACATAAACGAGGGGTAAAAAACAGGGCTGCGGGGGGCGGGGGGTTATAGGTGTGAGGAAGAATTTCTCTAGGTTCTTAAGCTAATGAGGGTTAAGATGGAGAAGCTGTAACAAACACTTATTTTTAAGTCTTCTTCGGGGGGAACAAAATCAGGTAGGAAATCCCGAAAGGGAAAAAAAACACATGAGAGATAACAAGAAACCAAAAATATACGAGGATGGTAAAGGATGAGGGAAGATCCAGGAGGATTACGAGCATATACTGAATTAAGGATAAATTTTCAAGATACGACTGCACTGACGGAGTGCCTTCAAAAGTGAGCTAAAAATTTTTAGATGATTCTGTTGTTCTGTGCTTACGAGAAGAAGAAACAGTGGGGAGCTAAGAAAGGGTACACAAGGTCAGGACAAATCTGGAAATGTTCTGATCTTCAAGACGAATTACATTTTACTGACTACAACAAGACAGTCATCATTTCAGTCAGTCTGTATTTCCTAGCTGATGATTTCTGTATTCTCATCACCTTCCTACTTGAAAATGTATCGATTTCTTAAAGAAGAACTTAATGAATATATCACTTACCGCCTATATATCACTTACCGCCTTCGTCGCTCTCTTCGCGTAATAGTCGCGTATACTGCTCAGTAATGACTTTCAGTTCATATATACCATTCACGTGAGATATCAACATATTAAAAGTCTGACATTCCTTTTCTTCTAGATTCGCTAAAGATTGAACCTCAGCTAACAGAACAGTGGGTTCATATGGCACGCCCAGTCGGTGCAGGTCTTCTAAGACGCCTCCAAGCACAACGCACCACAGGAAGCCTTCAGTCCTTGACCGAGTGAGTGAATCCGCGAGGAGCGCTTGACTCCACTGTTTATCTTTGACGTGCTCTAAGAGATGATGACTAGTCTGCTGGAGTTTTACCAGAAGATTGGAGACAGTCTGGTTACTAATGTCGCTGTATGCGGCACCTTTCTGTTCAAAATCACCGTAAGAAAAGAAACATATTAATGATATGCCTATAGCTTTTAGCCTACTGAGCCCAAATTTGTTTGTTTATTTATTGATTGGTTGATTGATTAATTGATCGATTAATTGATTGATTGACTGACTGACTGACTGACTGACTGACTGACTGACTGATTGATTGATTGACTGACTGACTGACTGACTGATTGATTGATCTATTGACTGATTTTAGCAAAACGAGAAGCCGACATCTCTAAGTCTGAAGCTCAGATTTCAACTCCATCGACTAGACATTGGAGCGCTGGACCATAATATTTTACTTTACATTCTGATTTAGCTTGTGAGTAGGCTCCTAATTGGGTATAGGACGGAAAACATCGACGAGCGAGCGCGAACAAAAGCCGGCGAGTGTGGCCTCGGGGAGCACTCGTGAGCTTTTTCTCCCCAGAATAGTCTAGGTTGCGTCCATCCGCCGTAGACCAGAGCCACAGTCGGGAGCCTGTACGCCATGTACACAGGTACTTTCCATGTAGTTTGTGGGGATTAGCGACGAGACAAAAATCGAGATGTTCAGAGATTTCAATGTTGCAGTTGCAAGTATTGAAAAAGCTAAAAACTTAATATCTCATTTAAGCTAACAACGAACCAAATTACTGGAATCTGGAATCAGGTTAGTTTAGGACTTCTACTGGCGTTACCTCTGTGGTGTCGCTGCATCCGAAAACACAGATGCACCAATGTCGAACCCAAATTATCTCCAACAACAATCGGACAAAGCAATCTCTTGTTACAACTTCACTCTTCAAGCCCGGCGTCGATGCATTCGAATCTGAGAGGATCCCTTTGAGCAGACTCGACGAGAACACCATCATTTTTTGATGGTTCGTAAGGGTGGACCGTATATTGTCACATTCGCCAAGGTGATCTTGAAACTCCGATGTGATTGGTAGTTTTCTCTCTATAAGTGGATCCAACAGCCACTGACTCTGTAATAGAAAAAATACGCAACGTTAAAGAGATATCTCGTTCTGTACTATTCCAACCGAAGTGCGAACACAAAAAGCTCCCAAGAAGTCTGCGAAGCCAAATGTCTACGGCACTTCTACCAGAAACTCAAAGATTAGTTGTATTAACAACCTAATACCCACGCAGCGGATTTTCTGTAGCTCGACTACGTCTCTCCAAAATGAGAAACATGGCCTCACCAAACTCACATGATATGCCGCCGAAGCGTACCAACCAAAAAAAGTGCGATTAGGTATTAAAACTCACCTTAGAATATTCGTTCCTGAGAAAGTTCAACTGGTGTTCACTTGGTGTCAAGGCCATGAACACTCGCTGTGACAAGGACTCGCCATCTGGTTCCTCAGCAGGTGACAGGTGAGTCGCATCCTTTAGGAGTTGAACAGCTATGGTGGCGAGGTTATCCACTCTACGAAGAACAAAACAATGCAGTTCAGAGTTAAGACAAACGATTTTAGACAGCAAACCCCAACCAATGCCCCAAGAATACTGAAAGAATAACGATGGAAAAACATGCATTAATGTTGCGTTTGTTTTTTCTGAAGGCTGAGAGTTTTCCTCTGAGAAGTTGTCAAAGGCACATTTATATTACTACTTATACTATTAACTGAGGCAAAAGTATTCGAGTTTTATTTTCGCGAATGTCCACGTTAGTCTTGACTGGTTTAGTAACAACACCGGTCTTCACAAGTGGTGAAAGAAAGATTTGCCAAAACTTGCCCTTTACACCGATTGTTCCGTCCGAGTTCCTGAGGGCGTGATCTAGAATTCTAGATTATGCAATACACTACAGACAGTAAGGTATTAAGGTACCTTTGAAGTGTTTCGACTTTCTCCAACCTTTCTTGAATGAGCACAGCTGTTTTAAGTAGAAGTGTCTGGCAAGGGGTAGAGTCCATTTCAGAGGAAAATTGTTTGAACACTCTTAATCCAGTTTGCCACGTTTCCATTAAGGACTGTGTCACAGTAGCTGGAAACATAAAGACAAAACAGGCAATTAATGAAATCCTTCATATCATGGGCGATTTTTCAGAGCCCAGCGGTTTGCCCTTGACTAACATTTTGCCAGTACCTACATGTATTCATACATGTAGGCAGGGATAGAACAGAGACACAGTGAGAGTGGAGAAAGGTCTCTTCCAAGAACAAAGAGCGTCTCCAGCTCCACATGCAGCTCCAAATACTTGATTAGAAGTTTAGATAGGCCATTGTGCCTCTACAAGATATATATACAAGCTTCTTTAATAAGCTCAAATGCTATTAATGAGAGTTCTTATCGCCACTCACGGTACCTAGAGGTCTGAAGCATGAAGCGACGTGGAGTACCGCTAACCCCTCTCCCCTAGGATGCTAGTCTATCGCAGGTTACACCCGTCACCCCTTCCCCAACATGTTGTCGGGTTCCCTCAAAAATTTGCTGGTGCCCATTTACACTCCCGGAAGGAGGGATACCTTGTGAAAGTCACGTGTCTTGCCCTGAATGTGACCACAATGGCCTGGCCAGAGCTGGAACCCAGACCATCCAAGTTCAATGCGCCAACCTCTAGGCAGGCTTTTAGCCAGGACTCGAAAAGTGGGCGTCCAAAATGCGCTATAGGGCCTGCTCAAATAAACAATTTATAAAGCAATATATGAAAAATAAAACAATTTTCTTTATAAAGTGGCCCGTCCACAGGACACCTGGACGGCCATCTGGCTAAAAGCCTGCCTCTGGGTCACCTCATGCTTATCTCATATGCATATCCATAAACCTGTTGGTAAGGATTCTGTGTCTTACATGAATAGGAGACCACGTCTGTCAACTGCAGTTGAAAGACAGCTAGAAGAAGTTCTTTGATTGAAGGTATGATATCACCAGGCTGAAAATAAAAACAGAGCGATAGTTAAAGGAATTAAAGGAACAAAACCTTTGTTACTCAGTCTTTATACTCTGATAGAAAATATGTGCAAATTATGAAGTAGTAAGAAATAAAGAGGCTTACATTCTTTTCACAGTGAGCAAGAAACATCTGTAAAATACTCAGCAACAGCAGCAATTCTTGTGCATGTTCTTGTTCGGTTTGTCTCAGAATCCTGAGGAAATGTTGACAGATCTGGTCAACAAGTTCATTTTTCAGCATGGCAACTGCAAGAATCAACGCAAAAGGTGAGATTTTGCTTGAAAAAAAAAAGAAAGAAAACGAACAAACATGCATACACAGTGACAGAGAGACGACCTAGATAGACAGACAGACAGACTGAAGACAGACGGAGAGACGGATACACGAAGAGACAGACTGACTGACAGACAGACAGACAGGCAGGCAGGCAGGCAGGCAGGAAAAGAACACATTCACAGGTTCTCCCTTGCCTGATTTTTCATTCTTGAGCAACACGTACGGAACAAGAGAGAACTCTTCAAATCGGAACCTTGGATATAATCTAATAAAAAGATGGTATAATTTTTTTTTTCCAGACGTTAATTGGTCATGCTAGAAGTTGAGTGAATTGAACATATTATTCACACTGGGCAATGCTATCTGATTGCAAAAAGTGGTCTTCATGTATAAAGAGAGCTGTAAAAACAACACTGACCGTGTCGTTCGGTAACAATGCACAACTTGATAATTTTCCAAACAGTCTTTCGATCCTCTTCACAAAGAGCTGCATCTTGTCCAACATGAAGGACCAAATATCTCGACAGCTCAAGGAGTCTTTCACTTCCTTCTTCGCTCTGAAGCCATTTGACCACCCCAGGGACCTCGGAATGGAGTCCCTGGAAAAAGAAACATTCATGAAATGACAAATCAATAATACATATATATATGATGTGGCTTTAAATTCCTAAAAATAACTCACAGTGCTAAATTACAATCAATATTTGTTTACATGGAAAAGCGAATGAATGAGCCGCCGAAAACGTCATTCACAGTCTGGGATTTTTTCCAGACTTAGTGATATTTTACGTGACCAAATTCGAGACAAGACGGACTTTTTTGTGGCCATTCCAGCCACATTCTGACCAAAGCATGATAATAATCCACCGTAGGAAAAAAGATGGCGGCTGTACATTTTACCACAATGCCTTGCGAACCTAACAGCCTAAAAGGCACAAGGAAAGCCAAATTTTTACAATATTTGTCCCTGTATTAAAGACATAACGTAGCCTAGGTTTGAAGATTTTATAACGTTTCTGCACGTTTTTATAAACGTTGTTAAGAATTTCATGCGCTAAGAACTATGGGTAAATGTACCAGTCGCCATCTTTTTTCTTACGGAGGATTGCACTTCCTTCTTCAGCTGTAGAATGTAGAAAGTCTGCATGGGTTGTCAATTCACAAGCAGAAAATGCGTTTAGTCCGTTCTCTTGCATACTTCTGATTCTCACTTAACAACTGAACGAGTAAATAAAAATAAATATTGATTGCTGTTAGTCTACTTGGTGAGTGCTGATAAGCAAGGGGTTTAGACCTATTACAAACTCTTGCTTTGTCGATTCGGATCTGAGCTACAATAAACCGCCGGCGTTAGTACTAATAACAGTTACTGTCATTAAATCACGAAATCTCTCGAAAAAGTACCTCACTAATTTTTATAAAGTCTGCTATAAAGAATATTTTGAGAATTGAACCATGTACACGCAGGTGCATTAATGTTGAGTCCTCCCACTGAAGACTTGGACTTAGCCGAGACATGAACGGCACAACCATTGTAACTCTGGGTGTGGGTCACCAGGACCTGCCACGTACCGTGATGTAAATAAAAGTGTTCTTTGCATTAAAATTTGTGTTGCCAGTTTGTTTGCAGAAATTTATAAGATATAGCCAGGCTTACCTCTTCAAGAACTTTGTATAGGAAGCTGACAGCTGTATTTTGCTGGGCAGAGAAGAAAACAATAAATAAAGGTGTCATTTAGTGAACTCTAAAAATGTCCAGGGATTACTGCTTTATATAAGCTACTTTGTATATACTGTATGTCCGTAGGTAAGTGTGACATCAAAGGTATTGTTTTTGAGCTGATTCGTTCTGATAACAGTATATATTTTGGCTATTTGTCGTTTGAAGAGTACTATGTTTTGTATTCTGGCCTGGAATTGAGTAAAACTGTGTTATTTAGAGGAAACTAATATTTCTCCATTCAAATTGGCAAATTTGTAGCCTTTCTCAAATGCTTATTCAAATGCAGAGAACCGTTCGTAAGTAGTTTTAGGTCATGCATTGGAGCACGCATAGTGACTAATTCTAGAGGTCGGAAATACCTAGGAGGTATCGATTTTTAGGTCATGTCTGAAATTGGGTATCGAAAGTCACACATTTTGTCTGAAATTGGGTAAGAGTTTCAAAAAATGTACCAAACGTGCGTGCTTCCTCTCTCGCCCCCCTCCCACCCCCCCCCCCAAAAAAAAAAATTCAGGGAGACCACTTTTCAGGGTTTCAGATATGTTTAAAGGGAAAGTGTGTCAACGAGTAATTTCAATTTCGATGATCAAACAATAGGGCCTCACAAAATCACCAGAGGTTTTCATTAATTTTTCAGGTCAGATGGCAAATGTAGTCAGGAAAACTCTGACACCTCGGCATACATGGAAAAATGCTCTAATACTTGCATGATGTGACTTACAGTGCAAGCTGATTCATCGTGCAGAAACAAGCCTTGATATTAACCAACAACTAAATTAATCATACCTGCAGGGATTGGGTTACTAGCTCCACCTGTTTCACACATGGTAACGTTCTGACAATGCCGCAGAAAATAGCAATGAGATAATCTACAGATCTTCTGTCTGTGAAAACACCACTAACGTGACTAATATTTCCACCGGAGAGATAGTTTTTGAGGGACGACTTGATCCAAGGGAATAACATATGATTAAGAAATTGTTCACTTAATTCAGAATAATTGTCATTGTCTAGCACTGAACAAATTGAAGATTGTTCACTTGTTGTCTTTTCTAACAACGTTTTCATGAGTTTTGTTGATGTAAAATGAGGGACAAGACCCGAGAGAAGCTTCAAATGCAGCAATGAATTATCTTGAGATATTTCGTCCAGGCACAGAGAACATGTGTTACAAACCAAGTCCAAAAGACAACCATTGTAAAGACTTTCCACGTCAACAGCTGTGAAGGACTCACTCCAAGAGTACCATTTTTCAGTCTCAGATAAATTGCTATCAACTGATTTTGATGATGGTTCCGTGAATGCAACTTTGAGTTGTTTTTTCTTCTTCTTGGATGGGAATTTAAGAGTAACCAAACAATGCGACACAGAGTTGACAACTTCATCACTAACCTGAGGGGAGGGAACATCATTGACATCATCATAATCAAGAACCACAACTGCTACAAGTACATGTACTTTGTACACTGTACATCAAACATGCACTGGTACAATGTACATCTTCACCTCTTTCAAGGAGAGTATTGAGCTAAACTGTCCAAATTTCCAGAAGGATGGATGGGTGGGGGCTTACACCAATAACAGCAAATAAGCTCCACAGTGCACATGTTATTAAAGGGGCTACGTCATGGTTTGTGTATCTTGCAAAGTTCAGCCTTAATTTTTCAAGTTCGTTCTTTGTAATCTGTGTTATTTTCTCCATTCTTAACCATCCTTGTTCCTTAATGGTTTATTATTATGTCTTTGGTGTTTTCCTATCTTAGTAAACTATTGTTTTCAGCTTTCCTTCAATTTAAACTAAAAAGGTAATTTATACACATGGGACAAAATAGTTCAAAATACCGTGACTGAGCGCCTTACAATATGCCTTACAGGTACGTGTTTTCACTTACAGAAAGAGTTCTTCCGTGAGAATCTGTGACAAGACTTATATTTACAATAGTAAGAATACTGAATGATTTTGTTTACTTTTTATGTTAAAAGCAATCAACTCTGCTATTAACACCCTCTGGCTATAAAATTATTCACACATTATTACTCCCACTTTTAATCTAGAAATAATTGTCACTGGCAGAGCTTTACCACTTTTCCAACAACTGTTTTAAGATTTTCCAAGCACACAGAGCTGAATCCCTCCCAGAACCATTCTAATATGTGGCGGTATGGTTGCAGGGTTTTCTGTTCCTCCTCTACTCCCTCTAACTTGGAATCGATTTTTGATTTGCTTGACAGATAAGACAGTAGGTCAGCCAAAAGAGGATAAAGATTGGACTGTGACAGTTTGCTTTGTTTTTCCAAAGATGACTTCAACACTGACAGCAGCTGAAAAAAATAATGTTCACTTACTCCAATATTAATAGTGCATCAAGTACGTAATAAAATTGAAAAGAGGTTCAGTCAGGGATAAGAAGGACCACACTGGTTCTTTGGGTACCAATACTGTTGCTGCAACCAGGCCCTGGTTGTTTGAAGGCTAGATAACCCTATCCACTGGATAAATTGCTATCCAGTGGATAAGTGTTAGCAAAACAAACCACGCTATCCACTAAATGGAGATTTATCCGGTGGATAGCGTTCTACACTTTTCAAACAACCCGGGCCAGGTCTGTAATATGATGTCACCTACAGTATTGCTACTGTACCATCCCAACTAGATGTTACACTGTACTTGGTATAAAGAGGCATTGAGACTAAATGAATAAAGTGTCTTGACCACTATTGCTTAATGTAGGTAGTGTGCTATTATATTACAGGGTAAATGCTTCAGAAGAGTATTACCCGACTATCCAGTACTAGTTTCTGCTTAATGGATATAATGATGGTGGAATCAACCTTTTGTCAGAACCCCTTACCTGTTCTTTGATCAAGTATTCTTGTACTGTCAGATCTGGCCCATCACCATCAAACCAACACAGGAGGCAAAACCTCAGACACTCCATAAATGCTGCAATTATTGCTGAACATTCACTCAGGCTGTTCTGCACACGCTCCTTCATCAAACCCTCTTGTAGACCAGTAAAGAATTCTTTGTAGAAACCCACATCACTGCCAATGACCTGCAAGTGTAAATTAGACATGATAGAAAACTGGTTTAATGTTATCGGAGACTCAGGTTTTCATTAAATGCTGCCTATCTCACTTGGAGAGAATAGCTGTGAAAGTCAAAGAGAAAAAAAAAATCAATTACAAACCTCTGAAGGTACTTTGCTTAGGAAAGGCAGCAGGTTAGGAAAAATGACTGTAGCGCAGCCACTGCCACCATTTTTTAAGATGGACCACAACTTTGGCAAAACAGCTTTGCGGACATTAACTTGCTTCCAGCAGTCCTAATTGGAATAAAATGTTAAAAATTAATAACAACAACAACAATGACGTGCAGAGACTGTGCAACAGACAAAGTATACAGAGAAGCAGGTTCATCACTTTTTTTTTCAAGGTATTACGCTTTTGCACCCAGGTGCACCAACCTATATGCTAATACCCTTCTTCTTAAAATCTTATTAAACACCTGCGTCTGATACCTACTAACTAGAAAACTAATTTAAATCTCCTAAGTTCCTGACCACACTTATGCGTTTTCAAACGTACATTGTATCTGTTTTCATCTCAATGAAAACGAAGCAAAATTTTTGCGACCTGTCACACTAGGGTTTTGGTTTTGTTTCACCTGTCTACACTAATCTGTTTTCATATGAAAATGCATACTTTTGATGCATTTTTGCGTATTTTTCACACTACAAAAACTGAAACGCTGATGGAAATGACAGTATATGACCCTTTTTTCAGCACTGTTTTCATCAGTTGAGAGTTTTAGGTCATTTTAGTGTGGATGATAGATGAAAATGCATCAAAAAGTATCATTTTTATATGAAAATGGATTAGTGTAGTCAAGACCTAAATAAACAAGTGAGCTATGACCTTAATTAAAACTAGAGGAAAGCTAATTCCTTACTGTGATATTCTTCAAGACAGATAAAACAGCATTCCAAAGCTGCTGACACACTGCAGGATCAGAATCATCCATTGACGATAACACAGCTGGAGAAACCTGAGAGCTAAGGGATAACATCATAGAGGGAAGTGACCCGCATGCAATGCTAACTGTAGAAAACGCTGCAGCTCGCACCTACAGAAGTAAATACAAAAAAGTTATCAAAATAGTTTCGTAGTACATTCATTTGATATTTACTGAAAATGTCAATTTTGTTCTCATTAGACTCAGAACACTGTTCGCTTCTCAGAATATCAGATTATGTCCTCAAGCATATAATTTTGCACCAACCAAAGGCTACTGTTTGTGCTTAAATCACACTTTCATGGGATAACCTTTCTCAGAACAGAACTAAAATATAAAGGTGTGGATCAAGCAATATCCTGTATTTGATGATTTTATCTTTCTTTTCAAACATCTGAACTACCCAATACATTACTTGATGATGAAATGATAATATTTACTACAAGGATGAATTAGTTCTACACCTACATTAGGAGATTTGTGTCTTGCATATTTCCAAAACTTGTTCTGTCGTAGTACATTGAGATAAAGCTCTTCCATTTCTGCATCTTCCTTGTCTGATGATGTCACATGTATCAGGTGACCAAGAGCCAAGATGGAGGATGAAAGCACTCGGTTATACTTGGCCTCTCTCTCCTCTTCAGAAACAAATCTAGTTGCAAGGGTTTTTTTTCATCAATCATTATAAAGGCTTATTGTATTGTACAAAAAAAAAAATAATGAAATGAGGGTCAATAAAAGATAATTATGAGGTTAAATTCATATATAAAAGTCAGGTGATTTCTCTGGACAATAACCAAAAAGAGGAAAACCGTGTAAAATCTGTATTCAGCAAAACAAGGCTCTTTGTTGACCACAATGATATTTTCTTTGTGTCTTTGCAATAAAATTTATTGTAAAGGCTTTTCTTAAATATTCCATGATGCGATGATGACTTCTGGGCAATTATAGCAAGCAACAACAGATTCTGAAGTGTGCAGAGCAGTAAATTTGACATCAACCTCATGACAAAAGTTAGTAAAAGTTACTTTGGGTGACCAGCTACTGAATGTGTTTTTAATTATTATTGTACAATTAATAGCTTTAGTAAGTTTAAAGTACATAATAAACCTAATTGTTGTTGTTGTGTAATATTTCTGGCCTGTAATTTCTGAAACAGCACATTCCTGATGCTTCCTGTCATTTCCCTTTGCTTTGCTTCAAAGTGTTACGTTACATTACATAATTGTTACATTTTGTTATGTTTCAATTCACTTTGCAAATACAGTAAGCCAAGTAATATAAGACCAGCGGCATTCATTTGCCATGTGGCTTAATGAAATTAGACTCAAGCCAACACTGGTTAGACAAGTGGCATTTTGCAGCAGTGACACACTTTGGGGTTATGCATGCATTTTTTAGGGGCTTAAATAATAAATGCATTGAGTCCAAGCTATAAGTATTTGTAGACGTGCACCTTGTATTTAGCTTCGAATATACATGTACTTCAAATGCCCAAAACAACTATTCCACAAAATTCATTCACTTACTTTGGATCAGAGAGAGTCGAAGATGTTTGTGTTAATATATTGTCCTGCAAGAACTGTCAGGATGTAAAAATACAAAATTACAACAATTAGTTGATGAAAGAATTGAATTCAGACAACTAATTAAGGTCACACTACATGTACATATAGTTGCTTAAAGGTCAAAAATTAAAAGCAGCTGGCAATGAATTGCCAGTCCAATATTTTCTTAAAGTATAGGCCTGGGTAAAGTTTCTGATCAGAAGATCTTTTCCAATCATAAAGGTTTGTATACTTAGAACAAAGTCTCTTTTTAACCAACATTGCTCAAGACGTGCACATGACCATTCCGGTCCCAAGAATATTGATCCTCTATATATTCTGTTGTTTCTACTGCACAAGCACACCTCAAACAGCTCCTTTCTGCAAAACTTGATGACCCCAGCTTGTTTTTCTTCTGAGAATGCAGCCTGGAATGATTTCTTTCCTGAGGATGCCACCAGAGCATAGGTATCATACTGTGCACACAACCAAGGACCAATCACATAACGTAAGTGTGGTGCAAGGTTACGACCGACTCTGAGAACCAGCTGTTCCATGCCTTGTTGAGTGGCTTCTCGCACCTTGTGATCAACATCCTGTAAAGAGATTTGTGTTTGAGCTACATGTATCATCACAGCCTAGCACATGTCAATAATGCAATCTTCATGTACCAAAAACAAAGATGACTTCTACAAGTCACTTAACAGTATTGGGAATGAGCTAGAAACTAGCATATGTTGATTTGATCTGTAGTGCTATGTACACTCTAGCATTACTACACTGTATTGTGAAAACAATTTGTTTCAAAAAGAAGATGGGTATACTGTATAAAGCCAAGTAACAACTTGCAGGACTCAGAGAAGGGAGAAACTGATTACTTGCACGGCGTGCTATCCTTAAATAGCGCTTACCAAATATGGAAGGGCATGTGCCGTCGAAGACCACAGAGATGAGTGTGGGCTCATCTAAATTAAGGTTGCTTGCCCACATTAACCTTTATTTTATGCTAAAATAACAATATGAAAGATCAGAGGAGCATACATGGACATAGGGGTTTCATTTTTCAATTAACATTTTTGACAGGAAGGTAATTAATCAGTTTTCACAGGCAGGCATACAATCTGAGCTGAACATCTTTAAAAGAAAAACTTTTCTCTGTACATAATCGTAGATGGTCAAATCAGGCAGGAAAAATTACAGTATCTTCACAGCCAGTCAATTTGCTAGATGCCAAGCCCTTAGTGAAACCCCTATATACATGTATGCTTTCATGAACTAGCACTGTAGCAGGCTAGCTGGCTATATTTCATTTGTTTTAATACTTTTTTGTAAATACTTTCAACTGATGGATTAATCTGGTTAAAAGCATGTCTTCCTGGTAGAGTTAGCAAGCGAGAGCAGTGTTTATTTTCAACTGATTTCATTTAAATATAGAAAGTGGATCAAATACATTGTACATGTGTTACCCTTTTATTTCAGATCAGTTGCTCAAGATACTAAAAAAAAATACATTAATAATTACACATTTTTTTAGTAACCCATGCATTACAAGTAAAATTGTACAAATGATTTACAACCTACAAGAAGCCATATGTGAGGCACTCTGATACAATATTTTACTTATGTAAATAGAATGTTGTATCAGAGCACATGTATCATCTGATCTTACCATAGCCAGTTTGTTGAATAGTCTTGGCCAAAATGGAAGTGCACTTTCCACAGCATCAACAGTTGAATTCTTACATAAGCCAGTGAACTCCTGTACTGCCTGAAAAAAAAAAAAAAAAAAGGAGAAAAAAAAAGAAAATCCATCAATAATGAGACCAAAGTTAAATTGATTTAACATCAGGATCATGAAATCTGCTAAAATAATTATATAATGTAAAAAGCGTTGTGCTTTCATGCACTATGTATTTGTTTTGCTTCTTTTTAATGTATACATGATTATAAACAGCTTGTTTGGAATATTTTTGGTCAAATCTGAGATGTCTTGAGTAGGGGAGAAACTGAGGGTGCATAGAGGCTAGGATTAAAACTAAATCTTAAGATGAAATTTAAATATAGCCTTAGGTCTCAATGGGTCCAAAAGTAACAAAAAGAAACCATTTGAAAGAAATAAAATATTATTTTACAACAGTACTACTGTACATTAATAATTTACTTTCAATTTAGTAACTGAGTCTCTCTTCGTAAGTTTCCTCATCACCATCCTGAATTCGGCATCAACACAAGCATCAACATCCTCACTGACACCAGCAGCCATTGGAACATAACCAAGGTTACTTGCTCCTGGACTTCCCTGCAGTCCTCCAAAACCAACAAAGCCCACAGTACCATCCTTGGAAATCAGTGCTGCAGCACGACCACTACTGGATGGCTGGTAATAATAAGAATATCTGATTAATAAGGAGGAAGACATGGTGTCCTAATAGTCTGCGCACTGGATTCCTGATTGGGTGGTCCAGGTTTGAGGCCTGGGGCCTGTTCCTCGAAAGCCCCGGAAACTTTTTGGGCCCACAAAGCCATTTTTGGTTAATTGGTATTTAAAGACAAAGAGGTGTATACGCCTGAAACTTCCTGTATGAAGAAAACCTCTGTTAACATTAAGAATATGCGCATAAAACACCTCTGTACTCATAGGGTTTGAGATTTTGCTACTGGGCTTTTCGGGTGCAAAAACTTTTTGGGACCTTAGAGAAATGGGCCCCTGGACAGCCTCATTGCATTTTGTTCTTGGGTAAGAAACTTCACTCTTACAGTGCCTCTCTCCACCCAGGTGTATGAATTGGTACTGGGAAATTCTAGAGGATATGATAACCCTACAATGGACTAAAATCCATTCCAGGAAGGAATAGAAATACTCCTAGTTTATTATATGGCTAGCTCCGTGAGTGGGCAAGATGAATCAAATCCTATGCTGTGATTGGCTACCCGAGTGGGCAAGATGGAGCTATCTTGCCCGCTTGGGACTACCCGCCGCATCCTGCAAGAAAAATCTTCGCGAAAGCCATATAATAAATCCTTTATTGACCAAGCTTGTTCGGTCAAGATGGCTGGATATTGGCCTCGTTCTTTTTTTGCGAGTTTATGGACCTCGACTCCATCTCGGTCCATAAACACGCAAAAAAAGAACTTGGCCAATATCCAGCCATCTTGACCGACCATCCTTGGTCAATAACCCATACATCTTGTATCTCGCAGAAACTAGAGATACTGTAAACGCCAACCTGATGGGCCCTGGGCCAAACCTGAGTTAAGCTCAACTTCTATGATTAATATTGCGTATCAATTATACTTTTGGACGGAATTTTGAGTGCTTGAGAATGTCGGTACATCATGGTTGCATATGGCAAAAAGATACAGAAAATTTACGATGAAATCCTCGACGAAACTCCACAGGAAACGGAAATCAGCTGAAATTCATTCAATAAATCGAGATATATATCGGGGGTAAAGTTACAGTGACACAACGTGACAGGGAAACAACTTCTGGTTTCAGTTATAGGGAGTTGTGAGAAATCAAGGGTTTGAGAAATACGAATTCCAATTTATATTTCCTTAGAACTAACGAGAACGTGCCCTCCGCTCGCTCCTTGCCAGGGTGGCACTGTACTTCCTGTACTTTGAATTAAAGTCAAAGCATGTGAAAATATTCGATCTTTGTTTATCATACCTTTACGTTTCCTTTAGTTCTTTGTTTATCTTTTCCTCCCATTATGGCATCTAAACTAATTGAACTCTTTCAAAATAAACAGCCTAAAATGATAAATTTTCACACAAAGCACAACTCGGAAGCCATATTAGATTTAATTTAGGCCCAGTCTCTACTCATGAAAACAATTTTCCCATAATCCCTCTCTTCTAGCAAGGGCTTGCGCACCACACATGTGTTGTTTCGCTCGAATGCCAGAAGGGCATGGAGCTCGTTATATTATCGTTTTGATTCAGGTTAATTGGTGTTTTTCTTCACACTTTCAGTTTCATAGACTCTAGTAGGATCCACTTCTTAACCTACTGAAGAATTGGCCTCTGAAAGGCCACTCTATTATCTTGCGCTTCAACACTAAGTCGCCTTTATACCCTCCACAATAAGCGTGGAATATATTGCGGTTCTCGTCGAGATTTTATAGGTTCGTGTAGACTTCTTAAACAGTCTGGGGATGTTTAGTTGACGGTGTCCTAAGATGAGGATTTTAACAGTTGGCGTACTAAACTGAAATCTGAACGCCTCAAAGTGGAAGTTTTCGGTTAAGAAGAAAAGTTTTGTTATGGCAAAGAAGTGAACTCGAAGATGTCACAAATGGCCTCTGCTAGTCCAGGCGGGATTGGCCCTTCTCTTCCAGGTGATAACTACATTATAATGTCGTATAGATCGTCTAACAGCTGTTTTATGACGAATTTTGAAGTGAGCGAGTTTCTTTTATCTCTCTCCGATTTTCTAGTATCATGGGTGATTTCATCCGAAGATAGAACCAAACATGAAGCTACCTTCCAGAGTTTGAACCCATCAAGTGGCTTCTTGACAGGTTAGCTAAACTATCTACATTCGACAGGAGTTAAATCTAAAATATTTGGTCTTTGCCACGGTGTGATCAGAGATAATGATATCAAAGTTGATGTTTAAGCTCCACGGCTCACATTATGTATGGTAAAATTTATTATATTTTTTGTGCATGTAAGATAGCGTGAGATATTTGCATCCTGGTTGCATGCAGCGTACAATTCCAACGATATTCAATGAATGGAAGTGTCAGTTCGTGGAAACAAAAGGAAACAGGAAATCCATTGAACTGTGTTTGAAACAGGACCGGTCAATGTTCGTAACAGTAGCATTTTTGGTTTATTATAAGCGTGAGAATCGTTTTAATTAAACATTTTCGTCAGGAATATATACATGTGCACGGAAAATTCAGAAATTAGAATTTTAAATCGTAGTTACGTACTTATCGAAGAAAAATCTGTTACATAATGGTGCCAGTTTTAAAATATTATGTTTCTGAACTATTAATACTGTGTGTGTTGTTTTTACTGATTGTCAAGAAAAGTGAAATAATAATAATAACAATAATAATAATAATAATAATGATAATAATTACAATTTTTAAAGAATAACTGATGGATTGATGTAAATTTTATCAAATACCTCAAGGGGAGCAAGCTAAGAAGTACTTCCTGAAATCAAATCTTCCACCAATGGTGTTAGGCCAGATATGGTGAGTGTTAATTTATGCATGTTTAACAGTTAAAAAGTTACAGTCCAGCTGTAGACATGTAGATAGATTTAATGGCCCTTTTCATTGTTGGTTTTTTTCTTATTTGCATTGTGGTAAAGTTTAATATGGATGCAAGGCAATTTCATGCAGAAACTACAAACTTGCCTGAAATTGCTTGATATTCATGTAAAGTTATAATTATTATAATGGAGGAAATGAGAATGATAGTAAGTTGTAGTGAAAAGAATCACCAACAGTACTCATTCTGATCTCAACCAGTAATAACAAATATATGTATATAGCTACAATATACCTGTAACATCATGAAGCTTTCATGTGAGTGACAAGTACTTATAGGAAACTTTTCTTGCAGGAATCTTGCAGACCTAGATCGGGATGGGAAGATGACAATGCAGGAATTCACCATTGCTGTTCATCTGATACAAAGCAAGTTAAAAGGAGTTGAATTGCCAACATCACTCCCTAACAGTTTGAAAATGACCTCCATGCCAAGTACCTTCCTCCTGGGTCAAAAAGCCAAACCTGCAACTGACTGGGGACAACCAGCAAACCAGACAGTCTCAAATGGCTTCTCTAAGGTCGGTATGATGACATTACCACATAAAAGTGTGACGTCAGGAATTTCATGGTCTGGAATCAATCAGTCTCCACCTCAAACAAGAGCGGCAGTTTCAACTTCATCTTCAGTGTTTGGGTCATCGTTTGGACCACCAATGCCAGTGAGTGGTCCATCAGCGTCATTATCATTGTCTTTTAATGTTGGAATGGGCAGTGGTTTAAACACAGCTGCTTCAAGCACTGCCATTCTCAATGGACCAGGAAATCAAGCTTCAAGCGGTTTTGGACCTGCTCCACCTAATGTCCGAAGGACTAATTCGTTAACAGGTGGTTTTGGTCCAACTGCGGCAGGACCATATGGAACTATCACTCCTACTAATAGACTGAAATATAATCAAATGTTTAAAGCACAGGATTATCAGAAGACAGGTTTCTTATCAGGTAGGGGATTCACCAAGTTTGGGGTCCCATATTTCCATCGTTTGCAACAAATTGTCATGAAACTCTACATACACGTGTACTTGTGGTTTTTGGTTTTCTATGACAAATTGTTGATATTTCTTGACATTGTCCATGCATTGGACATGACTTCCATTGTCTTGTTCAACTTAAGAAGTCCAGAAAGGGAAGCTTGAAATAATTATTACATGTAGTTATAGCAACAATATACATGTAGTTCTACAAGATCAGGGTTTTTTTTTTACACTTGTACATGTACTGGATGTACAAACATACCTCCCTTATCTATGGAAAGCTCTAATATGGTAATTAGAGGACTAGCACTACTCATGAGCTTGACTATTGTCAGGCAAATATGACCTACAGCAAGGCTTTCAAGTAAAAAAAGTCCACTCGTGGTTATCCGTTAAACAGGTCAAACATGTAAGCTAACAAATGGGTTTAAAAGGATCATCAATGCAAAGTGCTCTTTTAGCAGTATTGACAAATTTTAATTACATGGCCAGGTAATACCTCTAAATGGGAGGACTACATGTATTATTGACTAACCCAGCTACCTGATATTTTACTTGTAGCTTACAGATTCTCTGTGTCCTATCTCTAGGCGATCAAGCTAGAAGCATGTTGATTCAATCAGGTCTCTCGCAGGGAATCTTAGCTCAAATATGGTTAGTACACATGTACATTTACACTTATTTTAAACCTTCTACAAGAAGGGCTCACTTGAGGAGGGCACAAGCCATGTTGATCTTCATCCTTTGCAGTTGAAAGGACCAGATCTGTATAACTTGTGATGCATTATGACTGAGGAAGCCACACCTTGCTTTGAATTCTCTGCTGCAGTGTGGGCATTTTAGGGGAACATGCTGAAACACCCCTTAATTGAATGCTAACTCAACAGTGCCCCACCCACCTTACAGTCTTTTCAGGTTTGACCAATGCTGCGGCTTTGAACATTTATACTCCCAACTGGAAAGAGGCACTGGGAAAGAACACTGTATTGAAAGTGTCTCATCCATTTAAAAACACAACACCCCTGGACCCAGTGCTTGAATTAGACTGTTTCCTCTGAAGTCCACAGTGCCTTACATCACATCTGGCTTGTTTTTCCTCTTAATGTTTTTCTTCCTTAGTAACCATTGTTGGGTGGTTCCTTCTACATGTAGTTTTTAATGTGAAGGTAATTTTTCTAATTTATAGAAACAACATTTAAATTAGCTGGCATATAACTAGCCTCGCTGCACTGGCATTTTTTATTGCAGGAACCTTTCAGATTTGGACAAAGATGGCCAGCTTAACATTGAAGAATTTGCCCTGGCCATGCACTTTGTTGAGCTAGCAAAGCATGGCCAGTCTTTACCTCCTACAGTACCACCAGAGCTTCTTCCCCCTTTGTTCCAGTCACGACAACCCAAGGATGCATTTGCTCCAGTTCCAGATGGCCGTGAGAGGTCTGACAGTGGACGAGAAAGAAGTGGGAGTGAAAGAGAGAGAAGCGGAAGTATAGATGGGCGGTCAAGATCAGGCAGTACAGCAAGTGGAAAAGGAGTTTGTTAGTATCATCATTTTGTTGTAAATTTAACTTTTTTGCCTTAGTTTAGTGAACAGGAGTGCATACTTGAGATGCACATGTCAGGGTAAAACTGATCACATGTACAATGTAAAGTTTAAGAAATATTTGGTTAGCTTTCTTCTGGCAAATATCAATTTTACAATAACATTGAACTTCATACATGTATAGAGTATGTTTACTTTACCACTGATTCTAATTGCATAAGGTTTCATTGACAGTCACCTTTGAAGACAAGAGGAAAGACAACTTTGAAAAAGGTCGTTTAGAACTTGAACGGAGACGTATGGAGTTGCAAGAAAAAATGAAAAGAGAAAGGGATGAGAGGGAGAGGAAAGAAGCTCTAGAAGAAGAAAGAAGACAACGAGCGAAACTTGAAGCTGAACAAAAACGACAAGCAGAGCTGGAGAAGCAGCGACAACAACAGCTGGAGATGGAGAGGGAGCAAGAAGCACTGAGGAAGAAAATGATTCAACAGCGACTTGTAAGACACTGTGTATTTTGATTCTCTACAAATACAAGAAAGGTGTACACATGCATCTACATAGCGGTTGTTGAGAGGGATGGTTGGTATTCATGTGGCAATGTGCATTTTACATGTCTTTTCAAGGGCCCACTTGTTCAAGGGACAGATACATGTACAGTGCAATACTACCCACTGGTTAAATTTGCTATTCAGTGGACAAGTGTTATTCATTTTTTGAACAACTGGGCCCAGTATCATAAGAACATTTATGCTACAGAACTTTCCGAGTTATTATTTTTGTTATGTGATCAATTTTTTTATTATTTTTATTATTTTGTGCTATTTATAATCAAATTCAGCCTGATGATTAAACTGTCCATGCACCACTCAGAGTTTGAAATGTTGATGATGGAATTTATGAAGGCTTGCTTGCTGAGCAGTTTTACTTGTAATCTATATTAAAGTTTCAAATACAAACTTCAATAAATTTTCCTCAATACATGTATATTGTATGTGTGGTCAGTCAGCCTGTACAAGCATTTTTGGGACGTGCACTGTACATCAGGAAAATTCTTTACCGTTAACATGAGCCTGTGAGAAAGAGCATCAATGTGATCAAAACCAGATTATGAGGTGTTTTTTTTTTTTCTCACATGTAGGCTGCACAAATTGAAGCAGAGAGGCAACGTCAGCTAGAGTGGGAAAAGAGAAAAAAAGAAGAACTATTAAATCACAAAAATATGGAACAAGATATTGTTAACAACCTTAAATCAAGGGTTCAGAAACTTGAAGAAGAGTTACTTAGAGTGGTGGGTATAAAGTTGTCTCAGACTATTGTTTTCCTTGCTGGCATTTTGTTATATGTCGTTTTTTTCCATACTGTGTGTTGAATGGGAACACACTGACTCACCAAGTAATGTACATGTACTTTGCCTTATGTTTACTGAAAAGTGGAATAAAGTACCCATTAGATTTCTAAAAACTTTACTTGTCACTAATTTTATTTACCCTTGTGGTGTGGTGATACTACAGCTGTATGTACATGCAGCTTCAAGTACAGTGTAGTGCTCTGCTGTGCATTTTGGTTTGCGTTCAGCTTCCCTTAGTCAAGGACATACATTTTAAAGATTATTATAAGATCATCTCAGGTCCCAGCCAAGGACATGGCTACACTGTGCCAACTGAGTTGCCAAATGGCAAGGGTTGTTGTTGTTATTTGTCATTATTAAATTTTGTTATTCAATGAGTTGACTTACATGTACATCCTTGTTACAAATACAATTTGATGTTTCTTGCTCATACAGAACCAAGCTAGAAATGAAGCTCAAGAGACATTAGATAAAGAAAGACAGACTTGCATGCAGTGTCAGTCGTCATTAAACCTTATAAACCAGAGCCGCGAAATGAGATTAGCTGAAATCAGCAGAGTGCAGTGTGATATCAAGGTGAGCTTATACTGTAGATACTATAAGGCCTGTCATTGTACTTGTATATACAGTGGAACCCCATTAAACGTCCCGTTATTGGATGGCCAGCCCTATTAGGCAGCCAGTAATGAAAGTCCCGATGAGGGCTCATCTGTTGTTTAAATTACCTCTATTAAATGGCCAGCCCCCATCAAGCAGTTGCTATCCATTTTCCCGAGGGTAGCCATTTAAAAAGGGGTTGAACTGTATCGGCCAATCAGAGGCTGTGTTTGCTGTCTTGATACCCTGTCATGTCAAGTTACTAACCTGTTGTGGCTACGACATCATGGTCACTTGGCCAAATTTGTGTACAGTGAATACCCTGTAATCGCACCTTTTTTCTGGTGTTCTTCAGTGACATGTCAGGCTGGTTTAGTGTCACCATGGTTGTTTAGGCTTGACTACGTTTCTGTATGTCTCTCCAAAATATTAACCATGGCATGATCAAACTTTCCTGATAAGCATATGAAGTGTTCCAGAAAGGGAAGATCACACTGTAGGTAGTACTATCAAGGTGACGTTTCTCCATACTTGTCACGGTGGTGCATTGTACTATTTGAAGAATACTATTTGCGGCAATATAATTACCATATCTATCTTCGTATTTAAAAATCTTGCTGGACTAATGTAAAATTTGCGACAAATTTATGTTAATCTGAGAAGATCAAGCAGAGAAGGTTGTAAGTTAATTAAATTGTGAACAGATGTTCAACTTTTATTTTCTTATTGCTTGCAGCTTTTTCCTAAAATTTCTTCTCACCTCTCACATTTTACTACTTGGCAATATTTCAGACATTCATAGTTCAAAGAGTTTCACTCTAAATCTGGATCCCTGTTTATGACCATCTTCTTTGATATTTCATTGCGATTTTCATGAAAGGTAGAAGAATCATGCCACATAATTATTTTGTCGAATATTTCTTAGACTGCTAGATGTACATTAATCTTTACTGTACTTAACACAATGCTTTGTTGTAATGGTTTGTAGGATTCCCAACAAAGAATAGTTGTATTGAAGAAAGAGAGTGAGAGACTCTCTCAAGAAGTGAACCAAATGGATACTAATAAATTAGGTGAGCTCACTTTACTCCTCAACACCAACTTATATTATAAGAGTTCTGTTCCAGTGGCATCATTTTGCACAATTCTATACTTGCATTGCTACATATCACATATCTTCTACTCTCCATATAACCTGGCTTCAACTGTGAGAGGAAAATAATGTACAGCCAGTGAGTAATGACCTTTAAAAGCAAATCCTCCACTTCATTTGTGGCATTTTCGCTGTTGTTTTTTCCTTTTCCTTGTTAACTATTTCTTTCAAATTAACTTCTCTAACCCCTGTGCATGGTTAGTGCCTCAGTTTATTTGTAGTTTATTTTCTTATACACTGCAGTCTATTTGATGTAGTAAAAAACACAACTTTGTTACATACAATATATTTTAAATTGATCAGGAGACACTCATGGCAATGTGATGGCCAGTGTTCAGGACTCAAGAGGAAACTTTAGAAGATTGCAAACCTTACAGAACAATATGGAGAGGGTTCTGGCTGAAAAGTTCAAGGAGCTAGATACTATGAATACGCAAGTTAAGGTATGTAAACAAAGTTTTGAGTGTTTTTTTAAAGTTCTTTTAGTTTTAAGTTCCTGTTAATGACCAGCTAGTGTAATTCACTCCAAAACGAGGCATGCATACACCATTAATTTTAGTGTACATTAAGAGGTGGAGAGGTTAATCAGGGCTTGAATAAAACTTGAATTCCAGCTTACCCCTCAAACAAGCAGCTCTCAGATTTTGCTTATCCTGGGCAAGTCCTACTTCAATCTTCTCGTCCAGACGACTGGACAGCACTTTTGAACCATGTCAACCCTGCTGGCAAAAGAATGATGTTAGATGCACTTGTGGTAAACAGGGTTGTAGCTAAGAAAATAGTCTCCCAGCTAAGATTTTCATTGAGCTGGTCACCATTTTTTGTGAGAGATCTAGATGTGGAACAAAATTTTTGTCCCCAATCTTTCGCTACACCTTGAATGCGGGGCTACCAAACTTCGTGTTCACAAGACGGCAGACACAGGACACAGAAAGAGAGCACGCTAAACAAGTGCTCGAAACAAGATTTTATTTCAATTACTTTACTTGTTATGGGGGCACTGATACTCAAGGTAGTCAGGACTTTATTCCAAACTTTTCATTTAGACAGCTTGATATGGTTCAGATATTGAATGATTGTACAAGCGTAACCTAACAACTGTTCATTGTCCTTTACGTGATCGCCCACCAAAATCCAGCTGGCTGTCAGCTCTTTCTTAGCCAGTGAATTCTGCTAGTAGCTAGCATTAAGTGACAACCCTGATTAAAGTTGAGTAGACAACATGGCCATTTCTGCCTGATTTGCCTGGGTTTGAATTTTGCAGAGAAATCTTGTGAAATCTTGCTGATATACAGACAGAAGCTGGACAGGAATAGTTGTAATTAACATTTACATGTGTACATCTATGTGTATAGTGTAGAGAGATTACCAGTAGTGAGAGAATAATTATGCAGAAAAATCAGCATCTCAAACCCCTAACCCTGAAGTGTATACCTGACAATGCACAAGATTTTTACTATCTCTAAGCACTCTCCAAACCTATACATGTCAAAAGGGGCAGATCTGGTATTTTACTTGTTGAGGGTGTTTAGGGTGTCAAATTGTGATTGATATTTTGTGTTAGCAAAGGATTTTTATGTAAGTCCGGATACTTTTTTCCATACAGGACCTTGCAACAACTGCTCAGCAATTGACCGGCCAAAATGCCAGATTACAGCAAATTTCAGAAGCAAAGCAGAGAGAACACACAGTTTGGAAGCAGCGAAAGGATGAGGAGGAAAGACAACGGAAAGAATTGGAGGCCAAACGGAAACGAGAAGAGGATGAAGTAAGGAAACAAAAAGAAAGAGAGTTAGAAGGTGGGTAAATTCAGTGTACTCAGACAACTCTGGATATTGGACATTTAGAGTCAGGTTTTTGTCATAAGGTATTTCTTGACAGCTGTCAATACTGTCAGCAACATCTCTCTGTCTCTTCTCACTTGATATCCTCCATCATTTCACATGTTACGGTATTCTTATTCATTAAATGATTCAAATTTTGATAACAAGTGTCATCATGTACCTACAACAGGGCCTGTAAACTTACATGTACATTGTTCATGTACAGTGAAATCCCGATTTCTTGAACCCTCAACTTTTCAACCTCCTGATGACTCAAACCAAAAGATGTTTCCCTTCCGTCAATCAAATACTGTAATTTTATCCCCAATTTTTTGAACCACCCTATTTTTCAAACCAATTTTGTTGCCTATGGAGGTTTAAAAAATTGGAATTCTACTGTAGTTAAATGCACTGGCAGATGTGTATCTTTCTCACCCATAATGTCCTCTTCCATCTAGCTATGCGTCAAGAGCAGGAAAAACAGAGAAAAGAGCAAGAAATGCGCAGACGCCTCAATGAAGCTAAGCAAGCTGAAGAGGCTAGGCGACAGGAAGAGTTGAAGAAACAGCAGCTTATAACAAAAGACAAGATACTGGTCCAGCAACAGCAGATGTTGGTATCAAGTGGTGCACCAGTTGTACGACACATCAGCAGTGAACAGACCACTGTCAGCAGCAGTAGCACATCTCTTAGCAGCAGTAGTATGTCTGGTGGTGATGTGAAGCAGAAAGTTTTGCAGATGCAGCAAATGATAAAGGAGCAATCCACAGATGTTAAGCCACCTTCCACAAGTATGGTGACGTGCTAATGATGAGTGTTTTTATTACTTGTGCTTATGCTTGTGTTGTGAGCATCCTTACTTCTACCATTGTGCTTTAACATGCTGTTGCTGTTGTTGGTGCTTGTGCTTGTGCTTGTGCTTCGGTCATAGTGGAAACCAATCTTTAAACAATTGCATGTATGGGCTCAAAACGTACATTAACTCAATGGTGTTGTTATTTCAACTCTTACTGACCAATTGTAGCATTTGTTAAAAAAAAAATTATGAAACATTTACTTGGTTATTACTACTTTTTGATCAATGTTTCTTGTTATAAATCAGTGTGAGCATCTACACCTGTACATTGTATTTGTTTTGCATTTACATGTACTAGACACCTTTTGACAGCCATGTGAAGTGTTACAAAGTTTGCAAATTTAACCCCTGACGGTGAATCTCTCTTCTTTAACATTCAGATTTCTTTAAACCAGTGGCAAAACCAGTTACAAAACCAGTTGCAAAGATGGAGTACTACAAAACGCTGTATGAATTTGATCCCAGGAATCCTGATGAGATGGCACTTGAAGAAGGAGACATTGTTGTGGTGAGATTATTTGTATTTTAGTTTTTTGCAATACAGGGATACCACAATCTGCATGCCTACTTACAGACAAATAAATGCTGCAGCAAGTTTGTAATGTTGACATTTCATGCATTAACCTTCATCAGAGCAGAAGTGTTTAAGTTATGATAAGTTACTCACTAAAAACATGATCATGGTTTGTTCTGTATGTTTGCCTCGTTTTTTATCACTTAAATTACATGTATGATTTATTTTCTTTCCTATTCTCTCTATTTTTATTTGGAGCTCCAGCATAATTAAAGTATGAAATCAAATCCAGCTCTACTTTTGTTCTCTGTTCAGATTGACCCAGACGCTAAGAAAGCCCCACTTGGTTGGCTTTTGGGTGAATCAAATGGCAAGAAAGGTTTGTTTCCAGCAAATTATGTGGAAAGAATTACAGAGGAAGAAGCAAAATCTCAAAAAGATGGTATCAGCGTTTCTCCTCCAGAAAGCAGCTCATCTACAGTGAAGTCTCTTGCAGCAGCACTCAGCATGCAATTTGCTGCGGGTGGTTCAATTGGTCCAACTGTAGCAGTCAGCGAGAATTCTGCCCTACCAAGCACAAATGTTACCACGGAGGTTAGAGGATTAATTTGAGAGAAATTTAAAATATGATGTTTAAGTGTAGAAGAGAGAGCTGTCAAATTTTGCTTGCCCTGGGCAAGTCTTAGTTCATGTTTTTGGTGTTTAGTTTACCCTTATCATCAAGAGTCCGTCAAACATACTCTGCCATAGAAAGTGTTTTATGGCCCTTATTGACAGCCCTGTTTGATATTTGATTTTTGTTGTAGGCCCTTAAGCCTTCAAACAGTCAGCAGTCAACAGAAGGTTTCAGAGTCATGGCACTGTATCCCTACTTAGCGAAAAAAGATGACCACCTTACGTTCAGCAAGAATGACGTGATTATTGTGAAGGAGCAACAGGACATGTGGTGGTCTGGAGAACTCAATGGCAATGTAGGCTGGTTTCCTAAGTCCTATGTTAAACTTCTTGGTGGGCTTAGTGGAGCTGGTAAACCTGCAGAGTAAGTCAAACTGTAGTGAGGAATTTTTTGGTTGGAGTTGTTAAAATTGTGCTACATAGATGTACATGTATTTGAGTTGATAGCTATAGTTTTAGTTCAATGTTACATGTAGTCATTGTTTTTGAATTCAGGAAGTACTAGTGGTGGTACTGTAAAGTGAAACCTTCCCTTCTTCCTAGAAACTATAATGCCTGAAGGTGTGAAAATTTATTCCCCACCTGCCTGCCTTACTGGAGTAAATATAATGCATCTTAATCTTCATCCCCTCACCCTGAGCAATACTGAGCATCTCTGGATCAGTCTCTGTGTTGTTTAATACCTACCCCCTTGGTAAACTAAGCTTCTGTTTACTGGGTAATCCTGTTAAGTCCTGGTGTGAACAAAAAAACTTCTCATATACTGATCTTCATTCAGTAAGTTCTTAGAGGGTAGAATAGAAAATTGATCTTTGTGATTGGTTCCTTAAGTCTCATGACCTGTTTACTTAACTTTGTATCAATATTTTAATAAGATACATGGATAAAATTCTGATCACAGGTAAGGTTGAAAGAGTTTGTTTGTATTTTTATTAAAGGACAAATGGCACAGCAGCTAAAGAGCAGTCAGTTAAGGCCCCAGCACCAATCCCTTCCACAGAGCCAAAGCCAAGCCCAGCAACAACAACCCTGTTTGGTAAGTCTTGAGGTTAAACGTTTCAGATAATCTAACAGAATTGAACTACATGAAGTGCATTTAAAGGGCGACAGCGAGACTGCTTTAAGCCTCTTTAAATCAATCCCAAAGAAAATTTTCGGAATGTCGTGACAGTGGGAATGAGAGAACATCTGAGTCCCTGACAGGATTCAAACCCATAATCTCTCGGATACCAGTCGGGCGCTTAAACCACTGAGCTACCGAGAGATTCGTAGGTCCTTACAAGGTTCATGCGACACACGTCCTGCATACTGCTTCAGCTTGGATCAATGTCAAGAGCGTCCTAGTCTCCTTCACAGCTGTTACAGTTGTCGGGTGTCACGCAACGTTCTCACTAGAAGTGTCGCGTTAAGACAGTCACAACCCAAATAATGGGTATGAAGTAGACTAAGAGTGTCCTGAGTGGAGATGAATAACGATGAATAACGGTGAGTAACGGTTAAATGCGAAAGATGAAATCTTCAGCATGTTGTGGGTATGGGATAAAGAAATAATAAACGCGTTTTTAATAAGATCTTGATACTAAGTGATGTGTACAGTAAACGTTCTGGATATCCGTTTGATTTTCAGAGTGTGTGGCGCTGTACAGTTACACTGGTGAAGTTGGTGACCTGAGCTTTTCAGAAGGTGATGTCATCAAGGTTCACAAGGACGAAGGGGAGTGGTGGGAAGGCAGCTGTAGAGGAGAACAGGGCCTGTTCCCTGCCAACTATGTTAAGAAAAAGGATACAGAGGTAACTGTATGACACTGATACATGTATCCCTATAGTCTAACATCAATACAGTATATGTATGTAATAAGAGAGACACCTCTAGTGTGTGCATCTTTGTCAACTCACTGACAAGTTTGTTTTATTTTCAGGTTCCCAAAGCTGCTCCTCGCACGAAACCAGGTAAAAAAGTCAGGGGAAAGGTTGCATTTCTGATTCATGAGCTGATTAGTTTATTTACTTTCTTTTTGGCTGTCTAAAGATATAAGGATAGCGGTGATACATGCAACTCTTTACCCTAGGGATGGTCCCTTCTTTTATCTATCTGTTTGGGACATCTCGGCAATGTTAAAATTTGTTGCGTTTAAAACTGTTTCTAGTCTGTTAAAAGCACTTGCGAAAATGTGAAACACGGGATTTGAAAACTGGGGAATATCCTTGGATACACCCCCAGCTATAGCTGTATGATATTGCGTCGCGTAAGGTGTGTAAACCAATCGCTCGGGAGTTGAAGGGGGCGGGGGAAAATGTTAACTAGATAAAATTATGCGGTCGCAATTCAGTATTTATGGCATGTAGTGTGTGGTATAAATCTAAAAAGCATTTTTTGTGATTGTAGAAATCGCCACCGTGACGACAGCGTACAATGCAGTGTCCGCGGAACAGTTGTCTCTGTCGCCTGGTCAGCTGATCTTGGTGAAGAGAAAACACCCAGATGGATGGTGGGAAGGCGAGTTACAGGTGCGCACATTGAAACGTCATTGTACTGTGTGGCAAATGTTTGTAAACATCTATGTGATCTAACCGAGATTACTTTGTTTCTGTAGGCCCGTGGTAAGAAGCGTCAGAGCGGATTGTTTCCAGGCAGTCACGTGAAAATCTTGGACAGGAAAACATCACCAGCTTCTCCCGTTACGGAAGATGTAAGTAGCTGTTCAGCCAATTTTACAGACGAGAGAGAGAAACTACAGTGTAAGTTCTTCTCGTCAGAAACGAAATGCGCCTTGTGAAAAGCGTGACTTACCGCGAGAAATGAGACTCGTCTTGTTAGCGGTAATGTAATTCTTCAAAGTGAGCATTTAAGCGGTACGTCCATTTGATGAAACTGATGTTATACTTTTGTTTACCTTCTAGGTTTATAGTGTTCCCCCTTCAGTGTCAAGAGGTGTGTTTGTAGAATTTTGATCATTTTAGGGTTGCTTACGGTTGAAAAATATGGTATCGCGACGTTCTGTTCGATACGAGGAATGCTCACGAGAAAATGTAACGAGGCCAGGGCTCCTGTGATTTTCTTAGCAAGTAATTGATGTATCTACAGTTTCTGGATCATAACATTTTGTAGTTGGGGAAGAAAGGGGGAAGGTGAGAGCTGAGAGGAGTCGTACCTTCTCACTGCTTCACTGGGCGTCCAGCTGCGACCAAGTACTGCAGTTTCGTCTTGGACTAGGCTTTTCACAGTCTCTTTTAAGTAATTTGATAATAACTGATCCGCCTAGCTACCAGCGGATCAGTTAACAATTTTGTTAATTTTTTTAACTTCTCTTGAAATAAAAAGTGTGTGAGTATCTATTGAATACGATGGTCTTTTAACGTGTGAAAATAACTGCGATTTTCTCCTGCTTTGAAAGTTGACCAAACAGTCATCTTGGAACACACAACGAAGTTTGGAAAAATCGCTTGTGGCGAAGGGTGTTTTAGTTGTCTTGCTCTTTTGATGGAATTCTAAAGCTGTATATGTGATGAAATTATACACACTCCTGTAACAGTGAACGAGTGTGATCCCTGCCCTGTGTCTGTGAATTGTCCTATCGGCAGACTTTCGTGTGTAACCACCAGTGTCTTCTTGTTTTTCCTCAGCCAAACTGGAGCAGGTATTAGCCATGTTCCCGTACACTGCACAGAATGCAGACGAACTCACCTTCTACAAGGGAAGCGTTATAAACGTGGTGAGCAAGGATGGAGAGTGGTGGAAAGGCGAAATGAACGGCCAGACGGGCATGTTTCCGTCTAATTACGTCCAGCCGCTCAGTAACCTGCAAATGGGCCCAACACAATGTAAGTATACATGTACGAGCTCAACTTTACGACGCTTGGTCGGGGGAGTAAGTACTACTTCCGGTTTGAAACGGAAATTGAATGAGCCGGCGGTTGTCTTTAGATGTTGCTAAGCAACACGACGGCTCTTTCAAACACGGCGCTTCCTCCCCCGACTCGTTTGTCTTGCTTTTAGTGAGCGTTTTCCCTTACGTGGCAAGCAGCCATGTAAATTTATTGGAACAACAGAAAGTGTTTTCATACATAAGAAAAGAGTTGAACTCCCACAGGATTGGTACACCAACATGTCCATTTCATTATCTTGAAATAGTAATGAGCTTAAGCAATGACGGCGACGCCAAGGACGACGGCTGGAAAAAATGGTCTTAAATGCTACCTTTGAATTTCGCAACAATCCAGAACTGTTCGATGAGCCGAGCGGTCTAAAACCCTACTGAAACTAGATGTAACGCCAGCGATCAATTCTAGAAGAAAAATTAGCCCTCGTGGTTCACGTTTTTCAACATACGGAAATCTTGGTCATTTCACGGTGTTGTTTTGCAGGGGACGGCTTAGAAATGTACAAAGGTTTATAACGCACGTGCACAGCCATTGTTCTGTACATTAAATCTTTTGTTTGGTGGCGTACTCTTTGCCGTTGCCGTCGTGGTTTGCTCAAGTTCCCTACATGGCTGCCGTGACGTCGCGTGTAAATACTCCATAGGATAACGAGCATTCAGTTGATCTCTGAAATAAGCAGCCATGTTGCATGGCAGGAACAATGAAAATGTTTTGCATTAGAAAGAAATTTTTTCCCATACGAAAAAAAAAAATCTATTGTTCCTGCCATGCAACATGGCTGCCGTGCAAAACCTCTATACTTTGAATTGTAAAGCTACTAGCCGAGGCTTAGCTCTTGAGATTAAGTCTTTAAACAAGCATTGCGTTAAGCGTTTTGGAATATTTTTATAATCATAGCGCTTTATAAATTTAATTTCTTTTTATTGTATTGGCGAAACTGACATGTGTCAAAACGTGGTCACGTGCTCGTTTTGATTACGATTGCCTAAGTCGAAAGAACCTCTCTGTCTGTCCGTACAAGCCTATCCATTACGTTGTGCATGTTGCGTAATTGGAGAAGCTTTGGATTACAAATTGAGCTTTGGTTGGTTATTTACTGGTAGCTACAAGTGGTAGTCACTGTCATGTTGTACTCTTCTTACGTATTAAAAGATCCTTTATCATGGCAAGAATCTCGTTCATCCACTGATTCCTCAACAGCGCCTCGTATATTTCTAATGTTGTTGATCATCGTGACGTCGGTGGGACCAATTCATTGAGGGCAAAGATAAGCCCAGTTACGTAGCACATATGAAAACGGACCGACCTCCACCTTCTGAAAATGAAGATCACCAGTTCAAGAATCATTTCCCCTTTCAACAAAACGATACGTCTTGCCATACAGTGTTCGCAGTGCTGACTGTAACTCTGCCTAAACTGCATGTTGTGTATTTTTCTACAGGACGTAACAAACGTCTTCAGGACATGAGGGTGACAGAAATGCTTTGGGATTTATGTTTATCTTGATGAATTTAATTCATGTATCTATTAAAAGATGTAGCTTCAGGCTAGTTAAAGCCACATTAGATTTTAACGCTTTAGAGTGGCTAATGCTCAAAAACAAAATTATTAGTAATCTTGATTTTATTTATGGGTTTTGTGAAATGTCTTAGATATGTTGGTCACCGGAAAAAATTAGTACCATCAAAGATTTAGGTTTTCCATGTAACGTTTGCGTTTTTCATTTTCGTCGCTAAGGACATTATCCTGGTCGATAAAGTCTATTTAAGTTTGTTGGATTTGATAAGTTTTAACACGTTTTGTTCACTTATGAATAAAATTAAAAGGATAATAAAGTAATAATCATAACAGGCAAAAGTTGACAAAGAAAAAAAGATTGCGCATCATAGCCATGCAAACGATATTAGGTGTCGCGTCTTCTTCGCTATATTAACACTAGATGTAAAAGAAAAAATATTCGCGAAAATTATTTTTGAAACGAAGGAAAATTCAGAAACAGAATAAGTAGGTAATTTTATCATTAACTTAGTTAGGGGACCTTATTTTCAACAATTGGCTGGATCATTCAGTCGTTAATATTTCTCCAGAAATTTTGATTTATACTGTAAATTTGGTGTGTTGTTCTTATATGGACCTTTGTTGCCATTTCAAGAAATGAATTAATGATCAAATGTAACAAGGGCTCATTGTAGTGACTGCAGGATGGAGTAATAAACTGTTTAAGTTTGACGCTCATACTGTGTTGTTTTTGTCACGTTTCATTTAAATTCCCAAAGCATTTTTGTTCACC